>NW_016690197.1:2096626-2118494 GCF_001604755.1 Lepidothrix coronata | reverse complement strand
TACACATGTAGAAAATCCCCTGTATCCTGAAGCTCAAATAATGAGAAAAGTGACTATCAGGTGAATCCTTCAAATTATGACAGATGGCTGTATCTGACTTGATATAATTTCATCTTATCAGTGATTTTTTTATTATCTCAAATGTCATCCTCTATGGTAAATTACATATTTCATCTGTTCTGCAGGAACAAGTGAGATCAGGACTGAAATGCTATTGAGCACACTCCCATCTGCCTAAACCAAGGGGTACATTTAATGAGGTCTCTTTTTTCTTCTGCACTTCCATTGTGCCAAATGGAACTAAGCATGGCATAAGGCTTTCTTTCAGGAGATGATGCAAATTTTAAACAGTTGGAAAATAATGAAGGTATTTTGTTTTGTTTTTTTCCATCAGGGCCTCTTAAAAAACAAAAGAGAGACTAGAAATCACGAAACTTATTTTCATATAAGTTTTTGGAGTTTATTTTGTTTCATTTTGCTTCACATTAATTTCCAATGTAGACCGCATGGGATTTCTATTACTTTCAGTTAGAAGAGACACTCCAGTTAGAAATACAGCTCCAAACAGCCTGGTTCAAATCAGAAAACTGCCCTGTCACTAATTGTGGCTCAGGCTGGTACATTCATCCTTCTCTGAACTATCCAGAGCAGCAATTGTGTTGGCAAAACCATTTGAAGAAAGAGTAAGGAGAGTTCTTCAAAGAGCTTACTGACAGTTCAGGATGCCCTGTCCTAGAGGAATCTGAAATCCTGAATCTTAACCTGAGAAGATTTGGAGAGCTTTTAGAGTGCATAAGAGAGCCTACCCCTTCTGCATCGAAGCCAGAAGAGTGCATCCAGGCCCTTTAATTTGAATGAAAACAGGGCATGAAATTTGAATGCAACAGTACTTTTTTACTCTTATTTTTTTTTAACTTGTATTAGAAATCTGGACTAATATGAAAATGGGTTTATTTGGAGGTTAGTTTTCATTTAATTATTACAAGTAGAATGTAGGCTACGTTGTGAATTTCACTGTAGCATGAAATACCTTATTCTCTAAAAGTCTCCTAAGAAGCAGAAGTAATTCAAGCCTGCGATTGCACCGTTTCCTGCCATGGATGTCTGTTGGATCTCAGAAACACAAGAGATTTCATTTTTTCAAATTCCTTAAAGGCACACATTTTTTTTCTCAGTGCTGTCAGATATTGTCAGTAGATCTCCTCTATCTAATTAAGTGGTCATTTAATCAATCTTCAGGCAGTAGTTTTTCACTTTAAAGGACCTTCTCAGGGAAAGGCTAAGTGCTCCTCTAAGGCTGTGAGATGTCTTTCTTTAGCGCTGTTCGAAGTCATCTTATAGCAAACTGTTGCAGCCAAATTCCTAAACCTCCTGATAAAAATCAAGCAGTTCACAGTCTGCATTAAATATTCTCCTTCAGGAATAATTTTTGTCTGAAAGTGAAGGAATTGCTCTGAACTCTTAACTTGGCCTAGTTTGAGACCAAGAAGTCGAATGACTGATACTTTTTCTGTTCACAACTGAATTACTTGAGATTTTGCTTTGAACTAGAGCTTGGGGATTTTTTACAGCAACTTGCATGCTTCATTGCTCTGGTAACTTAGAGAAGCTTTTTGATGCAGAATTTTTCTACTTAACACCAAAACTGAGATGCTGATATTGTGCCATATAGTTGTGTAAGGTTTGTTTGATTCAGGAGGCAAATGTCCCTGTGCTGCAGCAGCCTGTGTGGGGCACCCATGCAGCTCTGCAGGATTGGAGGCTTAGACAGGCTGAGCAATATCTGTGCTCCAGAAGTACTGTACCTCTTCTTTCTTTATTGTTTTCAACAAATGACTACCTAAAAATGGCATCAATAGTCTCCCAAGCGATCTTATACTGCTCGCTAGTTTTTGGTGGGTCCTTTTTGGTTGATTCTTCCTAGCAGTTGATTTTATCTTTTGTCTGAATCTATCCTTTTAGCTGATAGAGCTTCCTAGCTGGGACTAATGATGGCATTTTGGGCTGTAGCAATTGCTGCCGTCTATTTCGGTACTGCATTTACTGACTCTTGTCATGCGCATTCATCTCTGGTCGTTTCTGTCTTGCTGTTCTTCTCCTGTTAAGCTGTATTGTTTGTCCCACGGGCTCCCACAGCAGGCAGAGCCCGGCTGCTGGGCAGCAACTTCAGGGCCCCCTGGCTGGGCTGTCACACAGCCACATGGCTGATATAACATCAGTCCCCTCCCAGCCCCACAGCCCATGCCCTGCACACCATGCCCACAGCGATACCCACAGGCACAGTGTGGTCCCAGCCCGGCAGCCACAGCCCAACCTGCCCCACAACCCTGGGCCCTGTGAGACATAGGTGGGTATGAACCACTGACCATGACTGGTGGCCACTGGTGGCAGGCTGGGGGCTGAGGGCACTCCCACTTGTACAGGAGCAGAGGGAGAGGCGACCTTTTAAAAGGTCCTGTGTGATGGTGACACCAGTCACCGATTGATAGTCTTCATCCGCGCGCAAAAACTGCTGGCGTGACAATGCAGCCCCTGGTGCTTCTGGCACCAGAATCAATAGGTCATCTGCAAAATGTGTGACAGACGAGTTTTGTTGGCACATATCTCACAGCCCCCAGAATAAACCACGGGGTTTTTAAGTGGTGCTTCCAGTACAGCAGAGGTTTATAAACACAATAGTAGAGATACTTGTAGGCTCCCTTCAGGTACTAAAAGGCTGCAATCTCTTTTCCAGGCTGAACAATCCAAACTCTTTTAGCCTTTCCTCAGAGGAGAAGATGCTCCATCCCTCTAATCATTTTGGTGCCCCTCCTCTGGACTTGTTCCAACAGGTCAATGTCCTTCCTGTGCTGGAGACTCCAGAGCTGAATGCAGTGCTCCTGGTGGAGTCTCACCTGAGCAGAGTAGAGGAGCAAAATCCCCTGTCTCAAAACTGTTTTGGATGCAGCCCAGGTTGGCTTTATGGGCAGTGAGTGCACATGAGTGGGTCATGTACAGCCTCTCATTCACCAGCACCCCAAATCCTTCTCAACAAGGCTGCTCTCAATCTGTTCAGCCCCCACCCAGTACCGATAGGTGAAAGTTACTCTGTTTTAGGCATGTTTCCCAATTTATTGTTACTCAGGCATTTCCTCTGACATACGCAGTGGAGCGTGTCAGAAGTGTTTAGCAACTATTAGAAAAGGTCTAAGCAGAATGGATCCGTTTTGAATTCAGGTGCCAATACTGGATATGCTCTGACGTTTTCAGGAGAGAGACTTCTGCCAGCTATTAGAAATTTCCGGGTGTCTGGCTTAATTCTGGTGTTGACTCATAAGCTGAGAGTCAAAGCTAATGCATTGTCAGAACTTGTCATAAAAAAAGGAATTGCATGTACAAAATAATTACCTCTCACTAAACGGGACAATAGGACACAAAGAAATGGAATGAAGCTGCATAGAAGGAAGTTCAGATTACACATTGGGAAAAGGTTCTTCAGTAGAGGTTGGTTGGTCACTGGAATGGGCTCCCCAGGGAAGTGGTCATGGCACCAGTCTCATCAGAGTTCTAGCAGTGCCTGGACTATGCTCTTTACTATGGTTTAGTTTTAGGTAGTCCTGTGAGGATTGCAGAGTTGAACTTGATGATTCTTATGGGTCCCTTCCAACTTGAGATATTTTACAATTCTATGATTCTATCAGATTTCTTCATGGGGGAAAAATAGAAGTAGTCAGTTATGTAGCCTTAACCAGCAAACAGTGCAATGCATTTCTTAATGCCACCAGAAAATGAATGATAGCAGTAGTGTTTATAATTTCATTCCATTCCATATGAATCATAAATTTTGCAATTTATAAAGGTAAAAAAGGATTTCTGAAGTGTTAAATTTCCAGGAAGGGTGTTAATCCCTTCTCTGTTTGATGAGTCTCTGCTCTAATAGTCTAACACTCTTAAATGTCCCTATAGACTGAGCGTGAATTAGTTAAGCTGTGTATACGGAATTGTTATATATCCACAGTACACAAGCAACAGATTATATTAAGGAGAAAGGAGAGACATTCCTGTCCTCAATTGCCTAGAAAATTACAAGAATTCTGAGACTTAACTTTCTTCTTCTTTTACTTTTTTTTCATTGATTTAATTACAAAATATTTGCTGCCTGTGAAAAGTGCCTGCCTTGAAAATTAAATGGATACACATATATGTGCACTGACCTTGTGTTACAAGAACAGGCAGTGGAAGCTTCCTCATTGTTTATTCTCAGTGCCTTCCCTCCTGAAAGGAATGGTATAGTTTGTCCTCCCTGTTCTCCATTTCCCTAAAACAGATATATTTAAAGGTAAATTCTGTGCTCCAACCTCTTAATTGTTCATCTTTTTAAAAGAGTGAGGATGTATTCTGGGTGATCTTCTGGGTAACATCATCCTCTAACATTTGTCAGTCAGAACAAGAACATCAGACATTTTTGGTTAGGGAGCACCTTCCAAATGATCCTAAGGGAGAGATCTGGCACCATAAATCCTATGTTTTTATGTATAAAAGACTTTTCTCTCTGTGGAGTTAATAGTAATGCAGAGGTTGAATGGCATGCTGTGTAATTGAGGTAAGATTAATAATTATTTAAAAGCAATGGTCTTGTATTTGGAAGACTGTCATTTGTGCTTTTTAGCAGCTGTTGTGGGTTTTTGCCTTTTGAAAGATTAAATTAGCTTTACATTATCCTGTGTTTTCATTGTTTTCTAACTCTGTGACAGATGTTAGCTTACAGCATCCACATACACAGGTAGGAAGAGAAATGTTTTGTATTTCCTTCTGCACCCTGAGTCTGGTACTATTTTGTGGGTTTTTTTGTTAATATCATGGATAATGAAATAAAGAGTGCACTTAATACATCTGTAAATGGTAATAAGCTCTAGGGAAAGGCCTTGAGCACTCTGAAAGCGTACAAGATAATCTTGGCCAATTGGTGGAATCATTTGAAATAAAAAGGATTTAAAAAGGCTGAATGCAAAGTGCAGTACTTCAATAAAAGGCTCTGTCTGCCCATACACAGGACAGGGAATGGGCCAGGCAGAATCTCTGTTGACAAGGAGCTGGTCATTGGCCCTGTATTGTTACCAAATTAGTTGACTCCAAATATCACTGTGTGATATAAAATATGTGCCCTATTAAAAATAAGTCTGAGATATGAAAAGAAATCTTTTGCACGTCACTCATCCCTAATAACATCACTGCTCTTGTGCTATGTCTGGTTTTGAGTACCACACTTAGAAAATTCTGGACACACTAGAGTGGGACCAGAGGAGAGCAGTAAGAGTAGTCCAAGGTATGTGAGCTGTGAGAAAACTTTTAATGCGTTAGATGTAATTAGTTAATTGAAGAAAACACTAAGGAGTGCCATATTAACAGTCCTCAAAGGCCAAAAATGTTGCCCCAAAAGGGCAAGGACTTTCAGTAAGCAATTGATTTGAATTGAAAAAACTCTTAAAGTGCCCCAATGGCTGAGGAGGTTGAGGAATTTCCATTGCTGTTGTTTTTAAAGACTGAGCAGGCAAATCATGTGCTAAACATACTTTCGTGCCACATGGCTGATTTCTTTCCCAACCAAACATTTCAACTGCAGAATGGTAGAACATTGCATTTTGGCATGTCTTGTGAGACTTGTGGTTTGGGTTTTTGGGGTACAATACATTGATTTTGATTATCACTGGAGAATTTTTCAAAATTTGTTTTTTTCGTGGTTTCTGATATTAGGTTTAAGTTATCAGGATAACAGTATCTGATATCAGGTTAACAGTTGCTGGCAAGTTTTAATAATTGTAGAGACCCTGTCTATGTGACTGGAATTTTCAAATCACACTTAGGTACCAAAATAGTTTCTTTTCATTGTTTCTGTAATAAACTTGATGACGAGTTTCTCTCTAAATCTGGTTTGTTGGGTTTGGGTTTTTTGGGGGGGAGAAGGGGGTTTGATGTGTCCAAATCTATTACTAAGGAATATTATATGTCTTTCCTGTAGTGCTATGCTGCCATGTGTGGCCTGATTTTGCCTTTGATCCAGAGCAACATCTGGTCTCTGTATCTTGGGGTATATGTTTGGATCTTCATTTTTATCAGATCTGATCCAAAAAATGTAGCAGTTTATATTCACAATAAATTCTCTTTGCACAGTATTTAACACCAGTTTTCTTGGGTTTCAGACCTGCGAAAGGATTATTACACTGACAGATCACTTTTTTAAAATCAAAAGGAAAATATTAGATTATATAGTTTGACCTCTATCCTTAAAATATTGCCCAGCTAATATTATAATGAGCCAAGTAACTTTCTTCAAGATTACTTTTCTTCACTTCAGGTGTCAATATATGGACAATTCATCACTTTTTCCTTTTATTTATTTCACTGGTTATTTGCTTTACTTCTATAGGCTCTATAGAATTTTGCTCAGGAAGATATCAGAGAAGTCTCACTTGGGTTACTCTGTTATGTCTGTGGAAATGAACTTCCATAGAATCCCAGAGAATTTTGCTATTAGCTTATTTAGTGTTTTTTCTCTTAAATCTGCAAGAAGTCGTTATAAATTCTGTTGCATTCTCCCCTCAATTTCATATGATTGTATGTTATTTCTGTAAAATATGTCTATGCAACAATTTCAAAGAGGATTTCTCAGTTCCAAAATTATTATAATCGTAATATTATGATTAAGGTCACGTTCTTACAAATAAGCATATGTGGGAGGGCAGGGTTTATATGAAAATGAAATAGCAGTAAGCTATTCATCCTCCTTCAACTCTCCCTCAAAAAAAATGAATAACTTTTCTCTGGTCTTGAGCATCTTAGCTCATATTTTTATTACTTAGAAACTTCCAATTTCACATCTTCCAAGTCACAGTGTTAAAACAAAGAAGTTACTACCTGATTCCTTTTCATGTGGGACTTTGCAGTGGTTGTTGCAATACCTGGCACACAAAGAGGGACTGGGTGTTTATATACTGAGAGAGGTAGCATGAGAGATAAATTAAGACGAATGTTAATTACATAATTGCTCAGCCACTTTGCATAGTAAAACTTCATTACAAAGTGAGTTCCTGCTCACCTTAAGAGAAGCAGCCAGTAACTGTGATTTACAAGGCTATCAAAACTATGGAAATGCTCGCTTTAATCAGAACTGTAATTATGAGGAAATTTGCTGCAGGAAAATTTACTCACAGAATGAAGATTAAAAAGATCTGAGTGTTGTCTATCAAAGCACAACAATTAATTTTTTTTTTTCCCCAAGCCCAAGAGATCCTTGTGGAAGAAAAAAATAAAGCAAAATTGTGTCCTTTGATTACAGTTGAGAAAATAAACTGCAACTGTTATTGTGACTTCCTCAGATAACGGCGGCAAATGTCTACAAACGGACATACACACAGTCAATGAATGGATTTAATCCACTTTCTGAGGTTGGAATTGCCTATCAATATAGCTACTTGTAATTACCTCCTTCATATTAAATAATTCTCTTGGCTTGAATGTAACGAAACCACTGATCTAAAGAGTCATTTTTCTTATTCCCAGAGCTTCTGTAGCCCCCGCAGCTGCCATGTGAATACTTGTAATATTTAATGCACTTGTCTTTCCAACAATTTCTGTGCAGCCGACTCTTCCTTTCCTCTCAGGTGACAAAGATGCTGTCATCCCTATTGTGAGCAACTGGACAGAGCTTGGCTACTCAATAGAAAAGGGCAGTATGCATTAAGTGAACTAAAGGACCTGAAATCCGTTGAGAACACTGCTGATTTTTTTAAAAAATTATCTTAAATGGAAAGATTTATTTTTCAGATAGTGGTTTCCTGTCAGTAGGAAGAAAGAACGATTCTATGAGGCAAAATTAATCAAACTTGGAGCCTTATGAAATAGCATTCTCACACTTGCTGATGCAGCTGAATCACAAGGGCATGTGGAAATGGCATAATGCAGAATAGTCACCATGTTATCTTGAGGCCTGGTCTGATCTAATTAACCCTTCTCAGAGGCAAGGTTAATGAGCCTGGGTACAGTCCGACACAGGAGGTTTTGTTTTCAACTTGCTTGGAGCTGTCCTAAGGCTCTACTGCAGCAGTGCAGCAGAGAGATGCAAGTTATTAAAATTCAAACATGAAACGTGTCTTAAGGATGCTTGTGTGGTTTAATACAACCCAATCTTGTAATTAATGGGTCTCACTCCTCTGGGATGAGTAACTGTCTTAGGGCTGTGACTGTGAGCAGCACTTCACTGGAGGATGGCAGCAAGGAGCACTGTAGGGCAAGTGACCAATAAAGGCCACAGAAGAGGTGGAGTGGAGAGCTAGATTGTGGAGGTTGGAGTGAGTTCATCTTTCTTGCTGTCCCACCACAGGCTGCACTAGATACCAATTTCACTCCAAAACTTCTGTACAAATTGCTGATGTTAACAAATGTCTCCTTTCCTATTCTACCCCCAATTTCTGATAGAAACCCAGACAACCTATTACAGTGTTCTCCATAAGACAAGAGCGTGAGCTCCACGATCCAAGGGGTTCCATTTGGCCTTTTCTTTGCAGTCACAGGCCCTTGTACGTTACCAGTAATGTGGAAACACCTACACATCACACACTTCTGGTCACAATGCACAAATTATTTCCTCCAGTACAGGCACACTAGAGACCCAAAGTGTAAATCATATTGATATGGTGGTCAATGGATTGTCTCCTCCCAGCAGTTCCCTTACTTCCTTCCCTCTTTCCCCACTGTCCAGAAAATCAAAAAATAGATTAATGAACTGACTTACTGCTTTTGTTTCTAACTTCAAGTAGTTAATGGAGAAAAGAATTTAGAATAACTTCACTTTTTTTCCCTGTAAAGGTGCATTTAATAAAAATCACAATAGTTATGCAGACAACATGTAATTTATAAATTAAATAGCAGTAATTCTACTATAAGCAGAAAAAATGGATAGTCTTTTTTCTAAAATTATTTTTAACTGTCATCTCAGATGGTTTATTCAAAAGGAATGCAATTTATTTCACACTAATTAGGCTGTACAAGTAATGAACACAGATGTGGGAAATTTTCTGTTTCTTCGTAGAATGTTAAGCTGTGGTCTTTCAGACCAGTAAAAGATCAGTGTCATAGAACAGTTCAGCAATAACTTTCCAGTGAATAATTTATATGATTAATTTTTGTCCTTCTATGTGTCATTGGATTTCCCATGTATGGATTTCCCATGATCACTTTTCTCTATTATTGTATTTACATTGAAATGGTATAAACAATTAATTGCCTTCTTTCTTTTCCAAACCAGTGCTCTAATATTGGCCATTTCATCTTATGGAATGAATTACCTACATCTCGTGGTCCCGAGTTTCTTACCTCTGGTTGTTTTACTTGTTTTCTAAAATGGGATTTTTTTTTCCAATCCATTATACAGTTTGATACTTTGAGTGAATACTTGCATGTATGAATTTCAAATTCAGAAATATTTGAACAAGTAAAATGCATTTATTGAAAAGGTTGCAAAGTAAAAATGAAAATGGATACTGATTAGTCCAAACATAATTTCTAGTCTGTATATTTGCTATCAATTTGTTCCACCACATGCTCTCATCTATGTCATGTACTTAGATTAAATGTTTTAGCAGAATTTGTTATAAAATGAGTTTGCTACTGAAATGTCAGCTCAGCCCCACTTTTAACTTAGCTATATTGGAAACTGAGAGTAGTGGTAATAATACTTAATGAAATGTCATCTGAATAGCTAAGTGATCTGAAGGTGCTTGGAAAAGAGAGTAGATAGAACTCTTCTCATTTGTAGATGGGGGAAACTGAGGCCTAAAAAGATTTTACAACTTGCCCAAAGTCATTCAGGACTCTGGAAGAAGTTACAATAAAAGTATTTCAACTTCCGTTTCTCAGCTTGCCGTTATAGGATCCAGTGTTTAGTAAGCAGAGCCTGTGGCAAACATGCCACAGATTGAACTAACCCTTTAATAAAGAGAAACAGAATGTTGATATTAAAATAGTGTTTTCCAGTAGTGAGAACCTTCTTTTAGATTTATTAATCTTAGTGTCACTTTTTGATGGCTTTTCTGCTGTCCACTCATTTCTTTCTCAAAATGTCAACATATTCATTAAATATGTTTTTATTGACTAAATGAAAATTAAGAAGTAAAAGTAGAAAACCCAGGTCCAAGGCTCCTTGACCAATAGATTGGAAATCAGAAAAGCTCTTCAAAATTTGTTTTTGTTATATTTCTAGATATATTTTTGTAAACCAGATCAAATCCATTTGAAAAACATAAGGTTCACCTTGCTGACAAAAAGCAAGGCTGTCCTCATGGTGTTGGTTCCTTCTTGATTACTTTCCCAGGATACCAATGCATACAAAATGCTTCAGAACAAATTTTTCTTTTTATTTATGAATGCAAGCATTTGTTAATGCTGTCCCTTAGTTCATGACTTCAGAATTCAGCAAGGTATTAATAACATGATCAACTAAATTCATATTAGTCTCAGGTTTCTGATAGGCATATAGTATCTATAGTTCTACATGTGTTTTTCTCTCTAATGTTCTCCAGACACAGCAGTCTGCTGTTCTCTGACATCAGTCTGTGCTTGTAAATTCTAAAAGTGAAGCTTTTCTAAAAGTGAAGTTAGTCTGTGTGGTAGCCCATGTAAGACTAATTTTTTCAAGCAATATAATGTTTTGAGGTTGCATTCTTATCCTGGCACTCTTGTATAACTCAGGAGTAACTTCAGCATTACCTGAATATTAAGTGGGACAGAAAAATATCCTACTTCATTTAGGACTTTTTGTTAGAGAGAGAGCACTTGTAATTCCCAAGATCATACAAGACACTTATCTTTGATATTCTGAGTAAAACCTGCCCCCCAGAACAGTTCCATTGACTTTCTGCACAAGAGTTTCCAGTCCTCTGGAAGAGTGCAGTCCTCTGGATGATTTCCCCTTTTATAATGTTAGGTGCTCCTTTTGATTTTATCTGGCATATTTTTTCATCTCTAAAATGAGAACTACAAGGCATTGTTTCTTCTGTTGTTTCCAATTTATTTTTTTTTTTTTACTTCTTGATGCTCCTAGTCTTTTCTCAAATCAGTTTAAATTCTTTTATCCTAAAAGTCAGCCAAGAAATCCTTCAGCTATAGATTGTTTTGTACTTAAATGAAGAAAAGATTGTGTTGCTATTTCCACAAGGGGATAAAAGAAAAGTAGATTTGTTGCAACAGCCTTTTTTTTTTCTTCTTTTAAATATATGTGTGTTTTGTTTTCTTTAAAACCACAGTGGAAGCTTTAGATGAAAGAGTTACATGCATAAGTTCAAAGTCTCTCCTCGTTGATCACTATTCCCACAAGAAACATGGATGAGAAAAGGTGGATGAGCAGAGCCTGGCTGGACTCATCTCATCAACTTGGCTAAAAGCAAATAATAGGGGTGGAGAAAAAGTTCTTTTAATTTTTGTTTGTTTACTTGCTTTCATTTTTATTCCCCTCTAGGCACAAAACAAGCAAACTGAGCTCTATTTAAAAACAGAGCGTGCCCTTGCTCCCACACACCATCTTTTCGTAATCAGAATCTTAGTAATCTTGTGTTAGACTTTCTCTATGAGCATTGTCAAGGATAAAAAAAATTCTAAATGAGCACCTGGGGGAAAACTCTGCAGTCTCAGGAAAGATAATTTTCTACCTGATTGCATAAATAAGAGAAAAAATTGGTGTGTTGAACTTCTTCTATCTGTTAGTATTTAGGCCATGATTCAGATAATTGTTTCTCCTTAGGGTGAGGCTTCTATCTGAGCTCTTCAAAGTACTTCATCCCTGCATGTACATTCATTATATCATCATAAAATGATATCCAGAAGGAATTGCAATGAACTGCAGCGGATTTCACCAGAGACTTTAGGATTTAACAGCAGGATTTAGGTTATGTCCTTTGCAGCTTTCTTCAGCCAATGAGCTTACTTAATGAAGCTGTGGAAATTTGAAAGGCAGATATATTTTTCTTATACCTTAGGGAAAAGGACGATCTTGAGTTGAGATGTTGGGATTGCCTTTCTCAGATTTTCAAGGCCTGACAGTTCTGACACCAGCCTGTTGGAGACATGGTAGTGGAGTAACCAGGCTAATTGCTGGCTTCTGAGTGGTTCTGGATGTTCTGATAATCTTTATTTCTTTATTTTCATAAAGAAATATAATTAGCAGTTGCTTCAGCCCTATGTGATTTGGTAGACCTACATATAGCAGACTCCACGATCGTATCAATGCATAGCTTAGAAAAGAAACTCCATCAGAAAATGGTTCTGTGCTTTTAAGAATTGTTGTACAATGGGGTTTTTTGTTGTTTGTTTGTAGAACTATAATGTAATTCCCTCAAATATAATTTCCATCCACTTCCAGTACAACAAGGAATAGTAGTTCTGTCATTTGCCACTGTTAAATCAGAGGTTTGTTAGCAGTTGTGAGAATTGATAATTGAGATTGATGAAGCAATTCAAATAAAACATCAGTTTGTAATTGAATAATTGTGTGATGTACAGGCAGGTTTTTAACCATATTTGGTCTTAATATTTGTTGAGCTTCACAGAAAGAAGATGAGAACTAAGAAATCTCTTTTGTCTAGCAGCATAGTAGCTTACATAAAATGTACTTGCTGAAATTTGCCCATTGCTAGTTGATAATATTTGTGCTTCTCATCCTTAGTAAGAATCACCATATAATTTTTGCCACCTTCGTTTGGAAGGATGATAAATTACTAGTTCACTTTGCCAAACTGTGGAGCACAGATGGAATTGTCATGGTGGCTGATGCTTCTTGTACTTGTGTGTCTGTCAAAAGCAGTAGCAAGCAACTGCTTGGTTTATTTAGTCTTCCAATGTCCAGCTACTGATGGATTCAAAAGAAAATATTTTCAGACCAGCCCTTTGGCAGAAAGTCCTGTCCTGTGCTGGCTTCTCTGGCTGGGAACTACACTTCTGTAATCACTGCTAGGAATTGCTACTGGCATCTGCTTATTGGCTCAAAACTTCAGTATGGAGGAATTTTAGTTTGGAAATACACAGTCTAGTAGTTACATAATCAGTACTCACTCATACATCCCCTCAGGGTTCTTGAAGGGTTTGTCTCTCACCATGTCTTCATTCTGGGAACTCACACTAGCTATATAAAAATGGAGATAACTGATAAAATTTGAGTGACGTGCCAAATTATGAAACCAAAATTCTTAGCAAGTATGTAAGGGATGGGATTCTTTGATGGTGAGAGGGAGGCTTATGGTTATGCAGAAATTTCATGTTCAGTTCTGCTGATCAGGAACAGTATTTCAGTCCCAGAATCTGCCCCATTGCAGATCAGAACCCTTTCACTCCACTTTCATGGTTCCTAAGGTCTACCTACAATCTACCAAGTTTTAACCTTTCTCCTGAGACTTGTAGACTGCATTCAACCTCTTTTCACTTATCTCAGAAAGCTTTAAAGGTAGTGTGATCTATAAAAAACTGACAATTTCCCCATTTCACAGCTACCCCCCAAATACAAAATAGGCTAGACCATTGAAGGCAGGGAGTCCAATGTTTATATGGAAGAGTTGGCCTTTGAGACATAAAATCAGAGATTGCTATATCATGTTATCCCACTGACTTGTTTCAAACCAGATCTGGGAGGATCATCACTGTTGGAGGAGAGGATTGAGCCATCAAATGATCTTCCCATAGGGTGTTCTTAAGGACTGGAATCAAAGTGGTAATCTGAAAAAAATCTGCTTTCTGGCTTATTGCAAGTTCCATAAATAACCAGATTTTCTCTCCTGGTTATTTGCTGACTTACTTGACCTGTCTTTTCATTTTGTACAGTAAAGTTGCAGTGTTAGGTAGTGCTTCTGCTGCCTTTTGGAAGCTGTTCTCCAGACATTGTGTCTGATGCGTCTGCTTTGTGTTCATAGATGCCTAAGTCTTTGTCAGCACCAGGATAAAACTGACATGGCTTTTTATGGGGCAGCTGTCAAAGCACTGAATGTCTGACTCTTACTGTTCAGATGAAGATCTGAAAACAACACTGCTGCTGTGAACAAAGTCCAGTCCAGAATTGCATCACAGAAAATAAATAAAGTCAAATACAGGATCTTCTGCTCTGCATACTCTCTGCCCATATAGGCATGGCTGTATGCACGTAAAACAATGTTTGATATTAACTTTTGTGTAGTTTTATTATGGGAGAAAAATGGCTGTTTATAAAACTGACAGTTTAATGTTCTTCTACAAAAAAATCTCTTAAACCAGAGAGGATGTGAATAAGTATAATTGAAAAGCTGAGGCAAAGTGGTAGTTTTAGTTCTAAATTAGCTATTTAAGTGAGGAGGGCAGCTGTTGAAAACTTGGGCCTGTATTATCTCCTCAGTTTTTCAGCAGAATTGTTTTTCAAAATCAAGGATGTTGTGACACCTGAGATTTGATCAATGCAAAACAAGTTACTGCATTTAGAAGAAAATTGACATTGGTAGCTATCCTGACATCCTGTCCAGAAGGAGCAATTCCTTTATAAGCCACACTTCTTATTCTTTGTCAAGCTGAACTAGGGTAGCTGTGAGGTACAGCATGCTGAGGTACTGGAGAGGGAGCAGTAATTCAGGCGTTGACAAAAGGCAAGGTGCTGTTGATGGAACCTCATGTAAGAGACACAGATCTGAGTGCTACTTTTGGTCTGACCTGTGCAGATTTACAGTCATTATTGTCAAAACAAATGTCAGCATCTCACAGGGAGAAGGGGAAAAAGAAAAAAGTACAGCTTCCATAAACAGAAAAGTAAACGTCAAAGCCTAATATTTCACCTCATTAGTTCTCATTAGGATTAGGAAGGCAGGTAGTATGTCAGTGGGACTGAATAATTATGGCATAATGAATCTTCTTGACAATATGTGCTTCTCCACTGGGCAAAGACCATTGAGAAGAGGCAGGCTCAGCTTGTGACTTCAGTTTGCCATTTTTTATTTCCATGGATATTTTTTCTAACACCAAGTGTGGAGTGAACCTGAAAGTTGATGGAATATTTGTAAATTGGGGGATTAAAGTGGATGAAGTCTTTAAGAGGGGATAGTTTAACCCCTATGTACAGTACATAAGTAAAGCAAAATAATATTGCTGCATCCTTCCTTTCAGTGCTTGTGCTCCATTTTTCAGTGATCTTTTTTAATGCAGAAATGACCCATGGTTGTAACATGTCCCAAGTAGTAGTACAATAGTACTGAATTTAGGGCCCAGAATTCACACACACACTCTCCAGGTCTGTAGCATCCCCACATTTTTTACACTAAGCTTATAACAGATTGTTTTGCCAGTCTGGATAGGAATCTGTATGGCAAATACCAATGAGACCTTGAGTTTAGTCAAAATTAGGATTTGAACTAACGCTTCCAGAATTTAACCTAATGTACCTCTAAGTGCTCTAGAAATTTGCATGGCTTACAAATGCTGTTATGTACTGACCACAGTAGGACATGCTGTGAGTTAGATTCATGTTTGTTCCTGTGGAGCATAGAGAAAACAGCAAGTGTCAATTTGCTTTAGCAGTCAGGATTACAGCCTTGTTCCAGTGGGAGACAGATTTATCAAAGGAGAGAAGACTTCCCACCACACATAATATCTGTGGTTCTTTACTGCTTTTTATTAGTTTCTGTGATTAACCACTTAATTTTCCAGACAAAAAACTTTATTTGAAATCTGTAGTTTCTAATGTCCTCGCATTGTTTGGGGGATGGAAAACATTTGGGTTCTGTAGGATTTGCATTCTGTATTGGTTTTGTGTGAATATGGTCCATGGTTGCCATGCAGGGATAGTGCAGCTCCCTAAGTACCTGCTTAACTGATGCTGTGACACTGTTAACAACAAAGGGTTTCTGTTTGCATGTTCCTAGGGAAACAGTAATGCCTAATGTATTGACCATTTTGTAATGAAAGTTCTACTTCACAATGGCTTTTTCCAGGCTGGTAAAACCTCTGAGGCAAAGGACCCTCTTTTGTAAAATTTGTTTGCACAGTGAATTATTCTGAAAGAAAAAAAAAACCAGAAATTAAAACTAGCCAATGGCAACGTGATGTTCTTCTGAAGTAAAGAAGTATATATTCAGTATGTATTCTGAATAGAAAGTTATTTGCATGGGTTTAATATCCTAAAGGATTAGAGTCTTGCGGTATTTTGAGACTCCAATTTTCTTAACTGTGCTTATAGAAGTTCCTCAAGTGGAAGACACATGAGGTGCTGCCTGATCCTGCATCTTAGCCCAATAAAGTTAACAATGTTATGGGATTATAGAGCTATGGATGTTTCTAACTACAGCCATAATGCTAGTAGCAATTTGAAGAGCATAGCATGTTTCAGACTGGAACAAAGAAACTGAAAGCCAAGAAATAAATCACAAAAGTCCCTGTTTTCTTTTTTGCGGTTTTTTTTTTTTTTTTGGTCTTGTTTTGGTTTTTTGTTTTGGTTTGGTTTTTTTGTTTTGGTTTTGATTTGGGGGCGTGGGGGGGGGTGTGTTTGGTTGGTTTTGGTTTTTTTTGTTTTCTGTTTTTTTGGGTAGTTCAGGCACTTAGTAGACCCTGTCGTCTACTGAGATCTGTGATGAGAGAGTTTGTAAAAGCACAGATTGAACCTAGAGCAGATGCAAGTCTGTTTAATGTTTAAGCACTAATAAAGACATGTTCAGTGCCACATGTTTTGCTACAGAAACTGGTTCAGTAAAACACAGGAGTAATCTTTGTGCACAGAGACGGCAGAAGGACTCTTGCACCTATTATGGCTGCTTCATGTAGGGATGAGTATAAACACAGTTTATGTAGAATGCTTGTAGGTAAATGACTGGTGTTTGCTTATTGCTTCTTTGAGACTGTTGAAACATGCAGAAAAGCTCTCAAAATAATACAAGATTTTTGAGCTTTTGTGCCACCGTTATTGCCTGGAGTCAAAGAAGTTCTTGCTTAGGGAGTTAGGTGCTTGAATGAAAGACTTGCAAGTGTCAGGAGGAGTCATATTCTAGTAATGTGAAGTCAGTTGTTTGCAGTAATAGAGGAGGTCAGATTTCTGGTTTCTTTTGGTAAAAGCTTCATAGTAGCATACTATTTATTAGTGATTAGAAGGGAAGAAGTGATAAAAAACAAAACAGAGGAAAAAATATTTTTGAATGGGTGGAGGACAATGTGCTATCTACAAAGGATCTCAGACTGAAAATCTTGTCTTTATTTAACATCTTGATGAAGCATAAAGAAGAGTTCAAATCCGTATTCATTAATGATAGCCTTCATCCTAAATACAAAGGTATTTTCTTCAGTTGTAATATAATTCTGTTTTTAATACTGTGTCCATTTTCCCTAATCAGAAATTATTGTTTAAAATTTGAGATACTTTCGCCTCATGCTTCTCAGGGCCTTATTTTCAATGCTGGCTTTTTTTCCCTAGGATAAAAGCAGCCATAATCCACCAAAATCCCAGGACTGCCAAAATTTATACACATCATATGTTTTTGTGTGGGTATGTGTGTGTGTGTTTCATAGCTCCAATATATTGTATTTTCATGTCTTCCTGTCTTTGCAAATATTTCCTTATGGCCTTGTCAAAATTGCTACATTGATCAGTAGGACAATATATGGACCAATCTTAAATGCTAGGTTTCTAGCTAATATAGGTGTCTTTGAAGATGATTTCAGTTGTTTATACATTGCCTCGCAGGGAAAATTGTCTCTTGGCACACAGGAGGAGTTATTTTGCCTGTGTATTGAGTAGGGTTATTTTGGGAAGAAACTTTTTTTTTAAGTTTTATATTGAAAATTGTGTAGAACTTTGGGGCAGCCACAGAGTCATAGATCATGAACTGCTCAGAATCAGCTGTGTAGGGCAAGAGGGGTTCTGATTTTTGCTGAAGGAATAAAGTCATGTTTGGGAGGCTTTGTATGTGCACAGATGTGTTCAGCTGTAGTAAAAGTACTTCCTCTAGAGGTTGGTGCTGGTTTTCAGAGAGGGAAAGCAGTAATTTCTGTAAGCAGTCAATGTTAGTATAAACACTGGTAGTTTTCACAGTACTAATTGATGTATTAAGCTTGTTTTGCTGAACCATGTGCAAAAGATCAAGTTCAGCAAATATTTTTCAAACACACATGACAAAGAGCAAACTATATGCAATCGTAGTTCTAGTGTATTTTAGAGACCACGACAAATAACTTGTAACAGAAATGACTACCAGTGAGTAGGGCAAACTCAGCTTGGTGAATAATGTGTTCAGGGGCTACAACTGCCATTTCTGATGTGGTGTCTTAACAAGCAGGCTTGGGATGGAGACGTCGCTCGAGAGATTTACATATATCTGCTCCTGTTACTTCTATAGTACTTGCCAATATTCCTGCTGCTGTGCTGTGTCTACTTGGTATTTTTACTAACATGGCATACTGGGGTTTTAAGCCAGAGTGGGAGGGTCTTCTCTATCTTTGCTCCAGCTGTACTGTACTACTGTATATTTATATAATTTACTGCCAGTGTTCTGTCACTGAGAAAACTCCACTTTCCAGATTGATGTAAAGGCTCCCCTGAAGTCTGGGGAGCTGAAAAGAAAGAAGAGTGCTGACATGTTGATTTTTGAATGCATGCTATCAATAAAGCCAGCTGCATTACTCCAGCAGCCACGTGGCTAACACGAAGTTTGCGTAGCATCACATGGTAAAAGGGCTTTTGATGATAAATTTTCTCAACTACACGCAGCACTTTTTAGTCTCTGAGGTACACTTCCATCTCTGACGAATTTGAAATTCAGTGCCATTGGAGTTGTTCTATTCCTGAAGAAATGAATGTTGTGGCTGAAAGAAATGAATGTTATGGTTTCCTAACTGTGTTAAGTAAGGAAATTTTCAGATTATGAAAGAGCAGTGGTACACTTCCTGGGTTCCTAAAATATTTATTAAATGGATATCTAACACCTTCAACCAGAAATATGTTAACATAGCCTGCTGGCCTAATGCAGTCCCTTGTGAAATACTAGATGATAGAGTCAAGTGATGTTTAAATGGTAAGGAAAACAAATAGCCACTACTGCAAAGGGCAGTGGTTCTTATAGCAGATGTATTGTCATGAATGTACATTGTAGATGCTAAGATTTTCCCTGAAAGTAAGGTACAAATCTCTGTCCACACAATAGCAGCTACGTACCTGATATCTCAGAATGCGAATGGTAAAATAGGTGATATCCACTGGGGAGTCAAAATTACTTCAGATTCATTAATCTACTTTGAGTAATGCCATATATCTATTTAGTCCCTAATGATCCCATTTTCTTTCTTACTTTTTCACATAACTATCTTTAAATACTTTTTTTAAATAATTATGTGTATGTATTCAGATGTGCTGGATTTAGCTGGGCTAGAGTTGATTTTCTTTGAGGTGGCTGGTGTGGGGCTGTGTTTTGGATTTTTTCTGAACACAGTGTTGATGATGTGATGTTTTTGTTATTGCTGAGCAGTGCTCACACAGAGTCAAGGCCTTTTCTGCCTTTCTGCCACACTGGCAAGGAAGTTAGGGGTGCATGGAAACCTGGGAGGAGATAGAGTCAGGACAGGTGATCCCAGCTGACCAAAGGGATTTTCCATACCATATGACATCATACTCAGTATATAAAGTTGGGGTAAAAAGGAGGAAGGGAGAGAACATTTGGAGTGATGGGGATTGTCTTCTCAGGTAACCATTACATGTGATGAAGCCCTGCTCTTCTGGGGATTGCTGACCTGCCTGCCCATGAGAAGTGCTGAATGAATTCCTTGTTTTGCATTGCTTGCATGTGTGGCTTTTACTTTCCATATTAAAATGGCTTTATCTCAGCCCTGGAATTTTTTAGCTTTTACCCTTCTGATTCTCTTCCCAATCCCACTGGTGGCAGAGTGAGCAAGCAGCTGCGTGGGGTTTGGCTGCTGGCTGGGGCTAAACCACCACATCATTTCACTGTTTCTCACATTGTTCTCAACTCTTGACTGGCTGTTTGATTTACTTCATGCATACATGAGCCTGTACTCCTTTAGCATTTGGAAGATAAAGGATAATCTGAAAAAGTTATGATGCAGCCAGGACCAAAAAAATATTGGCAATGTTTAATCAGTGAGGGGTCCTAAAGGCTAAAGGCCCAGCTAGGCTTATGTTTCAACTCTGGCTTAGTATAATTAATTGGCCTTCTGTCATGGGAAGATGATTTTAGGTAGAAGTCTGCTGCCTTCCTAACCAATATGAGATACCAACCCCATCTGAGAGGAGAGCAGAATAGAAATAAGGGCATAGCTCCATATAAAAGTATTTGCAGAGGGAATTTCCTGGGCTAAGGAGAATATGTGTTGACTAAATCAAGGCAATTTTATGACCGCCTTCATGCCACTTAGCTTCTAAATATAAACATTGCTGAGCAATCTGGAACAGAGCAGTGGTAGATTATTAAAGCCAAACATAAAGAATAAGCCAAATTGTTTAGCTTTGCACATTTTACATAGTCTGCATATAAGTGAGTTAGATTTGCAATGGGAATAAATACGGAGCATATCACTGATATGCAAGGCTAATCAATTAAATTCAACCAGATAAACAGGGCAAAGTATGAGGCTGTATTATATCCCTAAAAATTCCTGTTTCTCAAAACATCACACAAAGAAATACTCTCTGGCATCACGCCAGCAAATCTGAAGTGTTCTGGACTATATAATTTATCAAGGGTAACAAATTACCTTAATCTTCTGTGATTTTACTTTGTAGTATGAATAATCTACTTTTATATCTCTTTTATATCTCTATATATCCTAAAATACGACTGAATATCATTTCTTTAGAGTACAAGACCACTGAATAGCTCCATCTCCTCTCCTTTGAGGACAAACTACTGGATTCTGAAAACTGTTGTACTCTGGCAACTTCTCTTTCCAAAGACAAGCCCTCCCCCTTTTTTTGTTCAAGAAGTACTTTATTAAAATTATGCTTGGGAATAGGTATTTTGAACTCACTTATGTAAGCTATCTGCAACTATGAAGTCTCTGAGAATTAGCTGTTAAAAAAAAAAAAAAGACTGAACCAACTGAAGGCTGTGTTCTTTCTAGGATACAGAGAGCTGTTTTAACTTTATTTTCTCTAGCTTTTAATTAACTCTGTAGCTACGTGTCAGTTTTGGTGTGAGGGAGATACTTGCCTCAGGTGCCTGTGTGTGTGGTTGTGCATTCCACGCTTCAATTATACTCCATGTTCAAAAATGTTTCCAAAAATCTCTTAATTGTATAGCTATCTGTTTAGAGAATACTTCTTGAAGCTTCCTAAACAGTGTTGTGGTATCCACCTGTCGTGAATTTAACATGTGGTGTTGTTCAGTTATGCTGTGTTTTGTTCAATGAGCAACAAAGCCAGCACGTCAGCAAGTGTGAGGACGAAAGGTGGTACGTATGGTCCTTGAACAGCAAAAGGGCATCAGTGTTCAGGGGGTGTTCCACAGCTGGGAGGGGTTGTGCAGGCAGAACTTCATGACTTCTGCAGCATGTGATCGGTGTTAGTGTTATTCTTGATAATAGCAGGTGCGCGGGTGGAGGGGAGAGGCTGAAGGAATGTATGCCTCTAACTTGCCTCCTGTTTTTAGCCTGGAGCATTCCAGCAGAAAGTAGTTTCAAAGAATGAGGTTTGTGCAATGAAGTTGTAAAAATGGTCTTGCCTCTGCCCTTGAGCAAGGTTTGGTTTGGGCATGGGCTTCAGTGTAAGCTGGGCAAAATGTTAAACCTGGTTTTTACGAAACTTAAGGGAGTTACCCGCAAAGACAACCTACCCCTTTGTCCTTACCTTTCCTAATGGAAAATCTGATTTTTTTAGTGTATTTCACTTGTCACTTAT
>NW_016690197.1:2094786-2096603 GCF_001604755.1 Lepidothrix coronata | reverse complement strand
TACATGTGTCTTCAGTGCCTTCTTCTTTCTCTCCCCTATCTAATTATATTTTTTAAAAGTGCAGTTTTCTGCAGATTTTAGAGGCATCAGCAGCTCCCTTTCTTTTGGCATCCTAAATAAGATGAACACTCACCGATAGCAGTGGGAGGTTAACAATCACCTGCTTTAATCAAAAAACTTTACATTTCAAATGTAATCTAGATCTAGGCTGGGGAGAGCTTTCAAAAAATTGTGATATGGAACAAAATGGCTGCAGCTTAGATGTTATAATTGGCTATTCTGGGTTAGATCATAACTCATTTTTTTCTATAGATGCTTTTGATCAAACAGGAAGAAAATACATTTAAAAGCAGCTGCTGTAATTAAGATTAAATATCATACTTTTATTGTATTTTAGCTTCTAATAAGCCATTACATTTTTTGAGTCACTTTGTCTTACTACACTCTTGACCACATATATTCAGAAAATGTACTCGTAATATTTTTAGAATAGAACCCATTTTATTTCTGTTGCTTCAAGATTTTTATCATATTTTTATTGCCTGTTTAACACCTTGGATTTATAATGGTTCCATGAGCTTTAAATGAAGACAAATAGAAGGTTAAAAACCCCCTAATACTAGTAGAAAAATTTATTAAAAGTTCCTGCATGGCTTACACTTCACTACTTTGTGTGACTTGTGTACCAGTGCCTCTTACCACTGAAGCAGGTATGAATTTTGCTACTGACTTGGAAGGGATAGATATTGTCCTCATAGCTCTGCTCAGACCTTGGCATTTTCGAATTTCATTACTCAGTTCCTCACATGAGATTCTTGTTTTCTCCCAGAGTCTGGCTTTCCAGCGGTTGATTTGGTCACCGTCTACAAACAAAAAATTCATTTCACTTGACTTGCTCTCAGGAGCTAAGTACTGGCTCCATGCCACTGAGAACAGACTTAGAAGGATTTAGCAAATTCATCCATGCAGCTCTGTTTTAATTGCTCCTGCATTGCTGGTAGTAATGTTTTATTGACAAATATCCAAGTGCTGCAATTTCATCTTTATGACTTCTCTTTCTAGAATGATATGTGTGCAAATCATGTTCTCTGTCTGACAAAGAAAAGATCACTCTATAACCTTTCCTTGCCCTTCCCTTCTCCTTTAAACCCTTTTCAGAACGACAACCAAAAAACTATATGATACTTAACAGGAGCGAGTTCTACGTTACACTCTTGTCTGTTAATCTCATCCTATTATTTCTTGTTCTGAGACTGGGTATTAATGATGTCAGTCAGCGTTCTTTGAGGTGAAGAACAGAGTAACAGACCATGCTATTGCTCTGAGGACTCCTTGCTCCATTCATGATGTTGAAAAAGGCAAATACTGAAGGAATTTGGCTCCCATCCATATTGTGGCACTGGGATAGTTGCCTAAGTACTGTGGACATGGTGGTTTAATGTTTTAGCCGTCAGTGATTGTCTCTGAGCAAGAGATATTGTTTAAAACAAAAATTAAGTAAATTAGGTTAATTTTATTTTGAATTGCACGCTTAAGGCAAAAAGCTCCTCTACTCTGGATTACTTTGCCATTGATGTACCACCTTTGTGAGTATTCTGAAGGCATTTACTTTTAGTTGTGTGATTTAATTATATTTTCCAGTAGGTTTGGCTTGTCTACTAATGATGTTAGGCTGGGTTTTTTTCAGTTAATATAAAGTATTTCCTTTTTTCTCCCATTATTCCTAGAACAGCCTGAAAGATACAGCATACCTTGCTTTTCTTGTTAATTTACTAGTGCAGAGAGATGATATTTGTCTGATGTCTCCTATGCACATA
>NW_016690197.1:1783944-2094776 GCF_001604755.1 Lepidothrix coronata | reverse complement strand
TATGCACATATGTTGCCTGCATTAAGGGAATATTAGATTCCTTGTAAAGCATATGAGCAAAAAAAATGTTAGTCATAATGCAACCATTCATCATGTGGTGCTTTAATTCTAAGGACTACATGAGAGAGAGATTGTTAGAGTCTAAACATAATTTTCCAGATTTTAATATCTGAAATAAGTTTTCAGGGCCATGATTCACAACATACTGTCACTTTGGGGGATAACATGTTTGGCAAACAAATGACCTAAATAGTACCATCATTAAAAAAAAAAGAAAACAAAAAGGAACATACATCAGTCTTTTAAGTACTTTCTGATGATGATGACTTTACCAAGCTTGAGGATGCTTGAATATAATTCTTGAAACAATAGGGCCACTCTTGCTTATCCTGAACAACTCTACTCTTTCCAAGCATCCTCTTTGGTTACAGTGCAGTTATTCATAGAGTCAGTACCACAGAGTCTATACAGTCACTTTCCTCCATCTGTCTCCCACTGTCTGCTAAATATAGAGTCACAGAATTGCTGAAATTCCAGGCACATCTGGAACTTGCCTACTCCAAGCCCTCTGCTCAAAGCAGGTTCAGCTACAGCAAGTTTCTCAGGACCGTAGGTGCAGGTCCCTTCATTTCCCTTAGCTGAATTTCATGACATTCCTGTTTGCTCAATTTTCTGTCTTACCAATGTCACTCTAAATGGCAGCACAACCATTGCTCTGTCACCCACTCCTCCCAGTTTTGTAGCATCTGTAAACTTGCTGAGGATGTGCTTTTTCCTATTATCAAGGTTGTTAATGAAGATGTTAGACAGTGTTCACCAGTTCTCAGGTATTGACTCCTGGGGTGAACCACTAATGACTGGCCATCGGTTATGTCACTGATTGCAACCCTTTAAGCCTGGCATTTCTGCCACTTTTCATCAGTTTGTCAATGAGAATGCTATTGAAGAACATGATGAAAGTCTTGCTGAAGTCCATATAGACAACATCAGCTACCGAGCCAATCATTTAATTGCAGAAGGCTATCACCTTAATCAGCTGTTACGATTTCCCTTTCAGAAATCCATGCTGACTACTCCCAGTTGCTTTCTTGGTCTTATACATTTGAAAACAGTTTCCAGGATTATTTGCTCCATCAGGGATTGAGTTGTGATTGACTATCCTATAGGTCCCTAGATCCTCCTCCTCACCATTCTTGAAGATAGGAATGACATTTGATTTCTTCCTGTCCTGAGGTGTCTCCCCTGATCACCGTGACATTTCAAAGATAATTGAAAGTGCCCTAGTAATGACACCAGCCAGCACCTTTAGCACTTGGGAATGCCAAATCCTTGCCTTTTCCATTTTTTATCTACATCTTGCAAGTAACAGTAATTAATTAAATACATAACTGTATCAAAATGGCAACAACTATTTCACAACTTTTTCCTCTTAAAGACATAGTTACCTTAACTGCTCATCTATTGAGCTCTATTGCCAAGTGGTATATTATCGGTATAGAGTTTAAAATCTTTGACAAACATAACAGAAAAAGTCAACTATTTCTCTTATAGCGAGGAGGGAGGGAAGTTTGCACTTCTAATTTTATGGTGATAATTATCCTACTGTCATTATTCTGTCACATGCTTCAGCACAGATTTATTAAGCTGATATTATATGCCTCCTAGGCTGGCTCTTTGAGAAGCAGATAAAATTCTGTCTTTTTACAAGCCTGCAGGGAAGAGTTAATTCAACCAGGTTAGTCATGATTTATGGGCATTTATCCTAATCAGCTTTTCTGACAAGCCTCCCATTGGGATATCACTAGGTTTGAAGCAGACACGAAAGTCTAGTTTCATTTCTCATTGTGAGCTGTGCAGAACTTTTCAATTCAGACACTTCTGTCTGAAAACTTGGTAAAACTGACTTGAACTGTAGCTGTACTGGAAAGGTAAATACCTATTTCTAATAGCTTACCAGGGGCACTGAGTGTAGTGTACAGCTCATCTGTAGCTAATATTAGGGATGCTGTTGAGCACTCAGGTGATACTTCACATTTTTAGTGAATACTGATCTGTCTAATCTTTATATAATTCCAAATCCACCCTTTTGGGGTAGTTAATTCTTTGAAATGTAAGGAAATAGAAGCAAAGAAATTAAATGATCTCTCAAACCAGAGATTAAAAAAACAGAATTATTAAAAATAATGTATAGAAAATAATCCATTGTTGCACACTGAATAGTTGCTGACTTTGGGGACTGTTGGCACTGTTTCACAGACAGAGAAGTATGTGAAGGGCTTCTTTGATGTTCTGAATAATGATCTGCCACATGGACCTAGTGATGGTTTTATTGCCTCATGTCCATGAGGGATGTTATCTTCTGTGACATTTTTTCTGGTTACTCCCTCCAAGAGTGACATTTAGAAGGAAGTAAATGTTCATTAGATGGAAGATGTAATTCTGATGTGTTTAAGTGCCTACATATCTCCTGAGTGCACTGGACTTTGCTTGTTGGGGAGGATGATGAGGTACGGAGCAAATTTAATGAACAGTCCTACAGCTGCCCGTTTTAATCCTTCAATAAACATTTCCTCTCATATCCTTTTTTTAGGATTCAACTTTTAATACTCAGTGTGGCAAGAAGCACTTTTTTTAAAAAAAGTGGTGGTAATTACAAAATTCACACATGAATTGGGAGGGTGCAAGGAAGCATTTGTTACTTTGAATTAAGAGACCTAGTGAGGTTAAGGATTTGGGCAATATGGTTTATATCATCAGTCAAACCACAGTCTTCCTTGGATGTAGATGAAATCGAGCCTGGAGAAGACAAGCTCAGTTTGAAGGATAATTCGTTTGTAATTTTCCTCTGGTTCTGAGTCTCTCCTGTGCAAACCGTGACATTTATGAGAACACCAAACAATGGTTCATGGAAGGAGCATCGTTGATATTCTGGAGCATGGTGGAGGTTCTTTGGTGTCAGAATTATGTGAGCCTTATAAATCAAGCACAGTCCCAGCTAATTTAACTGCATCTTATGTTCTGTGGTGGAAAGGCTGAGATCTTCCTCTCCAAGGAAGCCTGAAGATTTTAGCTCTATGCAGCTGCTTGGGTCTGATGATGTCTGGAGTTTAAATACCAAGCAGAGGATCTGGAATTCAGCTGTCTGGAAGGAGGTCATCAATGTTTCATCCTTTCAAACTTCTGTAGCTGATACTTACAACCTTAGCTGTACACCTTCCCTTAACCTGCATCTGAGATCTTAGTTACTTAAGAAGAGATCTTAGTTCCTCTTACTAGCTAGACCAACTTTTAAAACAGCAATAATAAGAGCACTTATCTGCCAAGAAAACTGGGGGTGAATAAGTTCCTATAGCTAAATAAATTAAAAGCAAAAAGAATAATGCAGTATATTTATCCACATTTGCAGAAAGTGTATAGAGCATAGTTTCACTGGAAGCCATGTCCTTCATTCTGATTTACACTGCCAAAGAATTTGAAGTGGTATCAGAGCCCCCCCATCTGCCTCTTTTTCACCTCTCCATTTGCAGTTCTTATTCTTCAATGGTATTTTTATTTTCCAAAAAGCATAATTGCTTTTTGGTGGGAGAGTGTACACTTTAAAAAAAAATTCAGATTTGCACTCACCACTCAGGCAGGCATGAAATATTTGGATTAATATCTAATGTATTTTTTCCTGGGTACAGTGATAAAAATATTCCAAGTTTTTTGTAGCTTGTGCACATAGAGAGTTTTCCTTCTGAAAACTGCAGTTAGCAGAAAAAGGAAGAGAGAATTAGCTCATAAGCTAAGTCCACTTTCAGAATGTGGACTTATTTGAATAAAGATTTTGTATATGAAATTTTCATTTACATTTAGAACTATTTTTCACCCATCCTTGCTTATTGTCATGCAAGTAGTAGGTGACCTATGAAAAAGGAAGTATTTTACCTTGTAAGCCTCATAAGCAAACACCTTTTAGTGACAGAAGCTAATGTTTGTCCCTGAAGGAAAACCTTTTCCTCCACTGTTCTCTGTAGTTAGGAGCTTTCCTTTTAACAGGTAACAAAGCAGCATCCCACAGTCCAAAGGCTGCCTTAGACCGACCTAAATATTCATTTATAGGAAGAAAGAAAGTAAATTAGACATTGGCAGGTATTCAGAATGTATCTTCTGCCCCAAAGCATAGATTTACAGCTCAAGAAAAAGTAGTGTCTCATATTACAAAAATATCGATGTGAATTTTTAATATCCGCGAGTTCAGGGATGTTCAATTCCAGAATTGTGGTTCAGCCCATCAAAAAGAAAGGAATCATCTAGAAGTTGTGGTGACAGATTCATGCTCAGAATATTTATACCACAGTCATGATTGATACATGAATGTAGACAGATCAGTTTGTAGATTTGTGCTGTTTCTCTGTCATCGGTTTTGTGTTTGAGTTCATCATTGCAGAGGTTGAGGTGCCGTGAGGTGTGTCCCCAAGCACAGGGCAACCCTCTGTTAGCAGATTTATCTGAGAAATTGGCTACAACTTATTAGTTATCTTATCAACACCTTTTATTCTCAATTGAAGTAGTTTTGCTTATACTTACTGAAGTAGCCAGCTGACATCATTGCTGGCAGGAGCAGGGCAGTCCCACCTGGCCTGCTGCCAAAGCTCCGAGCTCTCCCAGTCGAAAGCCATCGTGAGGTTGCACACTGATAGGCACATAATTACGAGCTTCGGATGAAGTCCTGCTTCTGCTGAAGTCAGTGGCAAAATTCCCACTGATTTCTCTGGAAAGCAGTAACCTTGTTTCATGCAGCCAACCTAAGTATTTTACAAGTGATTATCCTGTCTTTAGGTTATCCTAAAGTTTTACCTGTGCACACACTCATGACAGTTACAGTGGCTATTTAAAGGTTGCAAAGATAGGAGGGAAGCGCTAAATAATTATGCTTTTGAGTTTTGCTGTGGAACTCAATCTGAATAAATTTAATCAAGGTCCCAAAGTAGTTTTCCTTGCAGGGGAAGAAAAGGCTGTCATGGTTGCTTGACCCAAAGATGATCTTCACATGAGCCCTTAAAAACCCACTGATCTGGCATTTTCACATTCACGATCTTTAAAATCTTCTCCAGCATGCAAATTAAATTCTCTGTAAAAGATATTTGAGAAATATTGTGTTAAAGTGTATGGAGTGGTCTCATAATTATGAAATCATACACCGAAATAAAATAAACTGAGAGCTTACTCAGGTGTCCATGGGCAATTGTTTATCACTTTTTCCTGCAAATGTCTTGCTCACGAAATGCCTTGAGTTTAAAAACATAGTCCTTAGAATCACTTTTTTAAAGGATTAAATTAAATTCAAGGTGAAAATGTGTTTTCCAGTATTAGGTAGAAACTATGCTGCAGTTAACTCTTGATTACTTAGAAAATATCTCTAGGCATTATTATTCATTTTGACTAGAGAAACACATTCAAATATAATGAAATACCCTCTAAGTGATTATCAACAGAATTGTAATGGACTTAGGTATGACAGAAAGAATTTAACTTCTGCTTTCTAGAATAGAGTTAATGGTCCAAATAAAACAGTGTGTGTTTTAGAAAAAAAAAAAGAAAATTGCTGTGCAACATAGAATCTTCCTTAGGGTGTGAATTTTCCATGGTACCATATCACTGTTTACCACAGACCAGCAAAGGAAGGTGCCTTTGGTGAGGATTCAAGTGTTCTGGCCAAGTTGTTCTTTAGGCCAGTGTCACTGTTAATGGAATAAAGCTTTTGTTATGTGTTAATATGATGTTGACATAGCAGGAGTCTGGCTGAAATGTGGCCGTGGCATGGAAGAGGGAGCATTTGCCAAAACCTGTCACAGTGCTTTACTGTGACATGCTTTTTCTTCCTGTTTTCTTCTACTGCTTAGACAATGCAGTTGCTCTGAAAAATTACTACCTGTATTTTGGCACCCTGTATTTGTAGCCTCTCAATAAACAGCAGGTCAGGTCAGGTTGTATACTACAGGTCCTGCAAATTTAACCAGGAATTTGCCAGGTCAAAGGACTTGTTCTTCTCAGACAGTTATACATATAAAGATTTTAGGTCTATCTGTGGTAGCATTGTATTTCCGTTGATGTTCAAACTAGAATAGGCTCAAGGTTTGTTCACCACAACTACCAGCACCACTTAGACACATACACTTTGCTTCACCCACTTTAATAATGGATTCAAAGCTTGTCGAAGTTGAAAAGGAATTCAATTTTAGCTGAGGCTCCACAGTGATTTTGGATAGTGTCCAAACAAAGGGTTGAAGGTCAGTGAGCTTACCAACACTTCAGCTTTCCAGGGGCCATCGCTATCCCTCTTGATTTACATCAGTCACACCTTGATCTGAATAACTCCTACATTCTTTAGGAGAAGGCTCCTGTCCTGGAAGTAGACCTGCCTGTACAGACAATAGCCCCAAATGTAGTTCTGTGGTCTTCTCAGGATTTATATCTTGGAGTGAGCCCACAGGAATGAGCCCACAGGAATGAGTCCTTAGTGTGATAGGCTCAACAGGCAATAAAAGGTATATACAGGGAAACACACAGAGTGTACAGCTTTATGAGAAAGCTTCAAGTGTAATTTTTATCTAACCCAGAGAAATTATTTGAAGGCTATTAGGAACACAGAAGGACATTTGCAATGGCAGCCAAAGAGAAGGATAGATCAAAAGCCTTAGTTGGCTTGTTTATCATAAGAAAAAAATAGTCTCATGAAGAGCTGGTGAACAAAACTTATTTTGTGCCTCCTTTCCTTTTAGTGTTGAAAAGCAGGAAGATTTATGAATGCCTGACAGGTATTTTCTTTATCATGAAATGCACCCCAAAATATTTTTAATAGTGGTTTAATTAAAGTACAACTTGTTTTCTTTATTTTATTATTTGGACTGTGTTTGTCTTTTGCTTGAGTTTTCAGCATGCCTTTTTTTATTTTGAGGTGGTGGGTTGAGTAGGGGATTTTTTTCCCCTGCAGAAGTTTGCTCTATATGAATATAGCTGTACATTAATCATACCAATCAAAAATTAATAGATTAACCAAAATGGGATATAAATGCATAATGTTATTCGATAGATACACTAAACAGGGAAGCTGTCCTTTCTTCCTTTCTTTGGAAATCAACTGTGTCTGGTACCTATAATGCGTATTTCCTACAAAATGTTTAGAGTAGCTGACTTAGCTCTAAGTCCTGTTGTGGTGTCAGCGGTGACCCATGAACACCATTTCATTCAAAATGTGCATTGTCTGAAGATAAAATACAGTCTGTAATCCAAAAATCTTAATGTTTAAGGTGGAAAGCCTGAAATCGGTGCCACCGCAGTTCATAATATTTTTAGATACAGTGTTGATCATGTTTGCTGCAGAGAGGTAATTTTGTTACCATCCTTTTTTAACAGTCTTGGCCTATGTCTGATTAAAAAAAAAAAAGAAAAAAAAAAGAAAACCAAACGCAAAACAAACACCCCCAAATAAATCTTTTTTAAAAAAGAGGTTCACCAAAATGGGAGCTACTATAAAAAATTAAATATACCAAAGTGACTTATATGTTGTAGTTTGAATTATTATGGACTTATTGGAAGGAAACATGATTAAAAGAGAAACTTCCTGAGCACACCTCATTTCTTGTATTAGCAATGATTATTCATCTTTACCTAAACCATCTTTTCTTCATTTATAAATAATCAATGTTACCATGTGCTGAAAAGAAAAATATCAAGTTCAGCATCTCAATTCATTCAGTTCAACATGAGGAAATATAAAGACCTCTTTTCAACTGTTGTAAAGGAAGAAAGGGTAAAAAGAGGAATAACGAACCAGCAGTACTGCTAGGTAAATGAGGTTAAATTGAGCAGTGGTCTCTTTTAACTCAGTTTGTCACAAACTCTTATTAATGTTTAAACAGATGAGATATTAAGCATTGTTTTCTCACTTCTCCAGAGAGATACGTGGAAATGTATCTTGGACAAGGACTAGAGCAGTCGACTCCAAAGTGGGGTGTACATATGACTATCCACTGGGGTGTGGAAGAAACTATTTTATGTATCATTAGTAAAATATTTTTCAAAATAGTGCTCATTTCATCTTTATACCATTCGCTTTTGATTTCCATTTTTATAATAATATGTTAATAAAGTAGTATGTGTATAATATTCATAAATATATATATATGGGTTGCATACTCAAAAATGTTTGCTGACAGCAGTGTCAGATCAAAAAACAGTTTAGAGACCACTGTGCTGGAGAGCAATTACCTGCATGATAGTCCCACACGAGATATAATTTGTGGTCATACGATTGTCTGATGGTATTGATTGTGCATGGTTGCATGAGGAATGGGTGCAGATGGAATTAAATCAGACATAATGCCTGAAGAGTTTGCAGAAAGGCTCCTGTCGATTTTTAGGAGATGTGGTTAAAGATGTTAGAGAGGTGATAGAAAGGTTAGAATGCAAGAAAGTGATTTTCAACTCAGAAAAATGAAACAAATAGTTTTAAGAAAAATAATCCAAACAATCAACAGTGACACTGGAGAAATCTGTAAACCAGTTGTGTGGATGGAGAGTTATTAGATAAGGGAGGGGGAATTGAAAGCTGAAATAAAGCAGCAAAAACGGCCAGAAAGATTATGAGTAGAACTGTGGATGCATGTATTATGGAATAGGAATTAATAATTTATGTTCACTTGGCTCCAGTATGGCTGTGTCTGGAAAACTGCATTTTTTCCAGGGTGTTGCTTTATCAGAAAGCTGTGAACACCAAAACTGAGGGATTTTAGGAACAGTAAGCTATTGGAAAAGATCACGGTTATGAGGTTACATATAAAAATTAAAAGATTTATTAAAATGCACCTGTCTTGCAAAAAAAAAAAAAAGGAGGCGGAGCAGACAAGGGAGAGTAAAGTGAGTAGGTGAGATTCTGAGTGTCTCAGTGAGGAACAGGAGAAATGAGAGAAGGGTTAAGCAAAGAAAATAATTATGGCTTCTATATAAAATTCTTAATGACAACACGATAATGATCAAGTACTTAAATTTTTGCAACGTTTTATGATACTACATGTTTTCCAAGCACATAAAAAGATGTTTCAGAGTTTAATGTTTCAAAGATGTACAATAGCTGAAATAGCACAAGTTTCTGATCAACAGATCAATAGAGAGTCTGAATAGACCACAGAGGTTTAAATTAGTTACATGATATCTGTTCTTCTCCCAAACCATTTCAAAGTGGTTAAGTTCTTGCATTTCTAATACACACGTGCTCTCCTATCATTTTATGGAAAAGTGCATATTACTGAAGGGATACTTGTCTGGATTATTTTATATTCTTGATTATGATGTTCTAGGAGGAAATATATGAGACATACACACTGAAGTTATTTAAATTATGACTCTATGTCACGCAAAGACAACAAAAGCAATCAGTAGATTCTTTTGAGTGTGCAAACACACTGTGATATTAGGTTATCACAGCCTATAGGTACTGAGGCAGCCTGTAAACACTTCTGCACAGTGAGGTCAGGAAAGAGGTTGTCATCCATGGACTTGCGTGGGTGCACACAAGGTGAAGCACTTGCGTAATTTTTTGGTAGGATCAGCACAAATATTTTTTCAGTAGGGAATTGTTTTCCAGATCAGGTTCAAGGTCTCTTCTTATAAAGTTAATGGTTTTTCTTTCCTTCCTATACAAAAATCACTGCTGTTTTCAAAAAAGCAGTTGATTCTTATGTATTTTTCAGCATGAAATACAATTAAGATCTAAAACGAAGAACACTAAGTGAAGCATCTTTATAAAGTGATGGAACAGTTTTCTAGTGCATTTGTCACGCTGTTTCTGACTATTCCATGACCCTTCACAGAGCTGCCTGTGAACAGTTGTATATGGTTTGAAGGTCTTGTGGCTTTTGTTATGTGTTAGACAAATGTAGACAATAATCAAACCTAATTTGCTTCTGCCAGCAATTTCTCTTTATCCTGCTAAATAAAAACTGCCTCCCTACACACCACAAACCAAATGAGCTTATCTTCTCTGGTTCTGGTGTCAACCCACTAAAATCATTCACCAAAATATATCTCAGAAAACTGTTACTCTAATGCTAGTGATCCCAAGATGTCNGTGTTGCACAAGTTGCCTGTGTCTTAATTAGTTTAAAAGACTTTTTAAAATGTAAAATGACAAGATTCATACTGACATGATTCTGATCTCAGGGTGCAGAAAGTCAACTACAGGAAATTCTGTTTAAACATAAAAAGAACTTTCTGGTGCAGGCATGATCGGACACTGGAACAGGTTGCCCAGAGAGGTTGCAGAGTCTCCATCCTCAGAGTTACTCAAAACCTGAGTAGATGCAGTCCCGAGTGACCTGCAGTAAGAGACCTTGCTTTTAGTGGGGGAGATTGGCCTGAAGGATTTCCAAAGTTCCCTGCCAACAGGAGCCATTCTGTGATTCCATGAAGAAGCCAAGTATTTCCAGCAAGCAAATATTCTGTTCTAGTAGTTGCGGTATTTGTAGTTTCTTTATGATCTCTGGTGTAGGGTCTTATACCCCTCATACTCCAATAATTTCCTCAGTGCTATCCGAAAACTTGGCTTTGTGTTGAAAATGGTGAATTTCTGTATTCACTTCAGATTACTAATAGCAGCTAAGCTATGGTCGGATGATCACCTTATATACAGACACTCTTCTTGTTATTGACTGAGTAGCAGATAAACAGTAGCAAAGAACATCCTTAAGGGATACTTTGGATGAAAGAGGAGTACAGAGACAAAGTGATATAATAAACTGCTGACCTTTATTTCAGTGTGTTACAGGCTTTTTTTGTGCCTTTCAGGGAGTGTCATAAAGAGTAAGAACAGGAGAGCTGACAGTTGTATTTAAAGGAATTAAGTAATAATGCACGTATTTTATGTAATGCAATTAAAACCGGTTTCGGAATTAATTTTTTCTTGCAGTGGACTGAAAAAGATGCAGAATGCCAATATTAGGAAAACTATTCCTTGCTTAAGAGAGCTTAAACTGAATTCCCACTGCAGTCTTCATGCAGGATCCAAATGGTTTCTTTCCCAGTGCTGTTCAGGTGATTTCCCACTCCCCCAAGCGTTCACAAAGAAATCCTTTTGGTATGACCCACATGCCCTCTGTAAAGGAGATTTCCAGAGTCAATCTGAGGTGCCATGTTGTCACAATTAAACTGGCTGAAGTTATATTTTATTAGAAGAGAAGAACAGACCTTGTGCATTTTATAATTTGTGCAGTTATGTAAGTTCATGAGTCCCTGAGATTCCTTGCAGATTTTAGACATGGCCTCACTTATGACCACAAAAGAACCAAAATCACAAAATGTGCAAGTGAATGGGAACACATCAGACCAGGTCCATGAGGAAAATACTCTACCTGACTGAGAACCTTTTCCTGCAATGTGACCTCAGGCCACAATGATCAGTACACATCTGATGCTTGAGACAGATAATGCTCTCCCATTTGAAAGCATGCACCCCATAAGCATTGCATCCTTCTCTTTCATTTTTCATTTGTATCCCTGTACTCTGATCTGTTTGTAACTAACCTGCCCACCCTGCAGATCCAGAAGGTGTCAGATTAATTCTTCTGCTGCTGATTTAAGGGACAGTACTTTGAGGTAATATTAGTTTCAAAGGATAATAATGTCAGAGTGGGAATCTCATACTGTGATTAACCAAAAACTTTCCTATATTAAATTATTAAGTCTTAAACTTATTAAAACATGTGTAGATGTAGTGCTTATGGACATGGTTGAGTGTTGGACCTGGCAGTGTTGGGCTAATGGTTGGACTCAATTTAAATGATTAAGTTGGAAATATAATTCTATAATTAAAAATTAATTCTCTAAGGTTTACTGCCAAGTTGAATATGCATCTTGGAATCTTAGTACAAGTTTCATTTAGGCTTGATATTTCAAACCCCTGTGACTGAAAAATGAGGAATTGAGCTTTTTATTTTTGCTAGAATGGATTAGACCATGAGGACATCAGAAACTGTTCTGTTTGCAATTACAGTGAAATTTAATAAATCAGAAGAAATGTTAATCTCTAGTTTGACTCCAGTAGAGTGATGCTAGTGTTGTAAAGGGTTCAAGTTGCATAAGATTGATGTATAGTTTTTAAATACACAACATCTTCATGTTGCTGTGCCTTTTCTGTGTCTTAAATGTTTCTTTACCTTGCATGAGGTAAACTACTGCAACATTATCAAATAAAATTTCTGCCCTAGGATTTCAAATACATATTATTTCCTTAGCTTAATGGTAAAATCACTGCAGACTATAATTATTTCATTGACAAGAATTTGATCAGTTTGTGGAGAAAATACCTGAGAAATCCCCTTACCATTACATAGGATGAAAAATCCTTATAATTAAAAGGTGCGCCTCTTGTGTTGGTGTAATTACACCCTCCTAAAGCAATTCCCATTTGTCTTTGAGATGATTTTTTTTTTTAAGTGACCTGTACATGGTCACTTACCAGGACCTTTTGAACTCCTGAGATGTTTGAAAGAGGGTAGAAGTTGTAGATAAAGCTACATTCTTACTTTTTCTGTGAAAAATAAAGGCTGGATAGAGCAGAATGTATAAGTCTTTGTTGATCAAGAACAATTGGCAGAACTGAGCTGTTGTGAGTGCTGCATGGAAGCTGGTGTGCCAGTCAGGAAGAAGGCATTGACTGGCCAACTGTTACTTGAACTAGATATTACACATCCTGGTTTTGTCTAGCACAGATGTCATGGAGATGCACAAAAAAAGATGGATGCCTTGTAGAAGGTGAGGGAAAGGGGAAAATGTGTGCACACAGAGGCTTTATTTCTCCTACTGCTTGTGCAATGAATTGCCTAATGTACTTACCTTGATTTCTTCCTGAGACATAAGGAACAACACTCCCATTTTACAGGCTTTTAGGCAAGGCTAGATGAAGTCACCTCATCAGACTACAAAGCAGGGGAGTGAACCCCGGTCTCCAGAATCACTGATTATTCTTGGAACCACTTTAAGAGAGCTATAAATATTTTTGATGCAAACAACCCCTCAGCCACAGTCTAGCGTCTCAGTTGTGTGGTAATTTTGTCCAGTTCTACTCAAGTCTCATGGTTTTCTTTTTTTCCACATAAGCATGATGCTTTTGCAGTGGTATTGTTCAGATATGGGCTGATAGAGACCTCAAGAACATTGCTGAAAATTGTCTTTCTGGAAAACGGTTGTATTTATAAATGGGGACTATTAATTCTTTCTAAAGGATGAGTATGTCCACTTAACCTATTGCCAGTGCACTATGGATGCTCCATTGTCTGCTGTAGACATGTGAGTTAGTTAATGGGAAAGGTCAGTCAGTACTTATTAACATTAAAATCTCATTTAGATTTGCTGATCTCCTCGACAGTGCTTTGGTTCTCATGGCACACTGAGTTTTATACTCTTTTTCTGTGTTTGGAACCAGGGGTGTTTCAGTGCTCTTTTTGAAAACTCAAAGGATGAGTTATGTGTCATGGTGATTGTAGATCACTGCTGCTACATCTGAACTGCTGTTGAACCTCTCAACATGCTCCTGATGCTCTTTAAACTCTTACCAAGTCTCTGAAAATGTAGAAGAGCTGTGACATTGAAAGCTTTTGGTGTGGCTGCCACACAACTTTCTCGGCTTCTTGCCCATCTTCCAAATGGACAGAGCTCCATCACGAACAACCTTCTGGTATCCTGCTCAGCATTCCTGGTGGGCAACTAACAAAGACAGTCAGCCAAGGCTCAGATATTGAAAGAAAATCTGGTCTGCATTGTGCTCTCAGCAGATAGCAGGGGCATAGGCTTTAGAAAGGCATAGTCACATTATTTCCTGTTTGTCTGGGAGTTTGTTTGGTTTTCTGGGTTTTTTCCCCTCTCTATTTTTTTTGAAAGCTATTTACTAGGACAGACAGAGAGTAATAGTGATGGGGCATATTTGCAAACTCTTCTGAGTTAATCAAGCATACAAGTTAAACTGAGGGCAATACTGGCTCTGTTCCCAATTCATATGTATTCAGGTGATCTATATAACTGTTGATCTTGAAGAACTGTTTGAAGAGTTGTTTTTAACCATAAAATATGGTTCTGTGCTGACCATACTCATCCAGTTTCTGTGAACTTAAAAAATTATGCTTTCTATCTGGTAACCAGAAATTTCTATGTGTATTCCTAACAGACATAATTACTATTAGATATCTGTTTGCTGCTGAGCTGACCTTACTTGGTATTACAAATCAATAGATCACAGGCAGACATTTCTGTGTCACCTTTCTCAGGATATGAATTCTCCTATTACATGAGTATTTCTATTTTAGAACAGTGTAACCTACATAGGCATGTAAATACTGCAGTCAACACCACAGTGCCTCTTCCTGAAGAACACCTCGTACAGTCATTAATATGTGCTATTTCTGCTTTGTTCACTTGCCTTTTCTGCATGCAGGTACATGAGCTCAGCTTTCTTTTAGCATATCCCAGGGCTTCCTCTTTGTTTAAGCATATATTCTATCAGAAAAGTAGGGTTAAAATCCTCTTTTCTTGAGCATTAAAAGTGATGAAGTTTGTAATGATAAAGTTTGCGATGAAGTTTTGGATTTCTTTCACCTTTCATCCCTGTGTCCTGAAGTGTTCACAGGAAAGCTCTGATTATTACCTGTAATACCTATGCCTTGATTAGTGACTACGTGCTCTGTCTTGGAGCTGCAGAAGAGTTTTTTTAGATTGCTGAGCCCATGCCATTGAAGGGGCTAAAGCTAAGGGCTTGGGCAGGTTCTGAGACAGCACTGCTTCCCAAGGGAAGGCAGTCTCACAGAAATTCCTTTCCAAGGAGATGTGCCACCCCATTCTGTAACAGTTGGTGTTTTCTGAGGGACCAGCCTCTGCACATTCACCATTGCATATACATTGCATTGCCAGGGGGTTTGTACCTCCATTGCTGAACAGCAATTACATATTAATACACACTGAAGTGTTGAGTGAAAAATATTTAAGCTTGTGTCTGATGCCACATATTAATAATAACATATTTGTATAATTAACTGGATGACTTCTTGGAATATAGGACTGTGACTTTTTTATTACTTTACGAGTGTCATATGTGATTATTAATGAAAAATTATAAAATCTTCATTCAGTTTCCAGTAGAGAGTAAACTTCATGTTTTTGTTATTTTCATTTGCCACATGAAAGATAAATAAAAAGATCTAGAATTTAAACTTAAATTAGTCTATTAGAGGAAAACCCAGTATCATGACTACTTTATCTGATAAGTGTGCTTTCTTGTATTTTTTTAGTCCATTTTCGTCTTTTTTTGAAGACACTCCCTCCCTTATGTACAATGTGAATTGCACCCGACTGCACCTTCTCAGCCTCCACTAATACTGACACTACACAAAATATCAGGAGCAGAATAAAATTCCTCTTCTCTGTACCCTGGACCATACATTCCCTTTACACTTTTTCCTTCTGTGAGACTATGGGGCATTTTTTGGATACTGGATGAATCTGCCTGACTTGCTAGTGTATGAAAATCTCTATCTGCACAACTATAAATGACCATATGTTTGGATTTTATTGTGGACTTCTGAAAGATCTTTTTTTTTTTCTTTTTATGATGCCACCAGACAATTTTTATCATCATAACAAGACACTCCAGACTGTACTTTGTTGCCTCAGAATCATGGTCTTTTTGCAGTTGAGGACTCTTATCTGTCCACTGGTCTCTTATTCCAGCCCAGATGTGTGATTGTGACCAAACAGCAAGCCTCTTGGTGTCCAAATCCTCCATACCCTATTATAGTTGTCCTCAAGATTCTTTGGAAGGACCTGCAAACGTTGACAATGTACAAAATCAAATTGAAGCTATCATATCGTTGTCATTATTCTGTGCCCCCAAACAATTCAGGGTATTAATAGAAATGTAGACAGCTCAAATTGTTGAAGGTTTAATCTGGGTGATTTTTGAATTACTTTCCTAGCAAACAAGACTGAAATAAGCCAAGAGTAATTGTTTCCATCTGAGCGAATATGATACTCCCTGCAGGATGGTTTTGATTTTTGAGCAGTTCTATTCCTAATTTAAATGTCATTCTCCAGAAACAAAGGTTAGGCCAAAATTGACAATTGCCTTAGTTTTAAATTGTCATGTTTCTAGCAAGCAGGCAGTCTTGCTCAGCTGACATAATCATCAGTCTGACCAGAATCTCAAGACTTAAGGATCAGAAGAGTCACTTGAGATTCCTGGTCTAGTAGAAGTCCCTGCCCATGGATTGATTCTATTTTTAATTGCTGTGAGGTGAATTCACACTTTTCAGAAATATCTGACCTTAAGTTAGGTTGATGTGGGACTGAGATGCACTGATATCTGCCATAGAATTATGGTTTTCAAACACAAGGACGAGATCTGCTTTCAGAATCAATTCATCACTGAGATCTGTCCTCCATTGGGGTTTCTCTGGAAGGATATATTGGTATCACAAAAAAATGGAATGCCTTTGTTGCAAATGACACCTGTTTCGGGACTGCTAAAATACACGGGCAGAAAGTTCCATTCAGTATTCCACACAACCAGAAGCTGTCTTTCCTCTCAGTGAATTAAACAGAAGAATTGTTAGTTTGAATAGATCCTGGGAAATAGAAATCCTCATACTATTTGTTGTATTCTAAAAGGCATTTGTGCTGAGCCTGAATCTCCTGTAACTGCTCTAAATTAAACGTGCCCTTCATGTTGGCCAAGGGGTTCAGTTTGAAAATCTCAGCTTTTATCAGTCCAACTGTGGAAGACTGAATTAACAACAGAGGTCTAACAGAGCTCCTTGAAATGAAAGAACTAAGCCAAATACCAGTTTTGTCAATTTGCTTTGGAAATAAAAACACTAATTATTTATGGAGTTGTGCAGTATTTCATGACATGCAATTTCATTTCCGACAGATCACATAATTGTATTACAGTGGATGGGATTTGCAAATGCAGGGTACTGATCCAAGACCCTTCACACTAAAAAGCTTGGATGATTGATAAGGATAAACTTTGATTTTTTTTATTTCTTTCTAATCTGCTTTCTTGCAAGTTTTAATGAATTATGAATGTGTTCATGCATGTGCCCAAGTGTAAAAGAGTGCATACTTTCTTCAGCCATTTTCATGATGGCTTTCATTGAAATGACCTTTACAATATAGATTCTTGAAGGAAGTAAAGCAGATATGTTTCAGTAGATATATTGGAACAATGAGGCCTTCACAGCTTAGGGTGTGTCTCTTTTGTCCAGGTAAAAAACTTCAAACAACAAGGAAAAAAAAGAACCTGTTCTGAAAGTTTTTGTTTTTAATTTGTATACCATTTTTTTTCTGTCTCAGATACTCTGACCTCACTTGCAGATTCTGCCTTCCTTCTGACATCGGTTTTATTTATTTGAAAATTGATATTGGTTATATGTGAAATTAGTGTGTGAAAATGTTATCTAGCAATTAGAATCATAGAATTGTTTAGATTGGAAAAGACCTCTAAGATCATCAGGTTCAACCATTAACCTGGAACTATCAAAACCACCACTAAACCATGTCCCTAAGTGCCACATCTACATATCTTTTAAATACCTCGCAACTACTTCCCTGGACAGCCAATTCCAATACTTGATAACCCTTTTGATGAAGAGGTTCTTCCTAATATCCAACCAAACCTTGCCCTGGTGCAACTTGAGGCCATTTTCTCTCATCCTGTCACTTGTAGCAGGTTGCTGACCTTTTCCCCTTGGATTTATGGGGGCTTCATTCGACACCCCATCCCTGTTTTCCAGCTTAAAGAGCTGGGTACCTGAACAACTGATCTTACTATTAAAGACTGAGGCAAAGAATGCATTGAGTACCTCCTGCATCCAGAATAGGATGAAGATTCTCCTTAGCACTCATTTTGTTGCTAATATATTTATAGAAACATTTTTTATTGTCTCTTATAGCAGTAGCTAGACTAAGCTTTAGTTGGACTAGAGACCACCAGTGCTCTGCTGAACCTTGTAGAAAATAATTTCCTATAGCTAGATTTTTTTTACATAAAATTTTAGCTGGTATGATTTTAATGACTCTCTCCTTTTTTCCATTTGTATTAAGTGTGACCTACCTTAACTTTTGCAGCATCTTGTCCCAGGGTAAAACCAAACAAAATAAAAAGAGCAAGAATGTTATCTTTCTAAAGGTCATGTCTCTTATGATTAATGTGTTGTTTTGAACACAAATATCACTTAGCAATTATAATGTGAATGCAACTACCAAATTTTTAAGAGAAAAAGGTTTGCTTATGTATTTGTTTAGAGTTATGCTACCCAAAGCCATTTGGAGAATGAATGTTTCCCATAGGTATCCACACTTCATTTGCAAATCAGACCAAAAAATTGTAAAGGCCATGAGTTCTTTCATATTTTCACACTGCAACCTGTGATTTCAACCTGACATTTCCCTTCTGCCATAGATGAGTGGCTTCTGTGCTAGCTTTTATTCTGTTGTTAAATACATGGTTAATAATGTGGAAGGTAAGGGGTGAAGGGGGAATGCTCATAAAATATGGATGAAGGCAGAAGGAGCTTTGTGTCTTTGGCAATCAAAATTACTTTCTTTTTTCTCTTTTTTTTTCCCACTTATGCAGAGTGAAAGTGTTGCATGGACTGTCCTGAAATGCCAACTCTCTGTCAATGTCATCCATCAAGGGTCGAACAAGGACTCACTCTGACAGATATCTGTGCCTTAAAGGTAATTACCTTAAACTCAGTAACACTGAATTAAGCACTGGTTATAAAGCAAGACACTTAAGACCAATATGGAATGTAAGGTGTTGCTTTGTGTTGCTTTTACAGCTACTTTGTTTACACTGTTACATATACTTATGACATAAATTAATCTTCTTGCTCTCTTTAGATCACATGAACTGTTTGTAGTGATACTAGAGTGGGTGTTAGCTGGCACAACAGCAGACTGCATTGATGTTAATGTTGCTGATAGTAGTAGTCAAAGGAGCACAGGCTTGAAACTCAGGCATCATGGCTCTGTCCCTGTCTCTGGGTGACCTTAGGTGAATTCTTTGTTTGCTCTCTACTTCAGTCCTCTCCCCTTGCTGAAGAAGAGATCCAGTGTACCCCCAGCTGTAACTCCAACAGAGATCCAACACATCATTTGGAGGCTTGTGGTTTAAAAGCTGGATTTTCTTAGTCTTTACTAGTTTTACTGACTATCATCAGTCAGTAAGATCAGTATTTTTTTCAGTCATACATTTAAAAAATAGAGTAAGCAGACTGAGGCTGGGAGGATTAATATGTTTCCTTTGATACTAGAATTCTATTATTTAGAGCTGTGCACTGCATTTTTATTCTCAAAGACTGCATATGAAATACTATTTGCTGACTTCTCATCTATGTAATTAAAGCAAGCCCAATTATCAGAAGGGTTCTTCTGAGGCTTGGCTGCTCTGCTACGTATTCACTGTTTTCCATCCATTAAAAATAATCTTCTTTACCTTGTAGAGTAAATTTTTTGAAAAGTTAGAGAAATTATTGTCAACTTATAGAGAGAAAAATAGGGTGCATTTGATTTTTTTTTTTTTCTAATTCCATACTTAACTAAATAGCTATGGATTTTCTAACTTGTTTTGTCTGAAAATGCAACAAAACATTTCTGGTCTCTAACAGATGTTGTGAAGCTGTGCTTTTTTCTCTAGACTGTTTTGAACACATCATGGTAAGTCTCCTTCCTTAGGACCCTTAGCTAAGGAGCATAAGAGGCTTCCCACATACATCCAACTGCAGATTTAATTTTGAGATTGCTTTCTTAACTTAGGGAGCAATTGCATTCCCTATTTGTAATCAGCCTTACATATTCTACAGCTCCCTGTGAGCAAGAATGCAGCCCATATTCTTTATGATGCCCTGTATTGCTAAATGCATAACTTCGATGTCAGAGCTATGGCTCAGCTTCTGTTTGCAGTTCACTTTCTGAAACACAGATCCTGTAGAAAGTACTGAATTTGTCAGTAAGAATTCTAATACATACATGCTGTTTTCTCAATCTGGAATGCCCATGATAACTTTTGAAGCAATCAGGAATACAAGGATCGCTTTAATAGCACCAGGTGTGCTGGTACAGCAAATGGCAGAGAAAGTGTTAACACTCCCCTATGCACTGACAAAGAAAAGACCTCAGCTGGACCCACTGATTGCTGAGATTGCCAGCCCAGCAACCCTGGTGACTTGGGAAATATTTGCCATGTTGTAAAAAGAAACTCTCCAAATAGAAAGGTTTGCTACTATGTAAATGTGAATCTTTGGGTTGATTAGAAGATGGGAGAAAAAACTTTTCCTTATTCTCTTTCATAGTTTGTTTCAGAGGTACTTGCAGTTGCCAGTAGCCTTTCTGAACTCTGTCTTTTCCACATTGATGGTTTGTTTGTTCGATAAGACTCCTGAAAGTGCCAAAGTAGAAGAAGCTTTCACCTATGAGTATAATTCAATTTCTGTATGGAAAGTGTCTTGACTCTTCTTTAACTCTGCTTTAACTTCTTCAAACGGAAATTCCAGGTAGTGGTAGAGAAGGCAAACTCATACTTTCTGTCTTGTCATCTTATCAACTTTGTCTGATACTCTACTAGCCTGTGAGGAAAAATGGAAGGAACTGGATTTTAGCCCAAAGACAGCTGAGGGATGTAGCAGGCTTTTAAAATATTTTAAAATTTTCTGCAAGGAGGAAAAGGAACAAACTGTTCTGTTCAAATTGTGAGACAAAAACTAATATGCTTAAAGTGGAACAAAAGGAGATTTAGGAGGAGCTTTGTAGAAAGAATGGTCCACAGACAAAGTTAATTAAGGACTAGAATAGATTGTATGTAGAGGCTGGGGAAGCTTACTCTCTGGAGGTTTTTAGAGTGGTTACAGAACCATCTGTCAGAAATGCTTCAGTTGATTTGGGGTGGGTGGATGCACCAGGTGATCCATTTGAGTCTTTCTTACCCCTTCTAGGATTTAGAAATAATAAACTAAAGAGAGGGGAAAGACTACCAAGCATCCACAGCAGGGTGACTTTCATACTCCAGTTTGGGACAGATTGGTTCACTGATGCAACTCTAGCTCCCACATCATGGCAGAAACAGGGGGCTCCAAAAGTACTTAGTGTAAGTGATGTATGTGAGTGTGTTCTGTCAGCCACATGCAGTCCTGTGCTAAAGGTAAAGAACACTTGTACAGCACTAACCAGGTCTGGACTCCAGGGAATCTGAACCCAAGATATCAAATTATACACAGAAATACTTCCTACATAACACACCTTGAGAAAGTGGTTGGTGCAAGGTATTAAGGAAAGGAGGTCTATGTATGACCAGCCTCTTCATTGCCATGGGGCTGCCTAATCCCAAAGAGCAAGATGGGATTGCTGTGTTTGAGCACCATGAGAAGGAGTATTTGAAGGGGGTACCAAGTGCTGAAAATACAGCTGTGATCAAAAACTTTTTCACACACTGCACAGCTCTAGTCAAGCAGGTCAAGTATTCTCTGCTACCTTCCCATCGGGCACTTGCAGTGGAGGTTGCTGATTGCTAGATTATTTGCTTTAAAGTAATAAGGGTGGTTTTAGAGTATTTGTTGTAGAGATGTGCATGATTCTGATTTACCATGAAGCGTTGTCAGTTTTAAAGGAAATGGAATTATGGACACTTGTATTAAGTTGAGGAATGGGATAGGAGTTCTCATCTCAGATGATACAGTTTCTTTTGTGTTGTATTTGATGACTTTTGAGTAATAAAATTACCTGATGGGATAGAGGGTTAATCTAGTTGTTCTTCCTGTAAGCAGCAAACTATTTTTAACTGGAGGTAAAGGGGTTAGTTAGTCTGTAATATCTGCATAAATTGCACAGTGTTAATTTAAAAAGTTAATTTAGTTCATTTCTCTAGGAAATATTCTGCCTCCAGGAATTATTCTTTCTGCAGAAACTGTTCTGACTGTTTTCTATTGTCTATTAACATGATGCTTTGAGGGTATTTTCTATGGGAATGCTCAGACTTAGAGATGTGCCCACCTGCAATGATATAACTAGCAAAGCAAATTGCATTATCCTCTCAGTAAGCATTTTAATTCTTTATTTTTTTAACCTGAGTTCTTGTAAATCAGCTAGAGCAATCAGTTTTAATGACTCCTCTAAGAGAAAAACAAACAATAATGGAAAAGCTTTGTTTTTTAAGATTAATCCAGAAAAAAAGAGAAGAGGCACCACATTTTCCCCTCATCAACTCCCCCCTCCCCATACATAACCAATTCTCATTGCTTGTCCTGTGCTGGAGTTTATGAGCAATCTGCTCAAAGGACTGCACCAACAGTAGGGAACAAGATGGCCCTGGTCCAAAATACTCTGATTCTGGTCATTACATATTTAGTGATCCCCAAGTAAGTTTCCATCAATAAAGGGCTGAATTTTTTTGCACTGAAAGCCAGTGCATGGTTTCTCAGTTTAATTTAAGTGAGCCATCCTTTCTTCCCACCAACCTTACACAATGTATTTCTCTGACACGGTTCAGTTTTGAAGGGAGAGAAAAATTGGAAGATCTTAAGAACTGAGCACAAAACCAAGATAATTAATTGACCTCTTTCTGATTGCCAGGCTTCTGCTCCTTCCAGTTGTGGGAAATTCCCTCAACAGTAGTGTTGAGAGCCCTAAACAGAAATGGCAAAAACAATGAATTCTTTAGATTTGCTAGCATTCTCTCATTTCTCAACAGACAGAATGTCTTGATTTGTGAATTTTTAAGATTGTAAGTTACAACCATAGGATCATAAAAAAGATGAAGTTGGAAGGGATCTCTGCAGGTAATCATCCAAATCTTATAGATGTTCTAAAAGTCATGGGTTACAGTCATATAATTCTAAATCTGGTAGTTTATTTATAAAATCATAGAATATTCTGAGTTGGAAGGAACCCATCAGGATCATCAAGTTCAACTCCTGGCACTGTGCAGGACACCCCAAAATCATGCCATGTGCCTGAGAGCATTGTCCACATGCTTCTTGAACTCAGACATGATTGGTGTATTTAGTTGTTAGATGACTGTAAGACCATATTTTGGAGACTTCAGGCCAGAACCCCTGTTTTAAGGCAGAGGAGGGAGAAGTACATTAAAATGACAGCCCAAAAACTGGGAAAAAAAAGAGAAGAAAAGAATGAGAAAGGACATATTTTAAGGACATTATTCCACCTGAGAAATTATAATGTACAGTGGAAATGGACTTATTATTTCCAGCTATACCAGTTGCTCTAGTAATGTACCTCCTCCCATGAGCAGTGGCTTCTCTGTGTCCCAAGAACAGTTGTGTTACGACCCTTCTGCCTCAAAGACAGGGTTTTAAGCCTTGCACTGTAGCAATCATTTTCATGTTTAACAGCCTTATTCAGTAATAGCAATGTATACTATTATTACACAGCAGCAGAAACAAGCTTGAAGTCCATTTCCATTCAGACTTTGCTCTCCCTGCTTCCTAAGCCATGTCTCCCACCGTAATACTCCCAACTCTCCATCATTAAGGAGACAGCATTTCTGCAGAGGGTTCTAATGTATGCATTTAGCAGATGATAGCTTAGAAATTGAGTCTAATGACCAAAGCATGCCTGCCTTGAATGGTGGTGAACCAAAACAAATTTCAGTGTTATGATCCATGGTCAGACTGGTTATGGAAAATATTAAATCTTTTTTTCTTCCTAAATGGTTGTTTAATGAAGATGTAAAAATGCCAAATCAGGTCCCTGTGGCAAATATAAGAAAATTTTGAATACTAATAATTAGCTATTTGGTTAAGTTTCCCTCCTGTCATCCATCTCTGCATGAGCCTGCCATTAGCAAGGAGCAAAGAACCAGTCCACAAAAATGGTGGTCTCTTCTGCACCTAATTTCTAGAATGACTTTTATTGACTTAATCAAAATTGCCACAAAATAATTAAATTATTTAGAAATTTAAAGAATTTCTGAGATAAAAGGAAATGTGGGAAAAGATATGGAAAAATGTATTTATATTGAAGAGTTTTTTCCATATCATGGTGCTCAATATGTAATTTATTTATTTATATGTTATGTTCTTCAAAAAGCAAATGACTATGAGACAAGAGGCTCCTTGGAGAGGAAGGGACACTCTTCTGTCCTTAGAGCCATTGGGAAAGCAGCTTCCAGTGCACAGGGGCAGACAGGCAGGGGAGCCCAGCAGCAGGAGTGTCTGTGACACAGTGGAGACTGCTGAGAAGAAGCGGGGACAGACAACCTGCCAAAACTGCAAGATCTCTTTTGAAAGCCTTCTGCATATTTCTAGTGGGTTCAGGATGATTTAGTGATGAGACTTTATGACTTTCACTGGATCTTGCTGTGCATCTTCTCAGTACTTCGTCAGTTCTTCCAATAACTCTTTTACCATCTATAGAACCACAGTCTTTCAACTAGTAGACTTGGCATCTGCTGTGTGCATAGCAGCAGCTTCTGCTGAAGCAGTAAGTGCAGTTCCAGTGAAATTATGCAGAGTGTGCTGGTGAATTAAGATATTAATTTTCTGTTTTCTCCACCGGTTGATAGTCAGTTTTTGCTCTCCTTACATGATGCTTGGAATTATCACGTTTTCTTAATGATACCGCCATAATTCAGTGTCACAGTAACAGAATCAGACCTTTTCTTCTTTAATCTATTTCTTTTTTGTTTTTTTTTTCTTTACAACTGTCATCATCACATCTGTGATGGAATCGTGGACAAGCTTGTTTTCCCACCATTTAAGGTAGAACCAGTATACTATTTTATACTGGGTTAAAAGCATGGGTTTCAGATAAACAGTTCCATGAATTGCCCAGCTTTTGACGTGTTTATATACTTAGATGGGCACCTGGGAAGCTGTAATGCTCTGTATATGGGTGTATTAATTTACTATGCCTTAGAGATGGCCAATACAGCCTCAGAAAGTTCATGTAAAAGAAGCAGTTATCTCAGATGAGCGATAAATTCTAACCTACCTCTATAAGAGCTACTGGCTGAATACCATAATTACAGCAAAGATGAGTAACTGATTGTTAGTCATCTCCAATTTCTATTCTGTTTCATCTTTAGAAGATAGGAACCTGCTCTGTTCAACTGGCTGATTTTAAGAGTGCTTGATCAGCAAAATTGCATAGTAGAAGGCAAGACCAAACTATTGAAGGGATTGAAAAGAAAACTTGATTTGAAGAAATGCTTTTGGGGTTACTGTGCCGGAGCCTATTTGGATTCAATTTACACTCTGCTTCCTTCATATTTTATGGAGCTTTTACTTTCATGACTATGAACAGCAACTGTCAAAATCCACATCATAGAATTAGGCCTGTGGAGGCACTTTATGAGTCGTTCCCCTGGATAGCTGTAAAAAGAGGAGAGTCTCCACAGTATAAGTTGAGATCAACTAGACAGCTTCCCATGATTAAAGCTGTCATGCCAGTATCCATAAAGGGATCCAGTGTTTCCCTCAAAGCTCTGTCTTTCTGAAGTGAAGACTTCCCTCATTGTTCTATTGGAGGTCCCCTATTTAAATGGCCTCAGGATAAAAGATACTGTCAGATGGCACTATGAACTTTTATTCTACTTGTAAAGACATGAAAAAATTTCCAGCTCTAGCCTATTCGAGTTATAATGTCTTTTTATAGGCAAAATACTTATAATGAGAAGATACTTGGTCTTTTGCACATTATGTAATTTTACTGGATTTCTCACATGGCATATAAAATATATAATGTAACATAAAATATGAGATGTAGCAGAATATAAGAATGTTTTCATGGAAACATCAAGAGTGGCAAGTAGAATTGATTATTCAGTGTAGTGTGTCTTGTTTGAACTGGATGTTGCTCTTGAACATTTAATTGGACTGATAGTTTAGACTTCGTTGTTTTACAAATGCATGGCTTCAAACTAACAGGTAAGCGTGCCCAGAGTGCCCTCAGTGGTGTGAATACACCCAAGAACTTGCTTACTGTCTCTACTCTCTCATATGGTAGCTACTACTTAAAATTTGAAGGGTTGATTCTGGTGAGAACTGTCTGACGTAGCCCACAGGAGGACTAGCAGAGACAAGAACGCTGCTCAGCACGAGCTTGAAGTTGATTATGGCAGATATTGGCATTCTGTCTAAAAACGTGTTTGAAGTGAAACATTTTAACCACAGTAGACTGAAATCTGTCATTGTTACCTGAGCATGTGTAATAGTCTCTAGACAGCCTTTAGAGCAAAATAGTTTAGTTGCAGAAGGCTTGGTTCCCTGAAAGCCGGGGTTTTTTACTGTAAAAGACTAGGAAATCCAAGCAGTGGTGGAAAATACAGTCCAGCCTCTCTTGAACTGCTAACTAGCAGTTTACATTTAAGCAACAGTTCTTGAATGGGAAACTATTTACAGCTCTTAGTTGTCTTCTTTTTCACTCAGTCTGTCTTGAATTAGCTCTTCATCAGTCGTGGTTCTTAAGTAGGGGTGTGTTGTACTCGCAACTGGCATGACCATCAAATCTGGCCTTGAACATTCCCAGGTACAGGGTAACCACAACTTCTCCTGGTAGCCTGTTCCAGTGCCTCACCACCCTCAAAGTGAAGAATTTCTTGCTATTACCTGATTTAAACCTGCCCTCTTTCAGTTTGAAGCCATTCCCCCTTCTTTTCATTTAAAGAAATAAGGAAAATGTCCATTAGTTAGGTAAGGTCTAGAACATTTTCTTGTCATCGTGGTTGTTACATGAAGACTGCTGTCTTTTATGGTTGTTAGAAAGTTATTTTCTTACTTGCTGGAGAGTAAGGAAAGATAAACTGCAGAACTGCTTCCACCCAGCAGCACAATGATGTTCCATGTAGCTGTAGGCATAACCTGTCTTTGAATCTGAGTGAATTGAAAGGGAAAACTGAAAACTGTAGAAGAGGCAGGAAAGAGGAGTCTGTTGGGCTGTGTTGGGGACTGGGTGTATATATCCCCATGAACAAAGAGTGTAACAAGAACTCATTGCAGTCTGATGATTTTAACAATCATCCACTCTTCTTCCTGAGGTATTTCCATTCAAGTGTGGCTCTGCCATCTGAAAGCAAAGTGCCTCTAAACCTAGGATACATTTTAATTTTCCAAGATTATTCTCCTCTACCTTTTCCCCCTCTCATTTAGAATTTCAGTACAGCTGTGACTTAACAACTGGGCAGCAGCACATTCCTGTCCTGTGCAATCACCATGTGTCTGCCCAGTCCTTTTGATGCTATCAAGAAATCCTTTCAAGAGCTCAGCCCTGTGCTTGTGTGTGTGACCATATTCCAAACTAGGATCTAATCTGCTGCTCTCACTGCCCTCTGGTGAGAGGGCACTCAGTAAAAGACCAGATTCATTCACCCCAACTTGAGTCTCTGGTGTCACATTTCTTGCTCTCAGAGAATTTGAACATTCGCTTCCAGCTCAGAAAAGAATAGTGAGGAGAAGGGAACACTTGCTGTGGGATCCTGGGTCTGGTCCTGCTGGTCTTCAACACATCATGGGCAGCAGGGTGCCAGCCAGGGCCCTGCTATGTCCAGAGGTTCGTGTCAGTTCTTCTGGATCTATCCATCAGACATCTCTCATGCTCCTATCCTTACTATTTCTTTTCTGTGAGAAAAAAGGAAATGCAGAGGCAAAAAGGAGGTCACAAATCAGGGATGCAACTAAATGAAGATGTGATTAAAGTAGAGCAGGGAAAAAAGAAGTGCTTAATGTTTCATTCATGCTAGGGAGGGCATGGATCAGTCCTTGTGTTATCCAAACTAATTTGTCTTCCTTTAAAATACAGCCTTTTTATAGAGATAAGCTTGCTTAATCAGAATGTTCTTTGATGAAAATATATCTGGCTAAAGTGATAATTCAGTGAGCATTTTCTTAACGGTGCCATTGTTCGAAAAAATCTGTTTTGGTCTGTAGTACAGAAAAGGTGGAGTGCCCTGTGGAGCTTTTCTGTATTAGTATGCTAGGCAGTTGCTTATTTCTCCATTCACTAATCCCTCAGCAGAACCCATAGATTTACCAAGACAAATAGAAATATTCACAATACTGTAAATAAGCTTTTTGTTGTGAATAGGATTTGTTTGCTAGCTGTTGATCACTCTCTTTCTTTACTGTTCTTTATGCTATTGTTTTCAAAATCAGTGTCATGAAAAGTTGGGAAAGTAAGTATTTTGAATGGATTCTTCACAATATGACACCACTTAAAAGCTAGATGTTGTCACAGGCAGATACTTAATCAAAGCTTAATCAACAAACTGGAAGAATCAAAATTAGTTGATGATCAAAACAAAATACAAGTATATTCTCTAATTGATTAGAGTGGCTTGGGAGGTTCTGTAAATTAAAAGATTTTTCCCAGCTGGAATAAAAATCAACCTTTCTTCCCATTTTCCAGCCAGAAATAATGTTTAATAGCAGTTCAAAAATCTCTGCTCCTGAGGAAAAGTAAGAAAAAGATGAGTGAAATAAAAATGGCTTATTCAAAATACCTGATAAAATAGAGTGCTACTTTGTATGTGTCAGTTTAATCAGGACTGGGGTGGAGGCAGGACAATAGGAAAAGTTTTGCAATGAAACATTTTTTGCCATGTATTTTCTTTCCTCTCACAGAAAAAGTAATCTGTTAACGTTTTATATATATATTTTTTTAAGGAGAAACTGTAGCGGGAGGTGGGGGGAAGAGCTCTCCATGTCAAGAAGTGCTCTCCTTCAACCTACACGTAGCTTTCATTATGTCTCATGGGAAGGAGTTGTCACAGTAGATCACTTCATCCCGTGAGAAAGGATGGCCCCTGTGCTTTGCAAGCGTGTGATGCAAGAAGGGAGCCTGGCCATCCTGGTGGGTAGCATGTCTCTGGCAGGTGTGCAGGGTCTCAGGTGCAACTTTTCCAAACCAAAATATTTTGGTTTTGGGCCAAAACAATATTTCAACCTAAAATTTTTCATATCTCTAAGTTTGTCCAGAAAAAGCAGTTTTTTAATAGGCTAATTTTAGGCCTACGAAGGCTACAGATGAAAAGTGTAAAGCAGATATGAAGCAGATCTGAGCATCAGACTGGTGATGCAGAGGGAATGTAACATATTGGATCAACAGACCAACACATTTGAAGTCTTTCTGTATTTCTGTTCCAGTTATGTTCATCTGTTTGTCAGTTTATATGGGAGGAGAAGTGTTGACATCTAAAATCTGCACTGAGTGAACTAGCAATGACCTTAATATAAGTTAAACAATACTTTAATCAATTTTAAACTATTTCAAGCAACTTGTATTTCCCAGTTACTGCTGCCACCATAGGAATCATGAGAAATACTCCAGGACACTGGTGCCTCAAAATCATCTCTGCTCAGGGAATTGGAAGGCCATTTCTAAATTATGAGATTAAAATGATGCTGGCTGGTGCTATTCACAAAGACCTGCATGTATCTGCATTGAAGTGCAGTGCAGATCTAACCATCTGACTTTGTAGTCAGATAAAAATCACAGGGAAAGGGCTCATGGAATACTTTGTCATCAGTCATTAGAGAATTAAAGAATAATATTTTCCCTGCTAAAAGTAATTGTAGGCATATTTATAAATAACTTATTTGCATACTTAGTGAGGTGGAGGGTATTGCTGGAGACCTTCTCCCTTTCAATTACATTTGACATGCAATAATTATTTTTCTTTTAAGAACACATCCAGTAAAATGAAATGCATATGAAAAAACTGTCAAGCATGCAATTGTAATGGTATAGTGTGAAAAGCTGGGAAGTGAAAAAGATGGCATATTGAGAGAGACATCTAATTTCTGAGTCCTGAAGTTTAATTTTGGCTGCACATGGCATTCTTAACAATAATAGAGAAAAGGGGGGGGGGAGGAAAATAAACCAGACAGAATTTGTCAAACAAAAGTTTTTACATCTCAGAAATGAGAAGCAAAGACTTGGAGCATCCAGGGAAACTGGTTTTTCTTCCCTAGATGTATGGCAGCTTCTCAGTCAAGGTCTTAAGCTAATTCTCTGCTTTCCGTGTCTCCGTAGTGTATGATGAGAGATACACCTGCAATTCAGAAGCCCAGTAAAAGGAGGCCACAAACTTTCAGAACTGGGTAATTTTCCAAGGTGCAGGCAAGTGAATGAAGTACAGCATCAGCTGCTGGGTGTACTGCAGAGCATGGCACATTGCAAAGTAAATCAGCTAGCCTGCTACTTAAAAAAAGATTGCCAGGGCCATTGTTAGATAGAAAAATGAAAAGCAGGATAAATTGTTTGCAAAAGTATGACAGGGAAAAATAATAAGAATGATCTATGAAATGAAAAAAAAGTCTACTGATTTCACATCAGAATGCCCAGCAACTTTGGAATACTATTATTCTTGTCAGTTCAGCTGCCTCCAATTAAGTGTGTACCATATGTGATATTATAAAGATCCTCAAAAATTCACTAGACATAATTATTTTTTGGGAGAAAGACATAGTGTTAAGTATATTTTAGATTTTTCTCCTTTCTCTTTGCATCCAACCCTCTTTGCTCCAAATGGTTTTCTTTTTAAATGCCTAAATCTGGATTTCCTGGCAACATGGATGTTTTATAAATTAACTGCCTCTGCCTAGCAACTGTAGAAATATTTCAGGGACAGTTAATGATTTACAACAACTCAAAACATAATGCAGAGAAAACCTTACATGCCAGAGTGGCTCTTAAACTGTCCTTGAGAGAACTCATTTGCAGATAAAGAGGTGCCACTGAGGATCTTAGAATTTCTAAAACTCAGATCACCCTTTCTGTTGACAGCTCAATGTTCTAGCATGGAAAAAATGCAACACTTGGCACCCCATCGGCCCTTTATAGGAGTTGGAGCTTTAAGGTCTACTGCTACAATATTTGCAGATCAGTCACACAAAGAAAGCTTTTTTTTAAAAAAAGTAAGTTTGTATACAAAGTTGCATAGTCTCCTTGACTCAGGCAAGTATATTTAATTTTATTAATTTTGAAATGCCATCATGGGCTTATGGTTTTTCAAGTATGTGGAAGTGAATCAGATCTATTCTTCTAAAGTTTGTCTTTCTCAACTGCAGAAGAGCAATGCATGAGGAGGTACAAATATATAAGCAAATGAGGCAAGGCAAGGCAATGACAGAAACATAGGCTCTATTGCATTTTGAGGTTGCATGTTTGGTATTTCTTTCCCCTTTTTATTCTACCACTGCTAGTGGTATGCTTTCTGTCACTTGCTTATTTTCTTCTAGGGCTGTCTCTGAGTCCCAGCCCTCAGAGTGCCATGTAAAGAAAGAGTTTGCTGGGAGGGAATCTAAATGAAACAGATAAGAAGGGTGAGAGTGTAGCTGAATTAAGATAATTTGAATTAAGAAGCTCTTATACAAATAGAGCTTGTCATGTCTCTCATCAACATGTCTCTCTTGAACTATAGGTGTCAGAAACATTTACATTTTAATGACATTAATTAAGACATGGGGCAAGACCCTTGAATTTCCCTGCTACAGTCCTTGTCTTCAGAATGGGAGTGGCTGAAGGACATGAGAGGTTTTCCATATCTACTGATTACAGTGACTGTACCATAGAGCATCCATCAGGGACTAGAACACACCTGGAACAGAAGCTGAGCAAATGCAGAAAGCAAGAACAAGAAACCCAAAGCCCAAAATAAATACCCTTGAGGTGATTTCAAACAGCAAATCCTCAAAGTTAACACAGAGCAGCTGTATACCAGCAGCTAGGGGATGATCAACAGGAAGACAATACCCTTTAGTATGATTGTCTCCAGAGCTTTGGCAAGGTAAGCCATTGAATTCTGACTGGGCAGCAGAAATCAAGAGTTGTTATGAGTAAATTGGATAAGGCTGAGTGCAACAGGACCTTACATAGACTTATCCCACACACTTTGGTTATGGTTCTTTTCATTACCATTGCCTTTTTAGTAACACTAAATTCAGCTACAGATGTTTAAAAACTGTGATTAGAGATTCTGTGCTAGGCAGAGAAAAAGGAAAAAAAGAGCTGTGTCAGCCCTCTCTTCCCCTTTTAGGTTTCATGCAGCATTCATAGAGGAGCCTCTTGAAAAGGAATCAGAGTTCAGTGAAAATGCATTCTAAAAAGGCCTTTGATGAATCCTGAAGCTACCCTGTTGCTTTACACTAGCTAAAAATACATGCTACTAAAAAGAAAGTAATCCTGATTGTAGTCTGGTAGCACCTTCTTTCAAAAAGGTGACATATATCTATGTCCTATCTAAGGAAATAGGTGCCCTCCCAAGCCTGCCAATAGCTAAATAATTTGGTCTGAGCAAGTCTCTGAGATGATGGAATTTTCTTGTAGCACTGTGCTTCAGAAACACTTTGAGAATGAAGGGTAATGGTTTCATGAGATTCCATTTGGTGGTGCTTGAAAAATAGTCACCGTGCTTGTGTGTTTAGGAGTCATTAAGTGAAGCCAGTTGCAGACTTACTGAGATTGCAGGCTGGTATTTCTGCCACAGTCTGTCTCATGGTATGAGCTAAAGTAAATCCAGTGATATTACTAGAGATGGAACTGCCAAACTGAAAGCCTACACACAAAGTTGCAAAATGGTTTAGAAAATAAACTATCCAGCTGTTTAAACTTGCAAACAATGTGTAGTTTTAAGTTCTATGGCTATGATTTAATTTGGTCCAAGCACAACATCTACTACTGTAGAGATTTTCAGTAGTAATTTCTGGGGTCAAAGAGCTGGTGCTCTACCAGATCCCCCTTCTTCGAACACTTCAAGTGAGAAGGAATGAGCTAAAATGGAGCAGAGTGCAGGACAGGTCTTCCTGTCTGTGAGCAGTAATCTCTTAATGCTCTGAAATTCTTGTCTCAAATCCTCTAACCTACAAAATGAGGTTGCTGCTGCTATATTTCTTAGCTCGTCATCCTGAATGTCACTACCAGCTACATTGTTAAGTCTTTCAAGGGAAAAAACACACAACCCTCAGATTTTTAAACAGTTCCATCTGTATTTGGCAGTAGCCAAATTTACTTCTTTACAGCTACCTTGGAGCTAGACAATATGTTCAAATAAATAAATAAATAGAGTCTGTGTTTCCAAGAGGCTTTAGGGGATGAACAGAGGCAAATATTAAAGGGCAATAATAAAGGAGTAGGAGTAGACAAATTTGGGGACTGTAAGAGATGAATAAAGGCAGAGACTTTTTTTGTATCTGGAATTTTCTTTAGCATTGTGAATTTTGTTGTGTCACCATGGCATGCTGCAGATGCTAGAGAAATGACAAACCTCAAGGCTTCTGGCTTACATTGCCTCTTCTGATATCTCAAAACTTCTGAAAACCATAATTCAAGTAGTTACTGCATAACAATTTTTCCTTACCTCAGGAAAAATTTCTTCCTGTGCAAAAAGGCATTTGCATCCCTTCTAGATGCCAGATTTTCAGTTCTGTGGAGAGCAATGGCATTGAAGAACAGACTAGAAAGAGGTAGAAGAGTACTCTGCGTGAGACATGATGGGTTTTGTGTAGTGGCACATTCCTGTTCTGTCAAGGGGTGGATTTTGTGGAAAGGAACAGGTCTTGCAAATTAGCAAGATGGGCTTGAGATGTGTCTGAATATCAAAGGAGGGGAAGCTGATCAGTAGGAGAGAGAGCACTATTGATGTTAACCATCACCATTACAGGTTTCCTTCTGAGCATTTAAGACTGTGTGTAATGCTCAGACTTCCCAATTCAGGGAGTTCTTTGTCAGTCTAATGTCCCTATTGATGAGGCAGGGCCAGACATAGTTCCTTTCCCTCTTACCTTATAGGAAAAACAGGGCTGAGAGAAGAACAGTGTAGAGGATGACTTTGCCTCATACTTACACTGTGATATCCGAAAGGGAAAGGGCAGTTAGGGACTGACTGAATGAAGCTGGTGAATGGCTGCCATCCTTAGGACAATTTCTGTCTCTCTAGGAATTCCCTGCAGTGTGTAACCATAAAACCTTGAGCAACTATACTGTTTAACATGGTGTTAACATTCACATTCTTCATAATGTGACATTCACATTCTTCATAAATTTTGTTGCAAGTTGCAAAATAATTAGTGTTCACCTAAAGATCTATCTCCTGCAGTCCAGTTACTAGTTTGGAATTTCAGCTTGATTTTTTTCTTTCCAGTGTTTTTGCAAGCTTCTAATGATAGGATGGCATTGAAAGTGTTAAAAAAATATTTACAAAGGCTCCAACGAGAATAAAATAGGACAAAAAGAGTCAGATATCCAGATCATTAGCTTTTGTGAAAATAAGAAAACTCATTACTATTTTTTTTTTTGCTGTGGACTTTTAATAAATTATTTCAATAGATGTTTGAGAACTATATATGAATGCTACTATATTTCTCCTTTCCTACATCATGTCTTTAAGACTAGGTGGGAGTCTGAAGTGCAGTGAAACTTTTCACTTTTGTGAGAATTGCACTGTGTGTCATGATGGGAAGAAGCACTAAAGAGCGGTGCATTTGACCATTATCCTTTAAGAATTTGAAACCTCAGTTCCAATCTTGGCATGAATTTCAACTGAAATAAGTAAATACTTCATCTTTAACTCTTAAATTTTCACTGATGCCCTTGGTGACAGTATCCATTTAAATAGCTGATGTAATTGTGTAGCTCTTCCTCTGTTGAGGACCAGAGAACCCATAGCAGGGTTATTGATTTTTAAGGGAGAAAAGTATGTCTCATACTCAGTGCATAAAAACTTCCACAACAGCAGATTTTTTTTCAGATTGGGAACAGGGAGCATTTTCAGATCAGTGAGAAAAAAATGAGACAATTGAGTCCCTGAAATGAGCTGCTGGAATCATTGTCACTGTTCCAGGTTCAGTTTGGCACTCACCATGGCTGCACCTGCTGATGGCATTATGTTGACAGGTACAAATCACCAGTCATGAAGGAGAAAACCATGAAACAGGCAACAACTGACTCTGACTGCATAAAGTAATTACCAATCCCAGAGCCCTTGGCAGCAGTAACTAAAAGGAAGCAGGTGGACCACCAGGGACTCAGTGTTTTCTCCCCACTCCCCAAGTACAATAGCCACCAAACATGCAGAGATATTTTGCAAAGTGCTGGCTAAAGAGAGTCTCCCAAGGATGTGACAAACTCTTGCTCTCTCTTCTTTTACCTGCATCTTTCAAATATCTACTCTCTTTCACAGAGATTTTCTGCTTGTATTTTGAAATCGAGTGCATTTTGCAACTTAAATGAATGTGCTGACTGTCAGCAGAGAAAGACGGAGTTTTTGTGTGGTGTTGACTGGTGTGAGCTTTAGTTTGGCCATGTGTCTAATTAGGTGGCTTTTTTACTGTGTGCTCTGTATAGGCTAATTAGAGGAGTCTGGCCTACATCCAGGTTATTTCTTCCTTAAAGATTTGGTTGCCCTACAGCATTGTTGGAACAGATTTGTCTTTCTGGTTCATACTGCGAATGAAAAAATACCACAGGTGGCAGAATATGAGCACAGAGCGTTACCTGCCTTGTTGATAAAGACAGACTGTAAGTCCTAAATGGATGATATTGGCACTTGTGAAAAGTCAGTTCTGTTCCTCACTGATTATCAGAGACATTTCACCAAAATGCCTAGCAAAGCTGCAATCACAGTAATTGCATAACAATTGCAATCACAGGCTTGTTTGGCCTTTCTGGAAGCAGAACATCTATTTGTTATATAGCTGTGGATAGGTTTGCAAATGACCTGGCAGTATCCGGGTTCGTTACTGAACAGTGTGCGTTGCTGAAAAACTGTCTGGGGATCCGGAGTAATGTATGGACAGAAATTTATGGGATCTATTTTAGCTGAGCTTGGCACAACACAGAGGGGTATCCAAACAAATCCTAGCATCTCAGAGGCAGCCAGGGAGCAAGGAAGCTTTCAAAACTGAAGTCTTCGGAGCTGTTTTCCCTCCCGTTGCTTTTCCTGGTTTCTGCTTTTACTTCCCATACGTATATCATATTTATTACTTCCTTTCTACTCACTTCACTGTAATACTTAATAAGAAATTCTATGTGTAACTCTATTAGCAGGCATATTCTGCCCTTCTTTCATACCCTTGATCATAGTTTGGCACTCTTTCTCACTATTTCTTGCAACTGGCGGTGGATTTATTTCTGCTCCATGTAGTCCCAGATGCTGACCATATGAACTCTAATCCTTACACTAGAGCAGGGAATTGGTTTGCTGGAATATGTGCAAATATAAAGGCCAAATCTTGAGCTCAATTTGTGCAGCAGAATGGAGCTCATCAATTGCAGAGAGCTGTAAGACTTGACCCTGCATCAAATGAACTAGATTGTGGCATAGAGGTGGTGAGGCTACACAGACATTGGGCAAGGAAGGATATGTGTGATATTACAGGCAAAAAAGAGCTCTGCACTCACTTGAAAATTGGAAGAGAACTGTGCAGGAAGAAAGTTGTGCAGCTGGGTTCCTCAGGCAGCCCCTTGGGCAGTATTTCAGCTACCCTCTTCCACTTATGGGAACAGGAAGTGCTGCTGTTACCACTTAGCAGATGCCATCCCTCCCTTGGCTGTTTGCACTCTGTTCAGGTGGCTATTATGTCCTTCCTACCTATTTCTGTCTGTCCTGTTTCAACTCTGCTTCTCATGTTTTGCGCTTGTTCTCATTTGCACTCTCAGCAGTTTTTTGGCCCTCTTTCTTTTTTCCCCATTAACCATGCTCCTCTTTGGAGATGTTCAATGTAAATTGACAGAGTCAGATTTGGGTTTGGCACAAAGCAGCCATCTGAGCTGCAAGCCCTGCTCTGAGACTGCGGGGCTGCATGTGGTTTTGGTGAGGGATGCTGTTAGAAGATGAGTGGGCAGAAGGCATCAGCTGCTGCTTTTAATTACAATCATGGGTGCACAACAAGGAAGTCCAGAGTGAAGCTGATTTCTTTGCTGTTTTTTCTCTGCATTTTTACCTCACTGAGTGGTACTAGACTAATTTCTCACAAACCTATCAGTTGCCTTGAGAAAACCTGTCCCAAAGCTTGAAGGTCCTTCTCAATCTCAAACAAATCATATATTGCAGTCAGGAGGCCTAAGAAAGAGTTGGGGTCATTTTCCTCTTTTCATTCATCTGTGGCTCAGAAAGGAACACGTGTGATTGTGGCAGCAGGGAGTGGCTGTTTGGCTCAGTGAGCTTCACTTAGCTCATGACTTTTCATGGACCTGTGGTGTTCTCAGTCTTGCCCAGAAAGTTACATGTTTCCCCACGGGTGGAAGTAAGTAAGTCTTCCAGGTTTACCACACAGCACATTGAGGGGACAGGAAAGATGCAGAAGATAACAAGTGAAAGTTCATGTGGGAGTCAGAATACTAGTCCCAAACAAAGTCAAAGAGTCATTGTAAGCCACTAAATGGGGTAATTCTTGCTTGAGAGCCAAAGGGCAGCATGGTTCAACATCATCTGCCTAATTTCCAGAAAAAGGAATATGAAAACACAGTGGAGGGTAAGAAAGCTGAATCTATGGTGTCAAAGTGCAAGAGGCTTCAATTAGAGCAAGAGAGGAGGTGGAAACCGAGCGAGCAGAGACAGGAACAGATTGTGCCAGCAGTAGGAGCTGAAATGGAATCTTGAGTGAGTCTGCAGCATGTAAGAACATCAGCGACTTCGGCAGGAGCTGGTGCCCTCCTCCTCAAGGGGAAGATAAGTAAAATGCATGCAGACTGTCCTTGTGTTATCATGGGGGAATCTTGACACAGAGGTGTCTTCTTTAGGTTATTTGTTACTCCAGGTCAAGGGTCTGACACTCTCTGATATAACTGTTAATTGACAGTGGTTTCTCAAGTCACTGTCTGATTCCACAAGGACTGAGCGGGTGATCTGTTGTACGTAGGGAAAAATGCATGGTTCCTCAACATGCTTTGGGTAGACATCACTATTCAGCATTTTGGGAGGGAAAAATGCCTTATGTTCCTATTCCCAGGGAACTTCCAGACACAGCTTCTACAGCTCATTGTATTTTTACATTATCACAAATTAGGGTATTTTTCAATGACCGTTGCTTGACCCTTTGATCAGCTAACCTTATATAGGAAGCAGAATGAACTTAAATCTCTGAATAGGTAAAACAAGCTATATTTCATTTCTTGCTGTTGAAGTAATCACGTCTGCAGTGAGTTTGGGAGTTCAAACCTTCATTTTTGACCCTAAGGAATGAAAAGCCCTTAAACCTCTAGAAGAGGGTAAAAGCAAGAATGTGTGGAATTAAAAAAAAACAAGCCTCAGAGGATAAAACTGCACAGTGAATTATGATTCATGCTGCAACACAGATTGGAGCTTGTCTCGCACAAGGAATTATCAGGAAGCAACAAGCAGTTAAGGATGAACCCAGAGCATGCCTGCAGTTTTAATGGCAGGAGCCAATCCTTGCTAGGCATGTTTGTTGTTACAGTGAGCCTGACGGGTTCATTTTGGATGCTGCCACCTGAAGAGCATCGTTCTCTTCCTCTCTGACTCGAGCATAAGCACGTAAGACAGTGATCTTGCACGAGGCTTGATGTTTCAGGCAGTGTGTATCCTGCTTGCAGTACCATTAGCGGAGCATTTTGGCACGTGCAGGCGCACTAACAGATTGTAAAACCACACTGAAATCCAAGGAAAAGAAGCTGTTCCCTCAGATGGCTCTCCATCCGTTGATGCAAGCCAGCCAGCTCTTCCCCCTTGCATTTCATCCCAAGACTTGTCTGGGGTTTTTTTTGTCTACCTCCTACTTACAGGCAAGGTGATAGGGTGCTGCTTGTGGTGGGTATCGTTCCAGTTGCTCTTTAATTTTAAAGACTTCATTATCAATTCACAGCTGTACAGCTTAACTGAAGAAAGAGAAGGCAAGCATAGCTTCTTTTCTCCCGCTATTTTTATCTAGTTGCCTTGTTCATATTACTCTTGTACCCCTGTTTTCTGAGATTAAGAGCAAAAAATGGCCCAAAATATGACAGCCTTAATGTGTCTCTGTTTCTGTGATCAGTCCTGCAAAGCCCTGTCACCCTTGCTGTGACCATGCTGTTTACAGGTTCTAATAACCTGATTTGCTGGAGGAGGTGTGAGTGCCCTAGAACTGTGTTCTTGTACTGGTCAGATTTTCCTGAGAAAGGATCATGTCTTTTCTCACTGTCTCTGATGTAAATTCTTAGCATATTGACTGGCATTAATGATCTAGGAGAAAAGGTTCTCCACGTCCCTTTTCATCAATGGAAAAGTTCCCGCACTTTGTAAAAAAATAATGTATTTCATTGGTTTTGGAAGTTCTGCAGTTTAATGAGGTGAATGTTCCTCTTGAGAATGACAGTTTTGCTACTTGTGCTGTTTATTTTTATGATGCTTTATGTCCTTGAGGTTTCACAGGTTGGAATATACTAGGAAAAGCAGAAAGCCAAAAAGCAAATAATGTTTAATATCTGTTGGGCATTCGGCTGACACAGTGAAAAGGGAATATGGAGTTACTGGTACTTTTTTAAAAAACTGGAGGTTTACAAATTGAAATAGCCCAAGGGAAAATCTCAAAATTACATAAGAATTGGCTTCAGTGGTTCAGATTATTACGTTTTGTGGGGGTTTTTTGTGATTCCTTTCTTCCTGCTGCAAACACTCCAGGGACACTTAAACTACCTGGTAATGATAGGCAGCTAAAACTTTCTGTGCCTTTAGGATTGCTGCAAAATACAGAGCCCAAATCTACCATCCTGTGGTGAACTAAAGCCAGGGAAGCCCCCATGCCATGGTGGGAGAGGGACAGAAGGAGGTGTGTGTCTAGGGCACTGCCCCTGCCATGGCATATGGGTGAGATGCCCCCCTTGGGACAGGGAAAAGCCCAGTGCCCAGTGATTTATGTATTTTTTCCTTTGGTCCCTCTCACTAAAAGCACTGAGTTGTACCAGGACAGTGTGTACCACAGTAGAGCGAGCAAGAGGGTGAAGCCTTTTCATCCTTTCTGAAAGGGTCTGACTGTAGGGTGACAGGCAAAACTTCCATAACTCTTCGTAAAGACCTTAGCATTAAGGATGGCCTGACTTAGTAATCTTTGCCTTCCTCTTACAAGAAACTTTTTGTCATATTGTCCAGAATAACAAAATAGCGAAGGCCAGGACCTGTGCTAGTGAAGGGTGACAGAGACTGCAGCCCAAGTGATTGCCTGGCAGACAGCCACCCCTGCGGCCTGTGCAAAGCATAGAAAGGGTTAAACAGCTGCTAATGTCAATGTCATAAAATAAAAAAAAAAAATCAGCTACCTGAGCTACCCTGAGAGAGGAATATCCACAGCACCACTTTCATTGGGATTCACAAGACCCCAAGCAGCTTCCGCCTCTGAGCTCCTTCCTGGAGGTGTCCATCTTCCTTCCACCCTTATTGTCCCTTCAAAATGTGTGGGTTGGGGAGCAGCCAGAGCAGGTTGAGGTGAGTGCCTCTGTTTGCCCAGCTGGCTAGCACCACCTGTTTCGCACTGGGGACGTGTCTGTGTCTCCCATCGTGCCTGTGGCCAAGGCCTCCAAGACCCTGAGCACCTTCTTTACTACATGGTTTTCACCAAGGAACTGTAATACCAAACGAGGACTTCAACGACGAGTAGAAAACCATTTCCTGCCTCATTTTTAACTGCCTGTGAGTGGGGTCAGCGCTCATTGTGTGTATTCTCAGTAGTGTACAGCAGTCACACAGCTCCTGCAGAGAACCAGATCAATCCTGCCAGGATGCTCACTACCATGAGAGATTGTTCTGTGGTTCATGGGCTTATACCCGTTTGTTGGCCATGAGGAGCCCCCATGCATGTATAAATATGCTTTGGGACCAGCTCTGCATGCCTTATTGACCAAGGTTGTTAGCTATTATTGTGACAGACATGATAGCTGAAAAAAATATGTATGAACAGCAGTGAAGTAGCATTATTTCACAAAAAGATTCATATTGAGCAATTTGACAGTGGGGAGTGCTTTCTCCAGGCAGAAGTTTCCAGTAACGGGGAGAACTTGGTTTTACTCAGTGATTTTTTTTTTTCTCTCTGTCTTTGTATCAGAGCTCATTTGTTTCATACTGATTAAAAGAAAAAGCTTTGGAACCAGCAGAAATGATTTACGGTTTAGTTCTTTAGAATAGGAAAATCAATCAAAATATTTTAAAAATAGAAGATAATAACTAGAGCTGCTCATCAAGATTTAGGACTAACTGCAGGCTTGATTGAAGACTCTAAAATTAGCTTTTATTTTATTTTTCGTGTAAGTGTGTGCAAAGCACAACACAATAATTAACAAAATGAATTGTCCCTGAAAAATGGCTTAACTGGATCTTTGTAGTAGATTAAAACAGAATATCTTTTCCTGCTGTAAATCTCTTCAGCAAATGTTCTCTGCAGGCAGTATGGTTTGCACCCTCTTCCTACCCCAGAAAATCAAGGTTTGGTTAATGATAAAAAGGACAAAGAAGCTGTGATTTTAAGAAGCTAGACCCAAAACGCAGTTTTACTTTTGAATGTAAAACATTTTGCATTTCTCCAAAATTGTAATAAAAGTTGAAGTCTTTGTGCATCCTGATAAATAAGAACAGGTGATTTCTAAGGTAAGTAAGTTTTGTGCAGAACACCTTATAGGCACAAAAAAGGGCTCTCTAGAGACTGAATCCCTATTCCACTTACTCATAATGCTGGGCTGTAATGAAGTCACTTAGCTGCTCTATTGCAAAACTGAAAATACTTTAATAGATCATCTAAATGCGGCATCTGGGCATCTGTTCCAAATGTAGTTGGTCTCCTTCCTTCCTTCCCACAAAATAATGGTACTTCTTTATTCAAATTACCTGACTTTGTACAGGGCAATGGTGTTGTTATGAGAAGAAAGCAAAAGTTAATTGCTTAAAATAAAAGTAGAAAAGTATTTCCAGCATGGGAATTGATAGGGATTTGTGTAAGACCCAAATTTGCTCTCTCTTGCTGCCTTTAAATTAATAAATAATAATACATATATGTATAAACATTTCAGAATGAGTTAATTTTCTTCGAATGAAATAATTGTCAAATTTAAGCTAAAATTTCTGTTACCTACAAAGACACAAATGCTTTAAGATAGAAAAAAAATTAAACTTCTCATCTTAGAGGCATCAAATCAAATGTCTTCATTTCAAAATGGTGTGGGGTTTTTTCCCAGTGGAATTTATTCCAGAAGAAATAAGGCCAAACATTAGCAAAGCTGTTCAGTCAATCCAAATACTTGGACATGTATTTTTATTCATAGGGAAAAAAAAATCTGAAAATGTTTTCCCAGCTCACATAGTTGAAGCAGGCAGAACTTTTTTATCCTCCTATGACCTCCAAGTCCTGGATAGCTCTTTCACTTAGGTCTGAACTTCTTCTAAATAAAAACTACCAAATCCAGGGCTGTTTCATGAACCATAAAGTACATTAGCTATCAAAGGGAATGGAAACTTTCCTCCATTTACTGAAGAATTAATAAGCAAAGTGCAATGACGGTTACAATTTAAGAGGCAGGAGCGCAGCCCTGGTTGCCTGGAAACAGGAGGATGCCTTTGGAAAGTCACACCAGGCTTGCTTAGGAGAGCAGTTCCAACACAAACCGATGCCCATCTTGTCCTTTTTGAAAACATGACTTTTCTCACTGCTTTTTATCAACACTATAATGAGTTCCAAAATTCGTTTAGTCTTTACCATATATTTCAGTGTGAGGATATATCAAGTGGTATCCAGGAATTAGAGATGGACCTGAATAACAGTCCCACGTCCAAACTTAGAAGAAATGATCCAGCATTCAGATTTCATAACTGCTCTTTTTCTTGTACTGGTGATCAAACTGCTCGGAAGTGTTTAAACCTGGGTCACCCTATATAAATAGAGCAAGCAGGTTTTGCCAGAAGCCACATATGAAGTTGGGCTCACTTTAAAGCCTGCCTTTCATCTTAACCAAGCTGATTTAAAGCATTGTGCATAAAATAAGTTATGTTATATGTCTGCGGGAAAACTAATTTCAAATCCTGATCTGTTGTGGGAAAACCAAAAGTAATCATTGTATTAACATTGCCAATGCATTCAATTTTCATACATGCTTTCCATGCAACTTCAGCAGCCAAACCATATAAATAATATCCCCTGCAGTAAAAATACCCTAGGGATTCAGTATATTTTATGTCATATGAGTATGACATTAAAATTAAACCAAATCTGGAAGGTACTAGGTTAGTAGAAAGTTCAAAAGTTTTTGTAAACACTCCAGTAAGCCTGGGACTGTGTTCCTGGGTTGGTCCAGCACCAGCTCAACCCAGACCAATTACCAGCTCCAGAGGTGCCCAGCTGACCTACACTGTTCTGCCAGCTTTCACCTGTGCCATTTTGCAGGCATATTAAAATCTGGTGACACAAACCTTCACCCCCACAGTCAAAGGAGTAATCATGTAATTCCTTTGAAATGACCCCCCGGGCTAGTCTGAGGGACACATCTGGGGTCAGCTTCACCACAGAGCCCCCCACCTTTGGGCTGTGATGACCCTGTGAGAAGGAAATGCAGGTATCACAGGTTTCATCGTCACAGGCCTTTGAATGTGATCACTAACTTGATGAAAGTATCCAGAATTTGACCTAATTTTGGGGTTAAAAAAAAAAATCAAAATCCAACAGTTTGTCTAAAATATGTCTGCCTTCAACCATTATTTGTGCCCACTGCAAGTGAGAGTAGGAAATGCCTTGCCTTTTGAGTTGTGTTTTACAGAATATTTAATGTTCCCAGCTTCTGAGTAGAAAAAGTAAGCAGACACACTAAGAATAGACCTTGTCAGAATCTCCAGGCATGGAAGGAGTTACTTGGTCCAAAAATGAGTAAATGAAAAAAAACCCCAAACCTGCTTTAGAGGGCAGAAGTGGATAGATTCAGGATACCAGCCTTATGCCTTATACACTCTCTATTTGATTGCTGGAACCTTTCATTACCATAGTTTCCCTCTGTGTTAAGGTGGAGATAATGCATTTTTCCTAGGACTATTGTGACAGCTAGTGCTTTGCCAATTGCTTTGATGTCTTTGAAGGAGAAAATACTCTATCTGTTTAAATTTAGACTGACAGAACACTGTGAATCAGGTGCAGGTGGATTTGACCAGATTCCCGTAGAGCCCTTTATTGCGTGAGGTATGGTGGTTTTATCAAATACAGCACTCCTTTTTTCTTAGCTTCCCAAACCATCATGATATCCCCCATGACCTGACACTTTTGCTAAGAATTGTTTGTTCTTGCATAACTCCTGTGTGTGCTGAGAAATAGGAGGAATATTTCATGAGAGTCTTTGTGCCTGGTAATTTTATCAGTTCTTATCAGGTTGCAGAGAAAGAAGTGGCAGTAAATTGGATGTCTTACCTTGAAAAGCTTTCAAAAAGAAAACGTGACATGGTGAATAGATGCCTGGAAGGTAAGGGGTTTTTTATTCTTGGGTTACGGGAACACAGACAGGTCAATATGACAGACAGTTATGTTAGTATTCATGAGGTAACTTTCTCTTTGCCTTGAGAGCTTGCTGTAATGGCTTGAGAAACATGCTCCACTGTGGTGGCTAAATGGCAGATGGTATCCAGCATCAGAGGCTAGGGGGGTGGTGACAGGTCCTGAATGCCAGTAAAGCAGGAGCTGATGATTGCTGCAATTTGCCAGTGGCTGTGAAGTGCCTGAGACAGGCAGCGAAACCTTCCCTTTTACTTCTTTTGTGTGTGTTTATCACAGTGCATAGAGAATACTGAATGGCAGCCCAGACAAGTAAATTTTCTTGTGTCAGTGGGTCACATAGCACCAGGCATCGTGTCAAACGTAGGAACCCCTCTAAGTATGCATCCTGGGATCTTAAAATGGTTCTTCTCAAATAAATAAATTAATCTTCGTATTATAAACCCGAAGGAGGAAGGGGAAGTGAGCGAGGGGGAATCCCTTGAGTATAGCCAGTCCTCAAAAATGGTCTACTTGTGTAAAATCTGAATGTTAAAATTGGGTGAATATCCAGCTGTGGTTGGATTAAATCCTTCATTTTTTTAAAAAATTACTAGGTTTAATGTCTTCATTTCATTATTTTTCCTTGCTCTTTCAGTACTCAGGCCAATACTTCAGCTGGCATAAATCAACATTATTAGGCATAAGAGTATAACAGCAGCTGAGGCTCAAGAGCTTGTATTGGATATGTTGATTTACGTTTAGCCTTACATTTACGGTTCCTTTCCTCTGTGTTGTTTTTGTTGTTGTTTCTAGTTTGTTTTCCTATCTGTAAGTGAGACCTCTTGCTCAACACCAAAGAAATAAACATGTTACATCTATTATGAACAGACTTGCTGTAGATCCCTGTATTTGAGGCAGTCACAGCAAATCTTCCACTGCTGGGGCTTGGCACATTATGGCTCACATGCCATTGCTTAGTCTTGCTGAGGCGGCATCAGTGCTGGCAGTGAGCAGCTACAAAGGCAGCATCAATCTTAGCCTGCTTCATCCACTGTCTGTGCCCAAATCCTACCTTCCAGCCTGCAAGAAGGCAGGTCTTGCTGTTCTTAATTGACGCATCAGAAGCCAAGAAGAACCATCTAGCCTGCCTGACCCTGTTTGCAGCCTAACCATGGATATACACCCAACCTCATGAGCTCTATTTTCTGCTGCTTCTCTGATGAAATACATGTAGTGACTAGCACAGCCAAAAGGAGGCAGATACTCCAAACAAGAAGCAGGCACCAACACATGAGGGTACAAATTATGGGCTAAGCAATTAAAGTTTTGTCTGATTTAGATGGAATACATTTGGAGATGTTGAGAGAATTCAGTGGATTCAGGCTTTTGTAATCCATTTGCTGTTGGGAGAGGCACAGAGAGTCTTCACAGATCAGGTCCTTGGACCAGAGCAGACGGGTCCTCTCCAAGCAGTTCTCCTTACCAAATAGGAGAATAGGGGTTACATTCTAGCTGACATGTGGGATGCCCTACTGGACACAAGCATCCCCCCAGCACTATCATTCCAGCTAAATGTGTTATCATGGCATATATTTTGCAGGCAGATGATTTCAGCTTTTTTGTTAATTATTACTATTAGGCTGTGTAGAGAAAGCAGTGTGAAGAGGCCTCGTTGCTGCAAGCCTGGAGGTAGTTACTGAAACTAGACTTTATAAAGCAAAAAACACTCTGTCTGCCCCCCGCCTCCCTGCAGTGCCTTCACCCATGTTACAGCTGGGGTGACACACAGGAAAACGCTACAAAACACCCAGGGACTGTGTGTGCCCCTGAGAAAGCAGACGCCAGGTCCTGTGTCACAGGGACACCTGCTGGAGCAAAGCCTCAGCAACAGCTGGGGGCACAGCCAGGGTGCTGGACCACGGGTATGTTTTGAAATACAAGTAAATTCTCATTTAAATGCAACTAAGCTCTCATTATTTTCTTTCCTCAGCTAATTGTACTGCTCTGGGTCTTTGTTAAATTTCCCAGGCATCAGCACATATGAGCAGATGATTAAAAATTCTCTTTGATTTACAGGATAGCACAGATGACTGACCTTGTGCCATATTATAGCACTTGTCAAAATGCTGCTTCTGTAACAGTGTCTCTTGCTCCTGCTGTTTCTGTGAAGAGTCCTGGCTTAGTACTTAGGGAGATGTGGGGCTGCACTGTCCCCCCTGACCAGAATGTCATCTGGAGCTGATGCTGCTGCTGCAAAACCTTGAGAAAAGGGGCTGTGTATTTTGTTCTTTCACATAAGCAGAGCAGCATATTACTCCTTGCATAATTCTATGTCTAAGGACAGGCATGTTAAACTGTTACAGACAAAATCCCATACATCCTTTTCCCTGGTCCTCAGGGGCAACAAGTACCCTCAGAAGCAAATTGAAGGAACAGACCTTATTCCTCAGGATGAACTGCCTGTCATGCAGAGAAGGGAACACTCCTTTGTGTGGTGGGTATTTCTATCCTTATGCTGTGGAGCAGTAAGGATAATAGCTGTTAGTACTGGCTTTAAAAGATTTACTGCTTAAGCATTTAGGAATAGTAAGTCAATCACTTTAAATCACATCTCTAACAAGGAAATTTCATTCTGAATTCTAAAGTATTAGTAGTACCCTTAGGAGCAGTATCATTTGGGATTGGTTCTTTTTTTATCTTGTCCACTAAGCAAGCACCTTTGAATCATTCTCCTGCAGCTGTGGTAGTGTGTTGCTAATTGTACAACTGATGATGCCTGGTCATCATCTCTCTGTGCCTCTAGTGAGCTGTTTTCAGTTCCTTCCATGCAGGTCGGTTTGCCTTTCATCAGACAATTCACATCCCCACATACCTGAGTCATTTATGATGATCAAAGATTAGTGATCTGTAAGGTATTTGAAACTGAGGTCCCTTTCTGAAGGGCTGCTCTCCAGCCACTCTTCTCCCAATTTATCCTCGTGCCTGACATAAGTTACTCTGTCCTAGGTGCATAATCTGGCATTTTGACTTGTTCAGATTTATCCTGTTAATCGCTGCCCAATCTCCCAATCTATTTAGATCCCTCTGCAAGGCATCTTGAAACTGTTAATGCAACATTTTCAAAAACAAGTATGAGATATCTGCTTGTATCTCATACTCTGATATCTCATACTGATGATATCTCATACTGCTGATATCTCATACTCTGATGCAAAAATTAAAAATGTGGGGCTCGTGGTGATGTGAGTTCCTCAAGGAGAACAGCATTGTCTAGGGCAGGTTTCAGTCTCGGTCAATGAAGTCATTGTGCCCAGGAAAAAACAAAGTCATTTGCTGTTAGCTGAAGATGAATTTGGTAAAACTCAACTTCTGCTCTTCCATTCCTGTATACATGCAAGGCTGATAGCTGAGAATCATGGCCGTCATTCTGTGACAAATGGGTGTAGGTACACGCCTGTTAAAGCACATGTATAAAACTGGGGTACAATTTAGCACGTTAAATATTGTGAGGTCTCTGTTCTCCTCCTATAGTATGTAATCTTCACCCATACTGTATATCTAGGCAAGGAGGCCCTTTATACCACTGAGTTCTGCAAACACAGCTTCTCTGTGCTCAGATGATGGCTATCAATCATTATAACTTAGATTAGCTCTCAAGTCCATGCAAAGACAAATCTCTCCAGTCTTCTTCCTTGTCACCACTATTGATGAGCATCAGTCAGAAATTTCACTTCCTTTGATAATGTCATTTTAGGTGTTTGTTTCAAACTTTCATGATGCATAACCTCTCATTGAAAGTGACAAGTGATACAGTTTCATAGTACAAGTGCTGTATGATGCTGAACTGGAATTTTGGAAACAAATGTTTTGTACAATATTTTCTCAGTACTCTCAGAACCAAAATGGGTAAAACTGGAGCTTGTGATGTACTAATAGTTGGTGCTGAATATATCTATATATAGATATATAGTAATATATCTACTTATTATTTATATATTCAGTGCAGGAAACTGTCTGCCTTTAGTATTGTTACTAAATACAGCAGTGTTTCAGCAACTGCAGAACCCAAAGTCATATTTATATGCAGGTAACCAAGCAGATGAGCTCAATGCCATGGATAACTCACTAGGAATCGCCTCAGATCTGTAGCTGGCAAAATTCCAATGTTTTTGCGAATAAGCAGCTTTGAGCAGCGTAGAGACTGCAGAGTTCAAGACTGGCATCAGTTCAATGCTTGTGGCTCTCCCAGTACAGCAGTAACATGAACAGTATATGCAGCTGTGTGTACAGTGAATCCAGGGCCATTTCTATCAACACTCATAACAGGGACCTCTGGCACAAGTAATTTCACATCCCTGTTGCTCATCTGGAGCACTCGGACATGCGCTTACAAAATGTCCAGTTTCATGCAGTGTTTGTACTCATTTCTTGTGCAGAACATCCATTTCCAAGATACCGTGTATATAGTGTGTATGGACTGTATATGCTATGTGTATGTATAAACAACCACATAGTGTTAGCAAAGTTTTCTCTATGTATTTGGAGCCTGCTGAGCATGTGTCTGCAGCATTGTAATTTTCCATAGGCTGCATTTTAAACCCCCATCTGGAACAGCTGCACAGCTTGAACAGTGCTTGCTGCACCCTGACTTACCATTTTCACTCCTGCCATTGCTGACTCAGTTGATAAGCAATGCCTCCAGCCTCTGTAGTGTCAAGTCTGATTCAAGCAGTAAAGCCACTCTAAAGTGAGGGGTAATTGTTTTTCTCTGTAAGGTAGTCTCAAATAATTTTGTCTGCCATGTTTCCAGACCCACATGTGACAATCAGCTCTCATGATACTACAGTGTCATGTTCTTCATGTTTTCAATAGTCCCTTTCCAAACTGGCAAAATTTATAGTGTTCATCTGCAGCACTTGCTTCAAGTACATACAAACATCATTATTACAAGAGTACAATACCATATTTATCAGCAGCTTGTGAAAGTGTGTATAGTTTGCACTTGCCTTTGGCTCCACATAAGTTTGCACTTTCCTCAGGAACAACCCTTGCACTGGTTGTGAACACGCAGTATCCAGACATGGATATTATACTGGTCAAGCAATAGGAAGGTTACTAGTACAGGTGGGAAATAGAGACACTGAGAAATTTACTTCAATAAGTAAAGCAACAGAAGTAAGCTTGGCATACCTGTAGTTGGTGGTAATACATACAGATGCACGTGGAGAAATTAGTCCATAAGGAAGGCAGGGTCACTGATGTTTGGGGCTTTTATCTCAGGGGAGCTGAGCAGAGGAAATCCTACACTTCACCTATCTGTTTTTAGGAAATTTTACTTAATTAGTGCAGAGAAGCTGTTACTAAGAAAGAGGACAACTGCTGACCATTCCTTTGAACTTTGCATGGGTTGGCTCACAGCGGCTTTGGGTAGAGAAGGAGCGTGACTGAGAGCAGCAGCAACTCAGTGTCGCCCTTCTCCCAGCTATAGGAAGTAAAATCCATTCCTGTGGGATGAGCTAACTCTCACTCGCTGAGCGAGGTCAGCCCTGCCAAGATCGAGCCCCTGAGCCCTCCATCTGTAGAGAGGTGCTTTTAGTGATGGTACTAAAAAGATGTCCAGATGCTCTTCCCGTTTTGCATTTTCAGGCTGCTGCCAAACCAACTGGGAAGCCATATTGTACAGCTGAGGCAAGTCATCTCATGTATAAATTTGTGTGTAATTCGTAGTCCATGCCTTTATTTTCTAACAAACTTTCTTTTAAAGGTCAAACCAGAAATTCAGGAACGTATTTTGTCTCTCTCAGGGACAAAATGCAGCTTTATCTCAGTTACGGTACCCAGTTGCTTACATGGAGTGTTAAGCTGGCTCCTGTTGGAGAAGAAATGTTCAGCAGGAGAGAGTTTAAAAGTAATTAGCAACAGGGGAAGTCAAAAAGGTAGCAGTACAAGTAGAAACTAGTGCATAATAATGATTAACTGGAGAGATAATATGTAAGTGGAGAAAAGAACAGTTAATTTATCAAGATAAACAATAAGATAGTTAAAATTAAGGGGAATAGAGGAAGAGATAATTAAAATCCACTATTGTTAAATACAAAACCACACTTTGCTGTAGCTAGATATTTATTTTTTAATAGAGCCCAACTGAGCAATTGAGGGAATGCAAGGTATTGGTAAAGAGCTCCTAAAAGAACTGTGAAGCATCAGTGTAAAGGTATCCTTTAGGAGACACTTAATCTGTGTGTAAACAAAATTGTTTTGCTTCTATTTTGCCATCAGCACAGAAAATTGCAGTACGTCTCTATCTGTCTGCATCTTTGTAACCTCTAACAGGATGCAAATGGAGGATAAGAATGTGATGTTGGTATAAGTCAGAAGTAAGGAATTTTTAGTGCATTCACTCTTACTGGGATGAAACTCATACCAGTGTACAGTACAAGTGATATATAAAAGGTATATAAAATAAGGTGTAGAAAGCAACTAATGCTACCGTGGTACAAGAAGGCAAGCAAAGGAGATGAGAATAAAGAGGATGTGGAAAATGGAACCACTCCTCTGTCCTGGATCAGAGTTTTGCTTTTTTGTTTTTTGTTCATTTCGGGGTCTTTGTTTTTTAGCATTTTACTATTAAATAGAACTAGGTTGCTAATAACATAGTGTGGACCAAAATTTTGGTGATGAGAAAGCAAGCAAATTTGAGCTTCTCTACAGACATACCCTTTCTACCCTGATTCTTAGCAAAAGTCCATTTCTGAGTATAAATATTGTTGGAACATGAGTTTGGAGCCATATACAGTCAGAGCTACAATATATATTCATACAGTTACCTAGGGATCAGTACAATTCTTGTGATTTATAGGTGTCTGATTATATTTTAAATTATTGTGTAATTACAATTTTGGCATGGCTATGTGTTACATGTAAGTCTTAAGGACTACTTTATTTCCAAACAGTAACGAATCACAAATAATAAGGGCAATTAGGAAAAGAAATTAAGACTTGTTGTAGTTTTAGCTACAGAAAACCTATGCTATATCACTGCTAATAACTTGCATCATGTGGGAAGAGATATTTGGAAGTGAGGAAGAATCTGTGCTAACTCACTTTCCCTGACAAAGGGCCACATTTTCGGCAGATGTACACTCGTATATCTCCCTTAGCTTGAAGGCTGTTAAGCTATTATCTCCCTTGAAGGAAATACACTGTGATCAATGCAGTAGTGAGGATAAGAGAAGTGCAAAGATGTCCATAGAGGTGCATCTGCAACAGAGAAGTGGCTTGACTAGAAAAGCTTTGAGCCCAGGCTGTGCTCTGAACATGGGGTGCTTTGGAGACAGAAGTGCTCATAGGGCTGGAATTCCCTCAGCATGAACCAGCAGCTGAGTGTGCACTCACAGGAAAGAGGAGGCATTGCCTCTGCTACCTGTCAAGGAGAAATGTGGGACCAGAGAACTGCAATAAAGGCAGCAATGGATGTTCATGCTCATCCAGAGCCTTCTAGCAGTAAGAATGGCAGTTGTTGCAGGGCATTGCTTGTCTGGGCGAGGCTATGGACTTGGAATTTACAAATGGGGCCTTACCCTTGTTTGAGGGGACCAGAGGGAACAAAGGCCTTCAGCTCTCAGGTACAATGGCAGAAACAGAGCCAGCAGTGCCATAAGCAGATGAGGCCCTCTTCTGGTCTCCTTCCATTGTTCCTCTTAGATGGCTCCCTTTGAAGTCTTGCCTCCTGTAAGAAACCAGCCTGTGCAATGTGTGCTGCTCCTCTGGGCCAACTAGGTGTCTGGGAGGAGGAAGGAGGTGCTGGTTTGCCATCTGGAACACAGAATTCTTCAGCTATAGGTTTTTAACTTCTGTTTCTGTTAAAAGATGAGAGGACAAGAAAGTATTGAACAAATTAAGTCATTACCTAAAGGAACAGAGAAAGGGTTCATTTGAACTATTTGAGTCTCTGTTATTTGTGTTGATGAGCACGCTGGTCGTACAAGCGTCTTTGCTTGCACAGTTTTCATCATTTTAGAGGTTTGGTTGCACACTGATGTTTTCAGCAGTTCTCAGATCAAAAAGGGGAGTGAGGTACTTCACCTAAGGAAGGATCAGAATAGTGTGCATTGGGTGTGATTAACATAATTGCACTCACTGTGCCCTTCACTTCAGTGTACAATGAAGTTATGCCATAATGAACATGGCAGACAGTTACGTGGTGGGGTTGCTGTTTCTTTTTGTTAATTAGTTTAATAAATGATTATTAGTGATATTGAATACAAGAATGGGGTTTCTGATCCTGTTCTTTTTAATCCAAATATGCCAGTTTTACAGAGGTCAAACAATGTCTGTCGTACAGCAACATCTGTGTCCCTGTTTAGGTTTTTTCCTATCTCGGTCACTTTGTGAGAGATCTTGGCTAGAAGGAGAGCTCCAGCAACAAAAATACCTTGCTATTTCCAGGCATACCTACTCCCTGGACACTTGTAATGTTGGCATTTTTCATTAGAGACAGAAACACTGTGAGTTTCAACTTGCTTATTCTTTATATTCCAGCAATATTTTTATGCCAAAGATATTTCGCAGCTTATATTTAGTTGACTTAAGGTTTTCAGTTTTCCATGTAGGAACTATTTTGCATGTACAGTGAGAATGTCTTTGATTTTTATAGTCTTAACATGGGGGAAAGTATGGGAATTATCACATCCATTCATGGCCTAAAAAAGATGAGTTGAGTGAAATTAGATGGTTTATCCAGGATTACTCTGCCAGGCACTGGCATAATGAAGAATGGCAGTTTTATTTTCTGTCCTACCCCTGGTGTTGTGCCATGGTGACAGGCAATGGGATTTTCATTGTAATTTTAGACATGCCATCTTTCTGTCTTCCCTTAGAACGTGTGGTTGGGTTTCAGGTTTGACAAAAAAACCTGGATATTGCCAATTGGGAGAGTGAGCTGGGTGAGGAAGTTGTGTGAAGAGGACTCAAAAGTTTCACAGGAAACTTGCAGCAAAGCAACCAACATCCATGCAAATACCTGATTTTCGATAGGGTGTGTTTTATATGACCAAGAAATTTAAAATGGGGAAAAATGATCCACAAATGGGACCACAGGTCAGGGGAGTCTCAGAGGTGTATCCACTATGATAATGTTCATGGCTAGCTAGAGAAGGAGAAAAAGATGATCTAGAATGAAAACTCCCCAGTGTTTTCTTTTGCTTCTTTGTTTAAGTACTAGCAGACACACATTTGACTGCAACCACTTTGTGAAGGCAAAAGACATTAAAAAATGTGTCCTTCCTGAGAGTGTTCCTACTCTCTTCAATCTGGCAGCCTGCCCTAGTAATGTTACCAAGGCTGAACTTCAATGGGAAGCTGAAAATTATCCAGAATTTGGGGTTTGAACATTTCTAAAATTTAGCGTTCAATAAAATATATTGGAGGGCATATGCTACCGTAATTTTTTTTTAATGCTGTGATCCCACTGAAAAGAAAATAATTTTTCCCTGGGTGACAAAGTCTTTCCAAACCCTGTTTCACTACAGCAGGAATTGCCATAATGGGACTGAAGCTGATTAAGATCTACAGCAGGTGACAGGTTTGAGAAGGAATTGTGTTTTCATGCTTTAAAAAATAATAATGGAGGGCTTTTCTGCTTTAGATGCTAATACGTGTCAGCAGCAAGGTAAAAGATGTCTTGGAAAGTGCTTTTTCCATAGATGAAATGTATTGTAAGAAAACACATTTCCCCATATTGCAAGAGTAAGTGAAAGACAGGCATTGTAATACCATTTACATTTATATATCACCTTAATTCTGAAAAAGGAACAGTTGATAAGAGACTACTCTGGAGAGAGAAATCCCTTCACCCACCCCAGAAATGCAGTCACCCCCCCAGAGAGGGGTGTAGCAGGTGTTTACAGCGTATGGCACAATTGTGTGAACAAAAACATTGCTGCCAGGTGAAACACACTGGGAAATTATATGCAGGCAAGGATGCTGTGTGCAGGCTAAAACTAGCCTGGGGTTTGAATTAAAGCAAAATTGGATCCAGATTGTGCTCACCCGTCTCAGCCTGTCACTAAACATGGTAATGCTTAAATGCAGAACTTGGATCATTGATTTTTTTTTATTTTTTTAACTCACATCCACTTCTTTCTGTACATTGTGTAGAGTTTCCCCTCACAAAAGAGAAGCTGCCAAGCTCTAGCAATGAGAGCACAACTGAACCAGTTCCTAAAAGTGGAGCAGTGAAGTTCAAGAAATGACCAGGGACCACACCACTGGAAAGGTGATCCACTTGCTACACTAATATGTGTTTCCTTTCACTTCTATTTTCCCGTCTTTCACCTTCCATAATATCTCCTTTTTAAATGGGTTCTTACCCCATTTCATGCAGAGATGGCAGAGATTCTTTTCTCAGTGTTGAGTTACATAAATTGGATGTCTGGGTATCCTCCACAGATGGGATAGTCCCAGCCAGGTGAGACATCATGAAAAAGCTCTGTCCCTTGGCCAACAGAAATATCACAACAGATGTCTGAAGCTTTCATTGTGCTGGGTTTCTTAGGTCAGAATTTTGTAGACCATGTTTTCTGTTGCTTACGCCATCAACACATCGTTTTTGCTGCTTCTTCAGTAGAGATAAGGCACAAGATATTTGGAGCAGGATGTAGATTTCAGCTGGAAATAAGAGATGTTTCTTACAATAAAAAGCATCTGAGACGTTTTAGAATTACTTGTGTACATGATACTGCTTGGTATAATTCTAAAGTGTCTGGCTAATTGTATAGACAATTTTACACTCAAGTGGCCTCTGGCTGCTTGGGACTAGTGAGGGCTGACCTGTCAGGTCAGAGCTGCACGTGGGCAGAAGGTTTTAGCTACAACCCTCTTTGTTCCTAGCACTGAGGACTGCAGAAACACGACACAATAACTTGCTGTTCCTGTTTTTTATTCTTAGAGCAGATATTATTGTTCTTCCGCACACTGGAACGCTAAGAAACAAATGAACAAGCTATATCTCTGAGAAAGTCTATTCTGAAGAGGATTGCGCTCTAACGGCAATGATGTGCTAATACTGACTTTTTTTTAATGTAACCAATGTCCATATCTCCTAAGTTAGTTGCCATTTCCAGTAGTGGAAAACTAATTTGCACTGATGTCCAAACTTTGGGGATCTTCGTGTGTGCCCACACTTAAATTCTTGGCAAACTGTTCAAAATGACTTTTTAAAAGTCATACAGGAATTCAATGGTACAATGAGGAAGAGACCAAAACCCTGACTCATTTGTTGCTTTCCTGGTGTGCTCTTAGCTGATGGATACCTGCAACCTCAATTAACTCATTCCCTGTCCTGACTGTTGTTTGTGTGCCTTCTTCAGGGAGCTGCATATTAGTCTTTCTTAGCTCTGCTTTAGTACACATCAAATGTAATCAAATTCAAGCTACTATCTATCAGGAAAGAGTGAAATGAAAATTACAGCTAGGCACTCAATTTACAGTAATTTGTGATGTTAAACACTGTGCTTCCTATCTTCCAATGTGTGGCCCTTGCTCCAAGACATTGAAAGTTTTGTTTCTTAGCATTTTGGATGTAGTAGGAATAAATATGTCACCTGGAGGTAAGGAGTTTTCAAATAGTTCAAGAATATTTATACTTTTTAAATTCAACTTTGTAAAGGTAGAATACATGCAGCAAATAGGTAAAAGAAGTGTTAAAGCTTCTTCCCAAAGTTCTTACCTTTCTTTAACTGCAGATGGATGTTGCCTTGCTTTGGCATAACTGTGAAAAATGATCCATAAACTCTCTGTTCATTCACCTTATTCACATCACTACCTGCTCTGAAAATTATCTCTGGGGAGGGAGGTAGGAGGGAAAGGAGTCCCAGCTCTCTTCAGCAGTAAGCACAGCGTTGGTCGTGGTGTGGGTGTCACCATCACAAGTGACTGATTTGCAGCTAATAAAAGGGCAAAATTCCTTCCCCCTCCTTCCCAGGAATTCTAGGCCCAATCATAATGATAAAATATCCACTCTACAAAAGAAAGATTTTGGGTTTTTTTCATGACAAACTCTGCCAAAATGTGGTTGGAAGCTTAATGCCTTTCCCAGTGGCAATGTCTGGGAGATATTTCTGTGCTTTTAGAGATGAACTCATGTAATGAAACTCATGCCATGCAGTAGCTCTAACCTGTATTGGGGGTGGTAAGTAAACTGCTCTCATTTTCTGAATGTTAACTGGTATTTGCTATTCAGTTTATGGTCATGAATTTCTATGACTATTATAGAAATGTCCTTGCTTTTAATTCCTCCCATATAATACTACAGAAATTCTACAATTTCTACAGAAGTGCTACATTTCTCATCTCCTCATATGAGTGGGTTGGGGTTTGTTTTGTTTTCTGCACAGCAATGCTGCTGCATCTCACAGACTAAAGCGATTTTTTTCACCCCACCAACATCAAGGAGGCAATTTTGAATTTAATTCAAAATCTGAAATATGAGTGTGTGGGAACAGAATGAGGATAGTAGTTTGAATGCTTGCCTTAGTCTTTCCAGTTTAAATAACCTTAAAAAAACCCACTTGACAAGGAGGTAAGTTACTGAATCTATGCTAGTCTAAAACCAACGTGTGTTATTGCAAGCTATTATTACTTATATGATATTAATGCTTAAAAAATATACTCTCAAATTTATTCTGCTCTTCCTCATTAACTCAATGACAAATGCTTTTCCAATATTACCAAATCAAAGTTCCATTTGGCCAAAATTTCCATTGATGAATAGAGGATTGAGATCGAGCAAGTGATAATGAAAAGCATAGGCTGGATCTTAATATTGTTTTATTATTTTATTTCATTTTTATTATTATTATCCTGTTTATTAGGTAATTATAAACCTGCATGTGTCCTTGCTATATTAAGAGAGATTCACAATTTATATGCAGCGAGTTTGGCAAATATAAAAGCAGATGAATCTACTTCTGATTACTTGTTTTATTAAAAGAAATGCTCGAGCTAATGTGAGGAGAGGTTATTTTTTTACTGGTAAGAAGCATCAAGCAATAACAGTTGGTTTATCACGCCCATTGTGAGAGTGATAAACCAAATGTTTATCCAACTACCATTTCACTGTAAATTTTCCTTTTCTTTCTATGCTATGCTTTTAAAGTTGTAGATAAGCATTTAAGGATTATTCAAGTGGACTCTTTGATAGAAGCTTCCCTTGCAGGTTGCAAAGCCATATGGTCAAAATGTCCAGAAGACTTCTAGGATAGTCTCATTAAAGGTTGAATGTACCCACCTGGCGCGTGAGTGAGTCCTCACCAAGTATGGTTTACGGTTGTCTTACAGTATTAGGAGCCCTAAAAGTAGACTATTGGAAAAACGTCTCTTTTTTTTTTTTTAACTGAGGAACATCATTATGTTTTCGAAAGTTCTCCACTGGTAAGGTGGCAGCTCTTCTTTTCTAGACTTCTAAGGAAACACTGATGGTTTACTGGAAATATTTGCTGTGTGTTAATATTTAACACATTTCAGTAGTTGCCTCAGTGCCTGTGCACAGGAGATGTCAATGGGGGCCAGAGACACAGAATTCTTGCAAGATAAGAGTTATCAACAGTGAGGTGCTCATGCTGCAGAGGAAGAAAAATAGTCAATGATTTTACTGGGTGAGAAGTTATTTTCCTTTTTCCAGATTAGCAATCTATCTACCTTAAGTCATTTCCATAAGATACAGCAGTCAGAACAAGTGTCTGGTGTGTCATCTTGGAATATCGGTCTGTTCTAAGGCAGCTTATGGGTAGAGAGAAGATCCTCTGTGAGCTCTAAGCAATCGGAGCTCTGAAGCAATTAGATGAAGTCAGTGGTAATAATTGCTTAGCAAATGCTGTAGGAACCCTGAAGAGCATGCAAATAATTCTCCACAGTAAGCAAAGAGTGCTTGAGGTGAACCTGAAACCCCAGTAATTCCCTGATGATCACTTCCAGAATGTGTTGCCACTGCCCAGGGTCCTTCTTTAATTGAGTTGATTTTTACTGCTAGCTGAAACATTTGACTTGTCCCACTGGGCCAGGGGTGATAGACAGGCCTCCTCATTTTTGCTTTGTGGAGAAATCTTTTTTTTTGTTTCTGCTGTCACAAGATATGATTCTGATTGTTCTGCTCTGATCAATATAGAGCCTTTTCAGACCCAGAGCAAAAAAATTTTCATGTTAAGTCCCCCCTCTCTTCTTTTCTTCCTCATTGGTCCTGCTTATGCGTCATCTTTCTGGATTGTGGAACAGAGCCAGAGAAGTCTGTGGGCTGAGGTTTTCTGTGTCTGTGACTGGGAGCTGAATTTTACCTCTCCTCTATGAGTGAGGTTATTTACAATCCCCTCTTCCTGCTTCAGTTCCCTTTAACCTCTTGGGAATGCTTCTGTAGTGTTTTACCCAGGCTCTTTCGGCTCTAGAGGCAAAATCTCTCATGTTGCACAGTATGTTTTCTCTTGATCATTTATGTATAAAGTCTCTTGATTTTTCTTAATCCTCCCTTCCTTCCACAGAGCTGTTCCCATTTTGTACTTAGGTACAGTGTGAAATCTTTTTAGATTAATTTAATGCTACTGAAAGATACTGGGCTGGCAATATACAGAGCAGTAACCTCTATTCACAAAATGAGAGCACGAACCTCCTCAGGCACAGCTGAATTGCTGTGGCGTATCTTGAGGTGATTGGGGTGACTAATCACCAGGTCATGAGACATGTTCAAACTTCTGGTCACTCCTGACTGATAGCAGACAATTGCTGCTTTTGCTTTTGGTTTTGTTTTGTGTTGGTTTAATCAAAAAATGTTAATAGAAAAATGTGGTGGCTACTTTAATAGTATGCTAATGCACTCATTGCCAAACAGACCCCAGCTCTGTGACAAGAAACAGGGAAAGGTTACTGTCTTCTCAATGCTGAACAAGGAATCTTGCTGCAATGTGTATTTCTCTCTAGTCCACCTGTCAATGGTGGCAGACTTGAATAAAAATGTTCCATCTTCTCCATTTGGATTGGTTAGTTTTTCTTTGCTGGCATTTTTCATTGCATCTGGTATATTCTGAAAGCCAACACAGAAGATCCTGAAGTGCTCTGTAACTCCACAAAGCAGGGAGAATTATCACTGACTTGCAGAATATGTGCTTGCTTCTTTTCTGTACCACATAAAAATCATTTTTATGTTTGCATAGCACTTACCAGATGTCAACCTCAAACTGGAGAAGCTTTATAAAGCTCAAACCCAGAAAGGAGGGATTAAAAATGAAAGGAAAAGCATGCAGATGGCCTGAGGGCAATCAGCTATTACACTCAGTAGAACTGTCTTTTTGTCTTGGTTTTCCTGCAGGTGGAAATTGTTGTCAACAAACGTGAAAAATGTACTAAACTTGAGTGTAGCAAACTGCGGGATTTTTAATTTGTGAGGAGGAGACTGAGAGAAGGATCGTGGTCCTCTCTTTTCAACTGCATGGATAGTACTGCAGTGCTAAAGCTGTGGATCAGCTCTAGGGAAATAGGAGAGCACTTCCCATGGGCAGGATCCATCAGTAAACTGTGGCCTAACATCACTGCACATTTGTAACCTGTAATCAAATACTCAGCAGGGTATTAGGTATGTTTTCTTTCATGATGCACTACCTTTCTTAGACAATATACCGTTTCTCAGTCGTGTGACTTTGTCTCCAAGGCAGCTAAAACTGCAGATTTACACAGCAATTCTATAGAGGAGAGTAAATCAAAGAGGGAGAAGAAGAACTCAGGATTTCTCTGGCAGCTTGATGAAATGCATGTTAAGACTAAAACTAAACTTAAAAATATCTCACGGCTCCCACTTGTTTCACAGACACTGGCAAAATGTAACCTCTGGCTTACAACCTCATTTCTGATTGATCAAAATGTTGGTCCTGCTTGTTTTGTATCACAGAAACACTGCTTTCATGTAGGCAGTAAAACAAATAGCAATGTTTGCATCTCACAGCATGAATTTTTTCCTTTTAACAATATCTTTACAGTTAAATTTCACTTTGTTAACTCTGCAAATACATTAGGGCTCCAAAATGAGATGTCCATCTTATGAATATCTTATTGAAAGTCCTGAGGGATCCTGGCAGAGTTCAAAATGAAATTGGCCTCATTCTTTTACCTAAGCAATTATTAATTCATTTGGTGGTACTTACTGTGTGTTCCTTCTGCCCTCAAGATAGAAGTCAACATTTCTTTAAGGCTTCAGGCTGGCTTTCAAAATACATGCTACAATGATAATGGAGCCCTGGCTCCATTACTTAGATCCTGGCTCCAAGGGCACACAGGATTTTTTTTCTTGCTGAATGGGATATGAGATGAGCAGTGCCCCCACAAGTCAATTCTGGAGCACGCTGTGAGCTGGCTGCCCGTTGGGTGAGGTGTGGGCACGTGGAGAGCATTTGCAGCACAGTACAAAACTGCTGAATCACAGCCTCCCCCTGAATGCAAAGTTAGCTGATTTTGGCACAGAGTATTTCTAATCTGCTGCTTTGGATTTTCATATTTTGTAACATAGCTTTGATCTGTTTTCTGAGGGAAAAAATAAAGGCAATATGTAAGGTTGGTTGGGGTCCAGTCTATCTTTCCAACCTATACAAGAGACGATGACTTTTTTGTTGTTTACTTTCTTCAAAGAAAAATATTTCAAAATAGTGGCCCTGATTTACAGAGTGGGGAGCTTAAGATTAAATATGTAAGAAGCATCATACCCAGTACCCAAGTTCCCGCCCGTTAAGAGGAGTGAGTAGGTTCATCCTGCAGAGAGGTGTAGAAGCCCTTGGGAAGCACAGAGATCCTGCAGCAAGTTCCTCACTGACATCACCAGGGGCCACGCCTGGGACACCAGTGTGGTGGCTGGATGAGCCCTGAAGGACTTCAGGCAGCCAGCACTGACTTAGATTTTATGGTGTGTGTTTTGTGACATTCGACTTGTCACAGACAAGCCCAAGGGCTGCTGAAGTGCCAAGCTGGCTGTAAGCATTCAGCTCCAGCTCAGGATATGCCCACTCTGGGATCCTGTAGGATTGGTACATTCGTGATGCTGTTGGACATGGCAGTAATGCTCAGAGGTACACACTTCTGATTTTGATGATACCTCCCTTCTAAAAATATGGGTCTCAAACTGTTTGCCAAAGCATCCAGCTTGGTGAAAGTCTGCCAGGCAGGAAGGAGGGGAAGAAGCACTGCAATCCCAAAGCCATCAGCAAACAGTTAAGGTCCAAGGAGAACACTGTAAAATCCAAGGTAAAAAAACACTGCAGTGCTGTGTTACATGACTAGTAAAGCAGACAAATATGATCAAACACCCACAGTACATTTATAGGCTTTAAGTTTTGTAAAGTGGATTAGAGGCATTTTTATTCATTAAGGAGATAAAAACCTGTTTGCTGGAACTCAAGGGTTTTATTAAAAAAGTTTGAGTTTTATAGGTGGTGAAAGAATCATAAACAGAGCAATGAAATGGTCAGAGAAAAAAAAGTAAGTTGTGTAAACTGCTTTAAAAAGAGCAAGAGCATTTCTTTTTCTTAAATCCCTATTTAATGGTTAATGCATTATTAAAAAAATACAGATGATATACATGGATGGGAAAAAAACCTGGGCCTTTGAGTTCTCTCTTGTCTTTCTCTCCTATTTATTACAGTTTGCCTCCCAGCAGCATTTAGATGCACTGAGACTGAGGCCACTGTGATGGCTGTAAAGAGGCAGTCCTAACCTGGAGAAGCATAAGTTGGAGTGGAAAAGTCAAAATGAGGGTGGGAAAAAGGGAAATAGTGCCTTGTGTTTAAAAATGGGCTTGATGGTTACAGGCAAGACTCAGGTGAACTTGCAGAGCTTGAAGCAACCCTTTTTATTTTGATGGCTAGTATGGGGAGGGCTACTGGGAATAACCTTGTTGTCTTATTATTTGCTCTGTTTCCATGACATGTTTTCTCTCTTTTCCAGTTTCTTCCACTATATCCCTCTTGCTCTGTAGTTTTTCTTTTCCTGGCCCTCCTTCCCTCCTCTCTCCTCAGTTTCCTGTCCGTAGCACTCAACTCCCTGCAATTTCCCTTCAGAAGCTGTCAGCTTTTTCTATTCTATCTCCTCACCATCCACCCTCTCCCTGGCATCTCTTTAGAATTATTTGGCAGTTTTGAAAAAGGGCTTATGAAATAAATGAGATTTATAACCTGAGCACGTGAGAAATTTGCTAACGGTCTGAATTACCTGACAAAAATAAGCTCATCAGGAAGATTCACTAGGGATTAATTTTGTTAGGAAACCTGGGAAATTTTTTCCATTTTCTGCACCTGGTTGGGCCTTCCAAATGAGATAGTAGGTGCCTTTTCAGCAGGCAGAGGAAATTGTGGTTTAAAAGAGATTTGTGTTAGAAACAAGGGACTTTTTTCTCTCTCTCTCTCTTTTTTTTTTTTTTTTTTTAATGAGGGTAAAGAGTTATGTGACTACAGCCAAGTTACTGCTTTGAGAAGTATTGGTTGTAAAAGTTGCAGAACTTTCTGTAATACTCATTGCAGCAGGGTTTGACCATGTACTGGTTTTTAACAGCACACCCATGGATTATGCCATACCAAGATATCCCTCTCCATGAATCAGATCTCTACCTCGCCTAGAAGCTACTTTTGGGGAGCAGAGTTCAGGTAAGATGTGGATCTGAAATTACATTATATGGCTTTCCTTGACCCATGAGCTCTACAAGTGTGGATCTGGCAAGCTTAGCAAAAGGAACCTACAAGGTAGCTCTGTAATTGCTTCCCATCAACCCTTCTTGGTGTAGGATTTCATCCTCATTTCAGGGCTGAAACTGTTTCCTTTCACATGTGTATTAAAAATAGATGGAAGCCAGGATATTGAGCAGGTTCCCTTGAAGGGCAATTTTTAAATTTTAAACAAGATAGTATTACTAATTATGGAGAAAGAGAAGATGAGCATGAGATTTCTGGAGTATTTTCCTGCTCTATAGCACAGGCGCTTTCTGAACAAATCACTGAATCTCTTTAGTTCCTGAATTAACCATCCTTCAAAACAAAAATGAAGTATTTCTTTTTCCATTTTGTGTGCCTTGTGTACTGAAGTTGAAAAACAGCCTGGCTATTGTCACTCCCTAATTGTGTACCTCACTTTTGTAGTGAAAAGGGAAACTGTATTAGAATGAGGAAAATTAAACCATGTGAATATTATTCTTTTTTTGCTTCACTTTTAATCTTCATGTTAAAATGGTCTCAAGTCTTCCTCCTGAAGTCTGTGAATTTAAAATAAAAACACAGGTTCTCAAAGATCTCTCCAGCAAGGAGGAAAGACTCTTGTCCCAGTGTTCCCTGGAATTAAGCCACAGATATGCCTGTTGTTCAACCTTCTGCTTTTGCAAAGTAGGTTTATTTTTGCCATTTTTTTGCAGCTATTCCCAGAGATCTTCTATTGAGGGTCCCAAACATATGCCAGCTCAATGGTCCTTCAGTTTATTTTTGTCTTCCTGCAAGGTAACCATTCATCCATGGAGCAATTTCTTTAAATGAGGCATTTTAATCCAAATTGCCAGTTAATACCTGCAGGGTCAGCTTCCCTCCTGATCAGCTCTGGAAATGAAGGAAAGCTTTAAAAGCTGCTGTAAAGTTTTGCTTGCAGAAATTCTGAAGGGTTTTTGAAAGAAAGCAAAATCAGTAGGGCAAGCTCTGAACATTTAGACAAAATGCAAAACTGTATGGAAAAAAAAGTCAGGTGTCAAATTAACCCAGTCTCACAGGTCATGTGGGTCTGGGTTCAGTTCTGAAGGACCCTGTGAGTAAAAATGAGGCTGGAGTCTCACTGCGCTGTACTAGTTCATTAGTGTAGAATAAGCAGGGTTATGTTCTTCTGTGTTTCTTCCTCTTGAACTGATTGTCTGATTGTTAACTGTGGTAGAGTAAAGCTGAATGATTGTTCCACTTCTAATTTGTGTGTTTATGTAAAGGCAGCTACTGTAGTTTCCAGTTAAACTTGAAGGGAATAGGGCAAGGATTTGTCAAATCATATCTGTGCATTTCCTTTGAAAACATAAACCAGACATTCAGACCACCACCCAAGCAGCCTTCCATATCAGAGTACATATGGAATTTGAGGGAAAAGAAAACTTCCCTCTGTGCATTTACGTGGCTTTGACTTATTTGTAAATATTAATTGATCCCAAGTGCATGAAAAAATCTCTTAACTAGAAAAATCATGTAGATCTTCTATTACATCTCCACTGGAGCTGCAACTGAATCAATAGGTTCCTCTCCAAAAATTAGAATGAAAGGCATCCATTAGAGCCCAGCGTGATAATTCTTCTAAATGGTGGTGGCTGTCCCTGTGCAATACTGAAGAAGGAAAGCACATGGGTGCAAGGCAAGTTCAAATAAACTAGCTAAATCCATGTCCTGTTGCTCTGTTGGATCTATTAGTTTCTGTAATCTACAAGGAGAGAAAGCTTCTGAACTTTATTGGAAGTATTTTTAAGGTTTTAAGCTTCCAGTCCTACCAAAAAAAAAATTTGTGTTTCCATTCCTTCTGCTATTTCCCAACTCTTCTGCCTGCCAGCAGCCAGCTAGATTAAAGAATTTATACTGAGAAGAATTACACAACAAAAACAACACCTGTAATTAAAAAGGCTGTAAGTTATCAACCAGTGCAGTATAATTAAAAATGTCAGTAATTGTAATTGTTCTCTAGTCATTCATTCATGGTTTGTTCCTTTTAACTTTATTATAAAAGGAAAAATATGGCTACCTGTTGATAATAACTGCATAGGCTAAGGACTTTGTACACCATTAGTTGGAGGGGATATAAAGCTGTTTATATTTTCTTGTAAATAGTACAAACCATGTCACAATGCCATTTTCCATTTATTGGACTCAACCTTTAAGCAATCTGTCCATAATTGCACTAGAAAATGTTCAGAGCAATTCTCTAGGCCCCTATGTGGACATTAAATATCCTGAATAACATATGATTGTTGTACTCTGAGCACCAATAATAAGCAGAGCACTGAGTGTTCTTGCTTTTAAAGCAAAAAGTAATTGTTTCTGGAATACATGCATTTGAAAAAAAACCTCTGGGTGTTTTAACTGATTATAAATTATTATTATGTTTTGACTTTGGAATAACGTATGTAATACAAGGATAAGGAAGGGATGGGTTAAAGGGAACTGTAATTACATACAAAATTGAAAAAAACCTTCATCATGTTTTCTGTCATCCCAATTAATTTAGCTGAAGTTGTACAAATCCTGCCTTCAAAAATGGCATTCAGGCTCAGGATGGCTAAGAGCTGATTGCAGTTTTGCTTAGAGTTTTGCACAATACAGAAGTGCTGCTAAATCCATCCAAATATTCACAAATATTTCAGCAGGTTCTGACTTTGATTCCCTCTTTTTCCCCTCTACAAATATAAATTCAGTTACCGTACCTGTGCGGATGGCTGAGCCTGACCACTCTGATATATATAATTCATTCAGTTTAAATTAAAATCTACCATCCCTTGCAGGTCTCTTATCCATCATCTCTAGCCGATGATGGCTAACAGAGAGCTCTTAATCGCCTCCTTTTAAGCCTTCCTTACTACTCTGTTTTACTGTGAAAAATACCAATGTCCTGCCTTTTCTTTAAACTTTAATGAGACATAATTTTATATTGGATATGTCTCAAACCTGCAGGTATTTATTTTCTAAGATCTTTAAGATATGGCCTACTGTATGCACCTTAACCGGCATGCTTTCTTCCAAGTTCTGCCATTCTCTTTGTATTTTTGACTGCTACAACACTATTTTCTTTTTTCTCAACCGATGTGTTGTTCCCCAAGCTTCTGCTGCAAAGGTTTTTTGTCCAATCCATCAGCTGACTATGTTCCATTCCTCTTTGCATCCTGGTTCTACCATCCCTACTCTGTAATTCATGTGTGGCTTTCTGAGATCCCCTCTGCACCCACCCAGTGCTTAAAAGTCCAGTTTCTGCTTCAGAATAATCATGAGTAACTTGGTCCACATATTAGATTTCCAAACAAGTATATTCATACCTTCTGCCATCAACAGGCCTTGGGATGAATCCCTCATAAGCTTCTGCTGCTTTACCTCATTATTTGCCTCCAGGTGCCTCTTTCAACGTGGTGACTCTCTGTATGTTGGAAACGGCGAGATCCATTTTTACCTGGGGGCAAGCTACACATTTACCTCTGGAGGAGGCATGTGCACAGGCAGTTCCCATGGTTCAGCTAATGTGCTGGAAATCTGCCCTCCAGCTTTTCTCTCAGTAACTTCTTCATAAGCCACAGCATCAAGCTTCACCTGTCAGCCTCACATTTGCTTTGAGCTAGGCTGATTTCCCTGGTTCTCCCTCAGTTCACACACTGCAGTGGAATATTTAAACTGAAAGAAACTTTCTGTGTTATTAATTATTTTGCCATAGTGTTTCTTTAAATTTTTTTTTATCATGAAACTTTTTTCTCCAAATAAAATCTTAAAGGGAAAGGGTACAAAGTAGGCCCAAATACTTTCAACTGCTGAAGCAGGAAGTCTGCAGTGAAGCTTCTGCTTAACAAAGTGGAAAATAAGAAAGCATATTTTATTCCATGGTTTATTAAAATTAAGGGAATGAGGGCCTCATTTGCTTAAAAATTGTCCATTAGTATTCACCTGGTGGCAAGGAGCCTTAATCTCAGACCATTAATGAAAACAGAAGCTCATTAAATAGTAATTCTTTTTAATAGCAACAGGAGCTTGGGTTTGAGCAGAACTGTTCCAAGTTCCCATGTAAATTGTTCATGATGATCACCAATAAGAGAATTTTCTGTACCTCTCCCCACTCCCAAGAGCTTTCCTTCCATATGTAATCACTTATGAATGCCAGACATGGAAAGAGACTTGCATCAAGGGAAAGAGGTTTCACTGTCAGATTTCTGGTGCTAGAAAACAGGAAAGAAGCCCTTGGATACAGAGCAGGTGAAGTAATTCTTGAATAGGGGAGGAGTGTCCCAAGAGACACAAGAGCTTTGGGGGTCTGTGAGTACTCTTAGCTTTTGGCCAGTACTCCTGTGGTTTTAAAACAACAGGAGGCATGTTGAATTCTTCTGCTTTGGCAGCTGCTGCTTGCCCTCTATTAAGAAACATACCAAGCCAACATCCTGTTGATTATCTCTCTCTGACCATTGCTATGTGTTCCCTTCCTCCAAATTATTTAGTCATTAATGCCACCTTGTTGCTGTGTAGGTTGGTTGTCTTGCACTATCCATGCAAGACTGTATTAAAGACTTAAAGTAATGGACAGGGTGGTCTTGTGCTCATTTCAAATCCATAGCTAAAGTTCCCATTCTCCTTCAAATATTGTAAAATATTCTTTGCTCTCATTACAGTCCTCACCTGTACCACTGCTTTGCATGACATAAATCACTACCTTCATTTCAGGCAGCTGAGTTGCTTGTGACTCTTCTGATGAACAACTTCAGACCTCGTGGCCCTATTCCTTCTTTAATATTAGTCTGTTCTCTCCCCCATGCTACGGATGTTGCTGAACCAGGCATTGTTTGTTTTGGGTATGTGTGTGGGAAGATTGCTTAGTGTTGCTCCTTAGATGTGGTTAATTCAATTACTGCCAGATTTTCCAGGCCTCTTGACATTGTCGTGTATAGCTCTTTAGTTATAATATCATCAATTATTTAAATTTTAATTAGTGCTTGCGTTAATTACATGATCCTTTACTGCAAGGGGAAAGAGATCTCAGTTTCCACAGCTATATGACCATGGTTTGTCCTCGGAGACATCATTGCTAATACTCATCAAATAGCCATCATCCTGTGGGTATGCTTCTGTGGGTCCTTGTTGTCTGAGGACGTAGCATCTCTAAGAAGTTATTAAAGCTTTATGTCACTGGACTGGCCTCCAGTGGATGGGAGCTGACACATTCCTAAACTCTGTCAGGACAGTTTTGTCCTCCCTACTGCCAGTCCAAACACAAGTGCTGCTGGGACCCCTGGCAGAAAACCTGGCATATGTTTATGCTGTAATAGGCAGAGTTGCTGTCTGACTCCTCACACACACCCCATCATCTTGCCCAGATTGCTGGGAGGCCTGGGCAGGGGAGGGCTGTGGGCAGGTCGTGGGGGATCATGTGCTTACTTGCTTCAGGCAGATCCCCAGAAAGATCTTTTCATACAGGTCACCAAGATCTGATGTTACTACATCAAAAGCAGGAGGTGAATTCTGGTTTAGGCTGCCAGATGAGACAGCTGTCTAATGGAAAATCTGGCTGAGAAAGGTTTGTGATAAGATTGGAAGACTGGTATGACATCCCAGTAATAGCCCTCCTTAGCTCTTTTGACTTCACTCTCTGTTGCAGATTGCAAATAGCTTTTTACAGTTAAGATTTGCATCAGCATCCATAATTCCACTGTGTTATTAGCTACTACAGTTGTTTTGTGTGACAAAATCTTCTTCTGTTTAGCACTCACTACTACAAGAGGTAGATGTCATGTGCAGCAGCAAATACTGTGGCCAAATGCAATGTATCCATTAAGTGTGCTATTACTGTTCCTGTACTGTATAAACCCTGGGTTTGTTATAGCATATGTTCTGTGGGCTTTTTTTTTCTGTGACTGTATCTAGACAGTGTTTTTTTATTTGGTGAGGTTTTTTTCCAGCAACTAGTGGTGGGGTCTTTTTCTCTGCATAGAGCATAGCAAGTAAAATGTTACCCATAGAGGGTTAAAACCTGCTGAAAGAAGGGATTTTGTCCCTTGACACCAGAAAAGCTGTGCAATTCAGCCTGCCCTGGTGGCCCTCTTGCCTACAATGTGATATTCCACTGTACCAAGCACCTGTCAGTACTTAAGAATGAGAACAGCTTTTTGGTGTAACTGAACTAAGGTGACAAAAAATAATTACAATTTCATCTACTCTGTTGTTTTGGGGAATAATATGAAGGGTGGATTTACAGGGACCAACGGTAAAGGAGCTGTTGCTCTTCCCTTCTATTCCTTGTCATCACTTACGCCCCTGACTTCATCCCTGCACAGCCACGTGGTACAAGCAGCATTTGTTGGTGGCCTCTTGTCAGCATTACCAACACAGCCCCAACGAGATCTGTGGTGATTCACACAAACTCTGTATCCCATCTCTGTGATGCCCTGTAATGGCCTCATTCATGGAGCTCTGCACTTCCATCACCCAGGTACTTAAACTATTTATAAGAAAATAAAAACAAATTGTCTCATGATGATAGTCCTAATGTGTCTTTTCTGGAAGGCAAAACCAAATTCTTCTTGTTACAAAAACACGGGTAATTTTTTATGGCTAATTAAAAACAAGAAAACACAAAACCAAGCACAAACACAGATACAGAGAAGGACATGTCAGTAGTAGGATTATCTTCTGATGCTGTGCCACATAGAAAGGAATTAAACATATTCAGGATGTGTATGAGGGTTGAGGGGTTTTCTGTTGGTTTTTTTTTTCAATAGTTTAAAAAAAAAAAAAGAAGTTGGGACTTTTCAAAGGATCTTTTTGCGCATACTAACAGATTTTTGTACTTTAATTGTATAAATCTGCTACCTTGGTTGGGTTTGACACAAAATTTTGCAAAGTCTGGCTGAAAAAAAAAATTGGATTGGACAAAATAGCTTTCACTGGAAGTGTAAACTTTTCATAGAAGCACATGCTTTTCAGTACAATAAAATAAAAAAATGTAATTAAAGTCTTGCCTTTCCTCCAAAAGTGGTTCCAATAGATGATGTTGAACAAATCCTTTTTCAGCTGCCTGGAGCTAGTGATGATCATAATCACAAAGGGAATAAGAACATGAAAGAATAATCACAGCATCATAAAATTGCTTTTGCAGAGATTTTTGCTTTCTCCTAAAAATCTGCATTTTCTGATTCTGCTTCTACTTGAGGTCAGTGGCTGAATTCCTACTAATTTGAATGGAACCACAGCCTACTTGCTTCAAGATAAAAATGTAACCATGATACAACTGTAGTTGTTACTCCCTTTTTTGTGAGCTAGCAATGGACATTGTTGTGATCCATTACAAGTCCTTTCTTGGTATGTAAGATTTAAACAACGACCTACCGGTTTGGCTGTGGTGACTCCACAGCACTAACACAGATTTAAACAACACTAAATGCAAACTGGTGTTGCAGCACTCTCTGTCTTAGCTTGTCTGCTGTAAGGCATGCTGTTTTATAACTAATTATATAGGCTTCATGTTAACATGCAATAAAAACATACATTTTACAAGCATGACATTAGATCTTTCGTGTGGTCATAGTTGACATTATTTCCGCAGAAATACGTGATACGCTGTGATCCACAAAGCACTGTACACACCCATTAAATATTGAATGAACACCAACACCATGGGGAACATAAAATATTGACTCTGAACAAATGGATAACTCAGGGTAGGGGAATGCAGAGATTTTCACCTGTAGGTCACTAGTTAGAAAAATGGCTCAGATTAGTGCCAACACCACACCAGATGTAACTTGGCAGGTGTTCATGGCTGAAATGATTTATGTCCTCCAGCTTCTGTTGGACAAAGGGTTGTATTACACAAGCCATGATTGTTTGTAGCACCCATAGGACAGATCGTTGTTTCCACAGAACAGCTAAGGTTTAGAAAGACTTGGTTACTGTGAACTTTTCAGGCATGTCTAGGACAGAGTTTTAAGACTTGAAAATCACACAGAAGTTTTTATTCTTGCTGCAGAAAGAAGCAGTTTTCCTCCTCCAGGAAGGCTGGGTGGCACATCCTACAGAGTATGAGACAGTGATGCGACTGCACAGCCCATTCCCAAACACTTTTCTCTGTTGGACACCTGATCTTTTCCAAGGACAGCACATACTACCTGGGGCTGTCCGCTCAGGGCCTCCTACTGTGGAAGCATTTCTGAACCAGTCTCACTCCTGCTGCTTCTTTGCTTTCCCTTCCACTCCCTTGCTGTACATTTGTAGCTCCTCCTGCCTGCAAGGGAGCGGTCATCGATGCGTTTTTTAAGTTCAGGAGACATAAAGCAGATGTTCTTAGGACCTTGACTGGGCACCCACGAAGAGAACATTTCCATAATGACTACTCTTTGCATCTCCCAACTGGACTCATTGTTATTTGTTCCTCTTTTGCCTGATCTATGAATTCCTTACTCATCTCTTCAGCAAAAAAAGCACAAGTTCTTCTCCAACAGGTACCATCTTTACCAACTATTTGATCTTTTTGATCTACTTTATTCTTTGATATGATTATATCCTTATCTATCCCTGCATCTGCCTTAAAGGACATGCCCGGTCTATTGCAATTCTTCTGTGGATGCCATTTTGTAACAAACAAAGCTCTCCTTTCTCTGAATCTCAACTACAGTAACAAGTATAGCTGTCATATATCATTACTGTGGCTTCATAAATCCTGTCCTTTAGGCAGTAATGGAAAGGTTGAAGTACTGGTATCTAACACAGTAAACTGCTGTGATCTATAAAACTTATGTATTTTGCAGAGTAAAAAAGGTCTGTGCTAATAGATCTCTTACTTGAAAACAGAGAAGCTGAAGGCACAGTCAACACTAGCAAGTACAGTTGCTTCTCTGAAGGTCCTAGCGTAGCAGAAGTGCATAGGATTTGTCTCTAAGACATTAATAGGACTGATTGCTAAAAAACCCCAGTGAAATCAGAGTGAGCGCTGTTGATCCAGGGGCAATGGAGACTGGAAGGAAAATGGTATGAATCTATGGGTAGGAGAAAACTTCTGCCTTCCTGTCTCTTGATGACTGACATGGAAAAGCAATGTACAATGTCTTATCTCCCTCAGAGACAGCTGTTGAAACTTCTAGTTGTCGCTGAGGTCTGGGCTAGGTGGGAGCTGCGATCCTGCATCTCAGAATGGCAAGTCACTGCCTCTGCTCCATGCTTTCAGAGACAGCAGATTGCTTTGCACAGTGCCCAAGGCTCATAGTGGGGCAGAAGAAGAGATCCCACCTCTGTGAAAACATCAAACCCACATCCCGCCCCAGCTGTGTTTGCACCATGCTGGTGTGTGCACGGGTGCCTGCATTAGTGCTACATTCCACAAAGAGATGAGGTGAGCTGGAGGGTATTTATTCTGCTGCCCTAAAAAGAGAGCCCTGTTTTACAAGAGCTTGTGGGCACCTGTTTCCTCTGCCTGCTCTGTGTTGTGTAATTGCACATGAAAAAGCCATGAAGGAAAGGAAAAACACATTGGAGATAGGTAACAAGCAGATTTTGCCAGCCCAGCAGACTGGGTTTTGTAGGGAACTAAAACTCATCATCAAAAAGCTGGCTTATTTACTCTGCTGTGCTCATAAGCAAGAGAGGCTACTCCAAGGGATGGCTGCAAACTGCTTTTTTAGAAACTGCAAAACTGCTACACCTGTGTTTTGTGTCTCTTTTGAGGCATTTCTTTAATGACTGGGGTGAGAGCTGGGGGAGATAATGGCAAAACCACATTTGATTTCTCTCTTTCAACTGAGCCTGGGCAGGCAGAAATGGACACCTCTGCTGTTGATTGTAGCACAGATACGCAGTGGCACAGAGCACTTTGGCATCCAGTACATCCGCTGCTTGCCTAAATTTACAAGCAAATGAAATCTGTAAGAGCACTACAAGGAATTCTGAGTGGATCCCATTCCTCTGCTGTAAGGTCATTATGCAGCACAAAATTAGGCAACCTCAGCTAACAGCTGATGTCCCCCGCCCACATGAGCCCTAAATATAGCAGAGGCTGGAGGAAATTCCCCCATCATTTTCCAGATCGTCCATGGGAGTAAAACAACAACAAGAGAAAGGTTAAAAAAATGTACAACTTGGAGAGCATAGTCTGACTTGCAAATACAGCTTGTCAGTGCAGTATAGAAGCCCCTACTGAGTACAGAGATGAGTCTCTGTATTTCTGCTGTGTGCTGCTCTGGAAACAAGGCACTCCTGGGCAGGCTGCATAGGGCTGAACTGAGAGGCTGCAGCCATAGAGCAGAAGAGGAGATGCTCACAAACACCTCCCTGCATAATGTTAATAAGAGCATCAGGCTTTAAGTGGGGTGGGAAGAAAGCGTGGATGTTTGTTTGGATGTCTTAAGATATGTTGTTGAAGAGAGCTGGCAAAAAAAAGAGAGTCTCCTGAGATATGAATGAAAGGAAAGATGTCACCGGCATTTAGAGAATAGAGAATGGCAGGAGTTAGTTTGCCCCTCCTGCAACATGCTCTCCTTTAAGGTGTGAACTCCAACGGCATGGATTTCTCTGCAAGATCAGGAGGAGAAATTACAAGCTTTAGGCAGCAGTTCAAGTTGATTATCACATTCTTGCCTCTTCACACCAGCATCTTGGTTTTGACATTAGCATTGCAGAGCTGCTGAGAGGCAGCAGATGCCCAGGTCCTTGCATCAGATCTCAGTGGAGGAGGAATTAGGCCATATCCTAAATGGGTGTTTTAGTTGTCCTTGTTTTAATTACAGATACTCACCTGTGCTAAAATGAGTTGATCAGAGGGCACCCTGGGAAGCCTGGCATTCTTCAAGAGGTTTCACCTGCAGTGAAACCTGACTCCCGTTTGCAGGACTGAAACCACCAGCCAGGGTCTTCTCCTTTGCTTCGTAACACGTTCATCCTGAGAAGCCTCTGTGGAAAAGCTCTTTTCAGCTTAGAGCCAAAAGCACCAGCATCTCTCTTCCCAAAAGGTAGGAAATCACTCCAGTGCCAAGGAAAGTGTGAAAAGTAGTATGTATGTAGCTGTGCCGATTTTTTTGTCTTTTCTTGAAACAGATCGCTTTTAAAATGGAAAACATGCAAACTCTGCTTTTCAAAGAAATAAGTGATTTTAAGTATGTAAAGGAAAGATCTTTTCCCCTTCTTCCACTAGTGGAAACAGCTCAATTACATCTGAAAGCAGAGATAATCCTTGTTTGCTTCCTACATCCTAAAAACATAGGAAAATGTTTTAGAGTAAACTTTCCTGTTTGTTTTGGTGGGAAAAGAGTTGTCCAGCTCCTCTTTTCAATCATGTTTTCTTTATTTATTATTTTGTACCCTGGTAGTGTTCAAGTTCACCTGAGGCTACCAAAATCTGAGAAAATTCATTGTGTGTCTTTCTGAATAAGAAATGCTTTTTCAGAGAACATCAAGGAATGTTTTCAAACTTTTCCTACATGAAAAATGCTTTAATATTTCTCCTTGGAAAAAAACTCCAAACGTCATTAATTCTGAAACATAATATTTTTATATGGTGTACTTTAATGCTGTTCATTCTATTTCAAGTAAAATTGATAAAAATTTTGAAGAAATTAGAATTAGAAAGGCAGTAGGTTTCATTTTGAAAACATCTTTTTGTGTTGACTATATTTGCTAATGGTGTTGAATATATTTTTTTCACCAACGAAACATTCGGAGGAACTATTTTATTAGGTTTTGTGTCTTAGAGATTTTAAAGTTTGTAGGTAATGCTTCTTAGTAGATGGAACCATAGATGACTAACTCCTTTGGACAGAGATTAATTTCTTTTTTGCATTTGAATTGAGTTGGTTGTTCCAAATAAATGGGGAAGCAAACTGGAAAAATGCTTTTATAAGCTCTCTTTGTATGGTCACAACCACCTGGAAGGCACAGACTCATCAAAAACATGCTCTTTGGCAATACTTTAACCTCTTCTTAAAAAAAATTTTTCAGCAATCAACAGTCATGCAATCAAGAGTTCCACTTCTGCACAAAAACAAGTTTTTAAAAATATTTTTTTCATTTTTTTCATGACTACAAATCTCCAGAAAAAAAATCAGGAACTAAAAAATTATAGGATTAAATAAACATCCAGGTTTGAACTCTTCCATCACTTATTCATGGAAATGCTGATGTTTTGCACAAAACTTTTTAAAAAAATCTTATTTTGAACATCAGAAAGTATTGAGGTGAACATTATCTTCTCCTCAAAAATGTCTAGCTTTACATAAGACAAAAATAATTTGGAGGGAATAGCTGTTGTAATGCTTTTATTTCAGAAGCATCACTTTTATGATGTAGTTGGTCTGTAAAAGTGTGTCTACATGTTAGAGATGCAAAAGATTTAATGATACATAAAAGCTGAGGTAGAATGATAAGGATGGAAAAATTTATAGCCGCAGTTGTTGCTTCTTTGAATTGTTGGGTTTACTAGACTTTTTGTTTCAAACAATGGATGGCAGGCAAGTAATAAAAGAGAGTGACACAATATCCAAACAGTTTCCCTGGACTGGCCAGATAAGCTAGAAATGCTGGTAATGCAATCTATGGGATTTTTAATTGACTTTTCATGAACAAAAAAGCAATTAGAAAAGGGAGAAGAGAAATTTTTAAGAATAATGACTGTCAGGACTTCAAAGAGCTACCACACTTTTCAACTTTGAAGGAAAGTAACATCTTATAACAAAAAAAAAAAAGGCAGAAAATTAGGGAATTTAATGCTTGTTCTGGTTTAATGATATTTTGTGGTTCCTAGACTCTTTTAATAGTTATATCATGCTTACCATTTTGTGTTAGGCTGAGCTATGAATGTTAATAATGGTTTATATCTCCTGGAATGTCAATTACTGGCACATTTCATGTGATCTCCGGACTCACACTCAGTGTGCTTAAATGGAAAAACATCTCTTCTTTGGAAGCAAAACCTGTGAGGATCTATGTGAATAAAGCACGTGGCTTGTGCTTTAAAACACTTCAGTGAACACTTCTTGTTCAACATGATCTGTTTTTCTAACCTAGTTGGATGATTAAGTACATGAAGGAAATTAGGATGTTCATAAATTTCAGCATGTAGAGGGTTTTCTCAGGGCAGAAAAAAAATGGGGAATTCCTGATACTTAGGACAGATGGTTCCTGAGAAGCCAGAGAGTGCTGGTGTGTGAGCTTGCCACACACCAGCTAGAAGGGGCTTTGTGCTCTCGCAGGAGCAACCTCCTTTGCAAGGGAATTGAAAAGAAGGTGTTTGTGCTTGTGATTTTCCCTTTCGAGGGGCAGAGGTGGTGGGGTGAGCTCAGCTCTGTATTGGGCTTTCAGAAGCACTTGTGAAAATCTGGTGTAATTTTATTGTTGCATCGGTGGGAACTACACACTGTGCTGGTCTGACAACATAGCACTGAAAAAAGAAGCTGTTATAGGCTGTCTTTTTTCAGTATATCCCAATATAAATATCCTCTGACATCAGAGCAAGTTTAGTTTCTGTAGGTTTTGTCTACCACTTGTACAAAGACTTGAGCTACAGCTCAGTCATGGGAGGTACCAGCTAGGAAAAAAATACATCTGAGAGCTGACTGCTGGAGAAGAGGAGCAGCAGCTTTAAGAACAAAAGATGCCTGGGGAAGGAGAAGCTGAATATGGGGTGTTCTTGAGGGTGGGGGGAAGAAGGTCCTACTGTGCTCTTTGCTGCAGTGGAGGGTCTCTTCTTTCACAGGTGCCAGACACATGCCAAAAGGGTGACTTCTTCTAAAGATAGAGGTGCCTCCATCAGCAGTCAGGATAATGGCAGGCTTTGCTTGACTGCAGCTGATTGAAAGACCCAGGGGCTCTTAAAGCTGTGGTTTTGTTTGCAGCCAGAAGGGTTTGATGGGAAGAGCACCAAAAAATGTGCAAGAAGTTCATTCCAGCAAAGGTGGCATTTGTGGTTCTGTTCACTGAGTCCTCTTTTGTGCAATGTCATTGGCTTGCATCCATAGTCTGCCTGATGACAATAAATAGTATCTTCTTTTCCTTGGATATTTACAGCTATGTACATTTTATCTGTACATCATTTCTTTTCTGACTAATTGTGAAAGTAAACTGGGAGTGCTCCAAGAGTGTCATGGATTGTTCTTTCTCATATTCAAAATGTAACAGGAAGACATTTTTAATCTCTTTTGGGGTGGGTAATTTTGAAGTAACATAGGTATTCTTTAACACACATACTAGAGAGCTTTTTTTCCTCTCTCTCTTTTTTTTTTTTAATTTCCAAGACTTGTCAGAAGTCACCTCCTTTCTTTTTAACTTTCCACTTCTAATTTTATTTGATGTCCATGAAATCTGTCAGATAAATAGTGTCACATATCTGAGCACAACCTGGGCAGCATGTAAACTTTCTGCATCTCGCTTGAGGGTTTGGGAGTTTTTTGCCACTGTATTTCTGGCAAAACAAGGGGAATTATTCACAATGAATCATTAATCTGGCAAATTTTGCCTTTTTCCTGTTGGTTCAGAAATTGCCCAAGTAATTTGAAGCTCTTGGGAGCTAATGCAAGTTCTTTCTTAAGCTATCCACTGAATGAGATACGTGAACAGCACTTTGTCTGAAGATTGTACTTGATAGTCAAGATCTGAGACTTAGAGTGCAATGTAAGTCTAATAGTTTAGACTTGAAATTATCTAAAAATGGCACACTGACTTGGATGTATTAAAATTCATGGCTTGGGTGCTAAAAATGCATAACTCTCTCAAGTGCAGCTTGAGATATTAAGACACAAAATGATGCTTCTTCACTATCTCACTCTGAATTACGTCAAAACCAAAATCTGTTTTATTCCTGAATGTGAACTGTAATGTTTTAAGGGATTGGGTTCTCATTGGGGCTTTTGCATATTTTGGTTTGTTCAGTTAACATTTCTCAGAAAAGGATTATTATGCCCCTTTTCTGTGAGTGCCACCACTGATCATCACAAATCCTTGAGCTGCCGAAGATGCTGCATGTTGAAAGAAACAACAGGGTTTTTTTACCAAGGATTCAGGAAGATTTTCTTGAGGCTTCTCCTGTTCAACATAGTTTATGGTCTCAGACACACAACACAGGGCCACAATTCCTTCTGGACCTGTTGCACCCTCCCCAGTCAGGTCAGATAATCTTAAATTGAATGATTGCCATGTGCATATGCATTAGCATGACTGTAAGTCAGCCTTTATTTTGTTGGGACAGGTGGGGACAGCACGTATGCCCGTAGCATGTATTTTAGGCAGAAGTATTTGTCAAGTGCTGAACCAAATGTAACTGGCATCACCTTTATTTTACACTTTATAATTACAAACCCCCTTAAGTTCTTATGTCTCTGTCTTCAAAGTGCTGTGTGAATAACTAATTAAATTAATTAATCCACCTGATATAAAAAGCAGATTTTCCTTTAATGTGATAGGGCATTTCCTAGTCCCTCTTTTTTTATAGGAGAGGAGCAGAAGAATAAATGTAGACGTGTAATTAGAAGGACCTTCACTTGCTTGGCTGAAGGCAAGCCCTGGTGTTAAAGATGCTTCAGGGCCTATAAAGACATTTCCTCAGCATTGCCTTGCAAAATGGAGTCATCTGTCATGTTCCTGCAAGGCAGCCAAGTCTGAAATGCTTCGTGGGGGGCATGGCTGCTGGACCTCTTCCAGTAGTCAGAGCTGAGAATTAGAAACTACAAATTAAACAACTTCCTTAGCCTGGCATTGGTTTCTCAGGTTCTTTAAGTGCTACAGGGTTTCAGGTTTCTGCAGAAGCTTGGGGAAACTCTGTTGACCAGTTTGTTGCAGTCTGGACAAGCTATATGCTTATTTGCCTCCAATAAATAAGTGCAAAAGTGAAAATATCTGCAGATGGAAAAATACAAATGTACAGTTTCAGGTGGCAGTAGGCAGAGCTGCACATAGCTTTTATAAAATGTAAAAATTTGCTTTTCTTTAAATTTCATTTATTTGCCATCAGGGGCCTGGTAGTTACAAGTCATGGCTGAAGCAGCACTGGTTAGCGGGTCCAGTGTAAATTTTTTCCACTCTTCATCTCTGAATCTGTATCTCAATTCTATGCCTACGTTTGGCACTGTTTCTTTACTTTTATTTGTGTATATCGTGCACTTGCAAGTGCACACACATTAACTTGCTTTTTTCTTTTTTTTCTCTCTCTCTACGGTGTCACTATATCAGAGGGAGTTGTCTTGGACTAACAGAAGTGCATAAGTAATCTAAGGAGGGGGGAAAAAATGAAAATAGTAAAATAACCACCTCCTCAGCAATTGATGACAGTGTCTAGCTAAATCCTTAAGCATTCTAGAGATGCAGTACCCAAATGTGTAAAAATCCTTTTCATAGTTATATGCTTCAATTAAAGTGGGGGGGAAGGTGGAGAGGAAAGGGTTTTAATCCTGAAAATGACTTTATAAGTGATTTTACACATTTAACAAGTAAAGAGCTGTCAAAACAGTGTCAAATTATACCAAGGCAGGACAAAGAACTTGGTGATAGCAATAGTGGGACTGAGATCAGCAAGGGCTATTTGTGCTCTTCCCTCCCTCACTCTCGATGCAGGAGGCACTTGGGTTGAAGCCTGAGAGGCTCTGCAGGTTGGGGGACAGTGTCCCATCCAGCTCTGGCCAGCGTGGCCATTGGGGAGAGGCAGCAGCAGAGCCCAGGGATTGCTAAAGTTTTTAACAGCCAGAAAAGGAACAATGTGTTTTTGACAGCCATTTCTTCTGAATCAACCAAGCTAACACCAATCTGAATTAACTATTTTATTTTATTTTAAAGTCCATAAACGTGAATGCAAGTATGTCTGGAGCAAGGCAGAGAAAAATGATGAGATTAGTGCAATGTAATGTGTATAATCTGAGACAACAAAACACAGTGTTTAAGGAAGGCAATGAATAGGTAAATAAACATTTTCATTTTGCTTGATGCCTTGGATATTAGATTCCTGAAGATCTTTGCACTGCTCAAATTGATGTAATACTCTCTGAATGACTGATGGCTCCTGTTAAAAAAAAATCTTGGTTAAATGACTAACGTTGGAGGATATGAGTTTCCCCTTATTGTACACAGAAAGGAATTGCTGCCTGATCCAACTAAGCAGTAAAGCATGGGGACAGATGACATGCTTGAAGTGAAGTGGTGGTCCAGATGACTGACTGAGTCAGCTTGCTTGAGATATGTCTGCAGGGACACACTCCTATAGTCTCCTTTGAATGCAAAACCCCTAGAAAGTTATACTTGTCTTGCTCTGATTTCCTTTTCCCTGGCATTTCACTGTTCTTGCTTTTCACTTTTGCTATTATTTTGACCTGCCATCTGCAGATTTTCTGAACCTTGAGCAGTAGCTGTGACTTTGCTGTGAGAACTCAGAAACTCATTAAGAGAAGCACTTGGCTTTAAGCAAATGTCACATGACATTACTGTAATTCTCAGGCACTAGCTAGCTCTTAGCTTGGCCCATTCATTCAGGCAGAGCCCAGAATACCTCCTTGCTGCATCATAGAGATATTCTGATGATGCTGATTACTTTTGTCTGCATCTCTTTTGATTGATAACTCAGGCAATTATTAGCATGCCACACACAGCAGGAGCTTTTCTCAGCTCTCGTCAGCGTAAGAGGACAGTGGTGGGGAGGAAGGGAATTTGTAAGCAGTATCCCAGGGAAAATAACATGCAGGGTCAGAAAGTATTAATGAGAAAAGTGCTACTATAATTAGATGCTGTGCATGTGTACAGTACATACATATTGCATTATGCTCTTCTTGGGATGCAGCACTGAGATCTTGAAGTAAACGAGATGAAGATATCCAAGGTATACTAGCAGCCTTCACAGGGCATCTGCCTTTACAGGTGAAAGCAAAGATAAAACTGAGTTTAGGATTCAGCAGCTATATACAAGAATGCCACTTAATTGCTCTTCCTGGGCTACCTGTTTAATTCATCATCCATTATACAGACTGCAGAAATAGCACAGATTAGTTTGCAGGACTCTGTAACATTGCACTCAGAGATCATCAGAAGGGTATATCTCAGAAGAGCAGAAGGGGGATGAGGGAGATTTTGACCTTCCCAGTGTACTAGCAGGTACATTGGTCCAATGTTGCTTGCCATGCTTTGTAGCCTGCATCTGTCTATACAGCCTCTTCCTCCTCCTCCCAATTTACATGGGAGGCTTTATCCATCCCTGATGCCAATACTCTGGCAAATGTCTGTTCCATCAGAGTATCAAAGGAATATTAAAGTAATTGTGGCAGAAAAATGAAAAGAAAAGAAACCTTATTGTGCTTGATGTATAACTCTAAGAGTCTGGATTTCAAAGCATGCTAATGTCTTTCCATAATCTAGATGCTTATTTTGGGCCAGAAGCATGACTGAAAATGTCCCCAAGTTCCTAGTGCACACTGAGAAAAATGAAAAAGCTGCTTGAGTACATAGATAGGTAGATGGAAAACATAGCTCTTGATCCTGAACTGCAAGTGATAAGATTAAGTTGTGAGTGTGTTGTGTTGGCTGTGGGAGGAATGCACAGTAAGCAGAAAGGAAATAAAAACAGTAGGGTGAGCTTTTCCAGGGACTTGAGTAATTAGAGAATATTGGGATTATTCCTAAAAGAAAGCTGAGTTTTATGTTAAAGTTTTCTGCCCTACCTGAACTGAGGTCTGCTGCTTTTTATGAAAATTATAGTCCTGTTTATGTCATTGAAGGCACATGGCCATCTGATAATTGAATCCAGCCTGTTCCAACTGCTTACTGACTCATGGTCACAGAAACATCTGTGTCCTTGGTCAAGGAGTAGAAACTCTTGAGTATGGCAAACTATGAAGAAGGGGGAAGTCCAGCCACCAGCGAGAAGGAGATGTGCCTCGTGGAGGCTGCCTGAGATGTGGCTGCAGAGCTTCCTCCCAGCACAGCTCAGCAACTCCAGAATGAGCCGAACAGCTCAGTGTGTGTAACTCACACAGCTCCTGAGGCTCACACTCTGCCTGCTCCTATGTTTCTTGGTTTTTCTTGTCAAGGCAAAACTGGGCTGGAGGCATGCACAAGGGCTCAGTCTGGAGCACAGAATCTGCCTCTCATTTGCCATGAGATGTAAATCCCTGAGGCTGGAGTTTATGTTAGTTGCTAACTCAAACCCTGGCAGCTCTGGGAAACACAGATCTCATTTGAACCTGTGAAACTCACTGACAAGGATACTGCTAAAATCAGTATCTGGTTTCATGGAGTGCAACAGGATTTAAATCTGCAAACAGTCTGGTCTGCACTGGCGCTGATTTGTTCAATTACGTTTGTAAATCTCTTGGCCAAATGTAGTAAATTATAAAACCTTTTGTTTGCACTTTTTTTCCCATGTAATTTACATATGGCTCATGTTAGTTGTAGTGATGAAAAGACATAACAATGTAATTTCCCTCTGTAAAATCAAGGACTTGTGTTTAGGGGCATGAGAAGGGCATGCCCAAATGAGGGTGATGTGTGAGGTATTGATGGACTCCACTGTTACTAACTGGATTATGTCTGGTGGGCTGTCAGACAGAAGTTAATGACAGGGCAATAAGGATCTCATCATAAACAAGCATACCTGGAGAGAGGGAGTGAGAGTGTTTGCCACTGGTCTGAATTTTAGGGGTCTCAGGTGACAATTTGAATGAGTCATTGATGTGCTGTTCCGCCAGGAAAATTCATTCAGTCCATTATCAATTTCCCCTGACATTCACAAGCCTCATAGGGTTTCTGGTGTTGGTTATTTGTTACCAGGCAAAAAGAATTTGATTTTCATACTCCTTAAGTGAAACAAAGTTGGAAAAACAAGTAAGACAAACAAGGTCATCTCCTGTGCATGGTTTTATAAGTTAGATTCCATTTCACTCACACAAAAAAAGTAATAGCTGGTTTTCTTATTTCTTTGCAGATTTACTTTGGCTCAAAGTAATGTGTGGGCTTTTTTATTATTTTTTAAGATCATATAAAAGACAGATAATAAGATGAAGAGAGAAAAATGCACAGTTCCTTTCAGAAGGAGCATTAATTCATTATACAGGATTGGTGACTTCCTTTGGGTTTCCAGCTGCACAGTTCAGTACTGATACATATTTTTGGGGTCATTACTACCATTGCTAAATAGCTGTTACTGGGGCTTTTCCAAATTGAAATTCTTATTTGCCAGAGTAGGATTCTTTATGTTTTCACTATGTGATGTTTAATGAAAACATGCATGAAAAGTAGTCTTCAGAATGGCTGCCCAGCTCTGCTTAAATGTACCCGTCTCAAGAGAAAATCATCATGTGGCAGCTCTCTTAAAGAACCTGGTACTTTTTAGTGGAGTGCAAAGCACTCAAGTATTAATTTCAAATTAATCTGAGTTACACTTTCCTTAAACAAGAACCCAGAAGAAAGTACGTTCTTAGATACCTGACGTTTGGGTTTTTTCTAATCTTTTCCATTCTTAGAAGATATAAGTCAGGTAAACCATAGTATTCCACTGCCACAGAAATGTGTGGGGCAATTAGCTAAAGAGGAAATTTATAGTAGGATGCACTGGCTGTTTAGAGATTAACAATGTCACTAGACACCTAAGCATGGTAAACACTGTGCACATGAAGGACTTGTATTTCTTTAAAACTAGTACTGAGAAAAAGTAAAAGGAAAAAATTTCTGTTATCTGCTGCATAGCTGTCCTCAAAAAATCTGCTTTAAACTGAACTTTTTAAGTCCACCCATATAGGACAGGAAGAATAGCCCACAATGGAAGTGAATGGAGCAATATCTAAAGATTCTCATCTGTGATCAGAGCTGTAGATACATACAGAAAGGAAGGGAGAAAGATCCTCTTCTTTCTCATCTGTACTACTGTCATGTGAGAAAGTGAGAAACTTAGAGTGAAGCAGAGTGAAGTGCCACAACTTTGTGGTAGTCAGTGAGGAAATGACTTGTATTAAAAAAAAAAATATTTCCCATCCCAGTTTGGGGTTCTCTTGGCTGGATGTTGCTGTGCTCGAAGGTGGGTAGGGAGGGGGGGGTTACTCCAAACCTTGTGCAATATTGTGTCAGACTTTAGAGGTGACTTTTGCATAAAAAAATAAGTTTACTCAAAAGGTACTGAAGAAAAAAAAATATGGCCCAAAGAAACCTAACACAAAATTGTCAGGTTTATTTGTGTCAAATATTGAGGGGAACCACTTCTTCAGGTGAATCAAAGGATGTTAAAACCATGTATCCACTCATGACATCCACTCTGTGAGCAAAGTATCTATACTTAGAAGATGCTTTTAAACCCGCACAAAGTGCTCCTGAAATATCCTTGAAGTGCAGCATGATGAAGATTTAGAAGGAAACAGCTGCCCTCTGTGATGTTTTTAGATAAGAACTGAAACGGGATAATGATTTCTCCTGAAACATCAGAGAAAATATTTTTAAGCAAAACCCTCCCTTCAGGTGGGATACTGCTCTTGAAGCTCTTTTATGATTACCTCAGGTTTGTGGTCCACTATGTAGGATCAGTGTAGATGATGTACAGATGAGACTTCTATGAGAGTTTATGTATTCATTTTGAACATCTAATTTTTCTTCTATCAAGTTCTCTTTGTCAAACAGGGTTTAAATAAGAATTCAGAACATCAAATAACAGATGGCAAACACTAGGATATTAAAAGAAGAAAGCCAAATTGCATTTCAGTACACATTTCCTTGGGGAATCTTTAATTTTCCTCTCCAGTAAGACATTGCCTGACCTATCCCTTGTACAGGTCCATGAAATGTAATCAAAGCAAGGCTTCTCTTGGCATCTCCAGTTGTTCTCTGAGTAGGCTGGGATACTTGTTCCTCTCTGATCAATCTCAGTCAAAACATCTTTGCTATGCTCACCCTGGAAGAAGACCAGTAGTATTCAGGAGCAATGGATCACAAAGTAAGAGAAGGATTTTTTCCATGTATCCTGTTACATCTTCTCTGTAACTCGCACAACACGAATGGTATGTGAGATAGTGACCAGTGGGATTTAAGTGACAGTGCTCTAAAGAGAAACGCAAAGTGACGTGTGGAGCTGATGCATTTGGTACCTCAGTTCCTCAGGCTGTCTTTTCGTTTGTCTCTACTAGAAAACTGTCTTCAGTCTTCCAAATAAATAAAATAAAATACTTTGATCTGAAAAGTGCCAGAAGTATTAGGCTTCTCTTAGGGATCAATCTAGGTGAAAGGAAGGCTGGTCCTCTAGGCAAGGAAGTTTTGTATCTATAAACTACTGCTCCTCATTCTGTGTGGAGCACTACAAAATTAGTATATTGCTGATAGCTTTATATTTTCATTTGCCTACACGACAGTTATATTTCAGTAACTTCCACAAATTGGATATTAATGATTCACACTCTCCAATTTGTATATCCATAAAGTGGAGTTGCAAAATCTAAAAAAATCCCGAAGACCATACCTAGGTACTCCCAAGTCTTCCTCCTGATTTGCTGGCTGATCCTCCATTCAGCCTGATTTCATGGCAGTCAATGAATAAAGCAAACTCCATTACAGTATCAGCCCAAATAAGGTGCCCACTAACAGCCTGGTGTGTAGCAATGGGGAAGGAGCTTTCTGGAGAGGAGCAAGCTGAACTTCGTGTCTTGAGGCTTCACAAAATATTAACCCTTTTTGGAACACCCTGTGGTGATAATCAGGAGCTGTGGTGTGCTGGAGAGCTGGAAGCAGTGACACAAGGACAAGGGCATAGATTGTGTTGGCAAACCTCTAGTGGTTACTTTGGCATGCTGGCACTGCAGAAGCAATGGTATGAGCATTTAACTTTGAATCCATTCTCCTAGTTCGCTGGAAAGTGTTACCCATATGGCACTTCTGCTGATGTGGCCTCTGGTGTTCTCATTATTTCCCTGTATCGCTGGACAGGGACACTTAGCCTGGCCTCTGAGGGTTTACAACACCCTGCTGATGTAACCGGACCCATTGTCTCAATGCTGATAGGAATTCCCTGCTCTCAGATTACTACTCAGAGCAATGGACCAGCTTTCTGCTTTTCTCCTCGAAAACTGTTACTGCCTGTAAATGCTGTTACAGAAATGCTGCTGATCCAGAAGGGCAGGAGCCCTTTTCTGGTTGGACAATTAGTTAGGCGGTAGTTCTGCTACATGCTCTTTGTTTGCTGTAGTGAACTACTTTTGATTAAATATTTAATTGGGAAGGATACAAGGAATGCACGGAAAGTACTTTGCAGAGCCCAAGCTTTGCTGTTCCCCTGCATGCTTTGATCCATTTTCCGGTGTAACCCCTCCAGCAGTCCATCAGCTGTTCCGGTGTACATCTTCCTGATGCTCCCTTCTATTTGCTGCTCTCGCTGGGCCCTGAAATGCCTGATGCTGGCATCAGTACAAGTCTCTGGGTGGTGGGCAGAAAGCTGAGCAAGGCCTGGGCTCTTGGCCTCTCACCTCCCAGGAGGGTGCCCTAACCATTAGGGCCTTTTCTATATTTGAAACATCTTTTCACGTCCAGTACTGCAACTGGCTAATTGAGACCTTGCGTCTCAATGGTGTGCTATTAAATCTTCATTAAAGTGGGCATAACCTGATTTTTCTGCTGAGGAACAGAGATGGATCTTTCAGTTGGAACTAAGGAGCCAAAGTGTTTCACATGCCCACAGAAAAGTAAGTTTCTTGAAATGTTGGGTGTCCCTCTTAGTAACATCACTGGTGAGGAGTACTCGTATCCTCCGTGTTCTGGGAAGCCAAGCACCAGAGCTGCTGAGAACGAGTGAAGCAAACATTAAACAAAAATGTATTTGCTTTTTTTCCCAGCCTAGTTAATGATTTTGGTGCCAAATTTACAAGAGATTTGTGTAAGGCACATAACTCCTGTAAGGCACATAACTCCTGTGCTCACTTCACATGTGCAGTTGATGGGAGAGGAACCTGCTCCCTGTCAGGGGGTCACTTTCCTTCTGCTGTCTTCCCATGAGCCCTCTAGAAATTGCTTTCCCTGCAATCAGTGTTTAACTGTTTTCCTGTGCCATTCTCCAAGTGGAAATCTTATTTCCTCTTGGTGTTAAGTAATGTGCAAAAGACTTTTTTTATGCATTTTTAAACAAGTTTGAACTGCAGCAGCTTTTTCCCTCTCGGTTCAAATGAGCTCAGTTTTCTCCTTCTGGGTGTCTGCACTTTCAGGGTATCCACTGCTAATGAAAAAGCCTTCCTCCCAGCACTAAGATTCAGCTCTTGCCTAGGAGGGCAGTGTTTGAATTGAGAAGGATAATTATACACTGCTATATTCCCTTGCCTTATTCCACATGCCATAAGAAATTGTGCAAAGAGACAAGGCAGCAACTATGAACTGCTGATACTACTGTTACTTATACAGTCATGAAAACAAAGAGCTCTTGCAAATAGCAGTGCTATTAGTTTGTGAGCCTTGGTCACCCATGGGCCTGGGATTGTGCCTTTGTTCCTTACCTGCAGTCCCCTGTTTCTGTCCCTTAGCTCAGCACCATGCCAAATTAGACAAAAATTATCTCTGTGCTTGCACAGCCTGTGCTGAATCCTCAGTGCTGGAACAAAACACAAGCTGATAATAATCCCTGCTATTAGTCCATTTAAAATGGGTCAAAAAGATGACCTAATTGTGGTAATTGCCTTCTGGCATTGCCTGTACAACAAACCTTTTGGCTGCGTGAGTAGGCATGTGTTCAACAGTAGGCATTCCTATCCCTTATAACTCGGCTCAAAGATTAAACTTCCATTTCACAGAGCTGCCATCTGCTGCAGCCAGTGTCCAGTCACCGAAGAACCTTGATCACTGATCTTACACACAGCACTAGCGTTGTCCCTGTGCTTTTTCACACCACCTTACTGGAATGACTTGCTGTGACTGGAACAGACCGAATAAACCAAAATACTCACAGAAACAGTCTAGTGGGTGAACACAGATGTTAACTAGCTCATTTATTCCCTGTCTTGATGCAGGATAAAGTAAAAAACCAAATAGTTTTGAAAAGATATGTTCATCCAAAGAATGGCTAAGTACAAGTTCTGAATAAAGGCGTTCTGTTTCAGGCTTGATGCTGTCACCTGCAGCCACTGTGAGTGTGATACTACTTTTCTCACAGTGCCATTGAACTGAGTGAGGCAACCACTTCCCTAAGTTCCTCCTGGTCCTGGCATTTGTGATAAGAAGATAGGATGGCACCATCTGAGCTGAGCTCAAAAGAGTTCAGACTACATTTAGCACTCTCTCCACAAGTTTTTGTTTGCACTACTCTGATGGGAGACAGACATGCCAGTATGTATCCTGTATAGGAGTTTTGGGCTGCCCCTATTTCCATCAGAGCTGAAATGCAACTTTTAGCAGACTGTAAATAGATTACATATTGTCATTTTAATTACTGATTGGGGATGTTTAAACTTGGAATCCTTGCAGGCATGAAGGTGGCCTCAAATCAGTCCTACACCAGGAGCTCTCCGGCTGCCCTTTGGGACCAGCCCAGGACTCATGAATTTGCAGAAGTGACATACAGAGAGAGACCTCATGGCACAGACCAGGTCTGGGAGGAGGTGACTCTGGACTGGGATGTTTGAAATGGTTTGGTGATGTGGACCACCCAGTGCTCTGGAATGAGTGTTTTGAGTGGCAGGTACATGGTATAGTAATCTCTGAAAGCCAGATGGAGTGGATTTAATGTTAGAAGACATTTTCCAGGGATCAAAGCAGTTCATAGAAATAATTCATTTTTACCTTTAAATGAAAAGAAATATGATAAATGTTAAAATGGCCCTTAATTCATGAGCTTCATATCCCTGGGGTATGATTAGCAGCAGATAACTGGGTGTCCCTGCTGTGCCCTGTTGCTTAGTTACGCTACATGAGTACACTGTGCTTTCATTTTCTGTCTTATGTGAGCAGAAGCAGCATGATATAAAAGTTCAAAAAAGTGGAAGACTCTGAGAGTACTCTCAGCTGTATTCCAAATCACTTGGGCTCCAGCAAGGCCACATGCACTGGGCTTGATGCAAACGGAAAGAAGCTTATTTTGATTGTGAGTGTAAATCGCTAGAGACTCCATTAGCAGCTGCTGCTGCTGGAATAAAACACTGCAAACAAAATCAGAATCGTGCCCAAAAGACTGATCCTTTGGGGGAAGTAATTTATTTTCATTGTGAGAGATTAGCATCACAGTGGTATGATAAACTTCAAAGGCTCTGGAAGAGCTATTGTTGCTTTTAAGTAAATATTGATTCCTAAAAAAAAAAATTAGTAGATTGCATATTAATCTCCTAAAACAGAACTGCATTGAAGAGCTGGATGCTTGAGGAATGCATTGTGTCTTTCTTTTTACCAGCTTTATTAACGAGGGTTTGGTTGTATTGTGTAAAAGCAGAGTTGGCCCATGCTGGGTCTCACAAATGCCACTGGTCTGGTGTAGCTGAGAAATCTAGGGAAGCTCCATGGAGAAAAATGTGAGGGCCTACACTGGAGAGAGAGCCATCAGTGGGTTGCAGGGTAAGGCTTCTGTTCAGTTGGGAGATCTTCTACTGACTGTATGGAGAAGAGGAACGTGTCTTTCAGAGCTCTTTCTTGCTGTCAAAATACTTACCTTTCTGTTTCATTTGTCCTGCTAATGGATTCTTAAATACAGACTCATAAAGGTCTCATAGGAATTAAGAGAAAACATAGGTTTGCTTGAAAAAATTGTCTGGCAGTTCAAATAGTTTTGCAGAAATTCTGGAACACCTGATTCTAAATACATGGCTGTGTGATAGCAGCAGTTTCCTTGGGAGACTGCTAATACTTTTTTGTAAGAGAGCATGGAGAAAATAGCTTCATATAATATTGAAGCCATACTTTTTAATGGTGATTTAATAAGTGTATGTGAGAAATTAATTTTCCACTTCTAGTGGGGGAGGTGAGGGAATTGCTGGTGTAGTAAGGCAGAGAACTGGCAAAAGGGAGGATGTTCATGAATTGACAGTTCTGTTGATAGGTTTTGGATGGTGAACAAAAGATGCAGTTTTCTGGCAAAGAGCAGCTCTCCTGAATGCCATCATTCCTCATTTGTTGTTAAGGGATATGTCAATCAGCAGTTGTTTTTTTCAGAGTTGGAAGTACCTTTGATACTGCTGTTGCTACATGAACTTGGTGGGAATCTCTTCTCCTGCAAAGTCCAGAGTGAGCAAATTCAGGGAATCTTGAGGTGAACAATTATTATCATCTTCATTTGACTGCCTTTTGACAGATGGTAGCTCCAAAATGGTAAAAGCAAACCAGCAGCTTTGCAAATTTTATCACTTTTATTTTCCAATATTTTTATGTGGCAATAGATATACTTCTCCCTCAGATGTGTTCTGCTTATTCTCATCCTCATTTTACACTGTGATCCCTGCTTTTAACATCCTTGGATTTAGACAAGCAGCCAGCCTCCCTGTATCAACAGACAGCTGCATAATTTACAGTTCCTTTCCTAGCTGCTTATTAATATGAAAGAAGTTTTAGTTTTATCCTAGGCAGCCAGTCTTTCTTCCCCTGTTACCGAATAGTTAAGATATTGCATATTTAGCTAGAAATGCATATGGACAGGAGGTCTCATTTGCACTTAAAATATCTCCAAGGCACTCGTCAGCAGGCTCCTTGGTTGAGACATTTTGCCTGGTTTTCAGCTGACAAGCCAATAACTGTGCAGATATGTAGGAATGCAGTAGGCTGACCTGGTCCAAATGGACTTTTCATATTCATCCCATCTGTAAGGGACACCCTTTTTAGAGTTGGGGGGTGGTGTTTTCCAGTTTGGTGTGAACACATCCAGTCGGTAAGGTAATGACCAGCCATGTGCAATCATGGAGAGAAGGAAAATGCATGCCAGTATGGATTTCTTTTTTTTCCCCTGAAGTGGAAATCTATATATTTCTTTCTTGATACTTTACTGTCTTTTTGCTTAATGCAGTAGAAAGTATGGTTGCTGGAACATTCAGTGTATCATTAAAAAGCATAATAAACAAATAGCTTATAATAAAACAACTTATCTAGGTGTTAAAGACAACTCATTTTGAACTAGATGCATTGGAGGGAGGTCTCTATGCTTGAGGATGTACTCAGATCACATTTAGTGACTGCAGCCTGTGCAAGCAAGAGCTGCCCTGGGCAGAGGCAACCTCCCTGCCTGGTTTGCTGCTCTTAGTCAGGTGAGCACACAGGGGTGAAAGGGAACACTCTCTGCTTCAGCTCACAGGAGCACCAGAGCCTGTGGAAGGGAGTTGCACCAGCTCAGTGCTCCCTTCCTGAAGGCCTGTGACAGCCTAGAGCTCTTTCATCCACACACATCTCTGAGTCCCCACATCTGAAGTCAAAATAAAAAAAAAAGGGGGGGGGATTTGACTGACATCTCACCATAACTGTAATTACTACCCAAGAGAGATGACAAGGCATCATCTTGAAGCTAAATATCCCCTGGGATAATATACATGCTATCCAGCAAACATTTGGTTTACTTTTCTGAGGAAAAGTCCTTCAATGGGAAAACCTGCCCAGTCAGAAATGCTTGCAAGTGTGAGAGTGCTTACTGCAGGAGAGATCACTCCTGCCTCCTATTTTTTTCTGAGAGTAACATCATTCAGTTTGACATAGTTTTAAATCAATGAGGATGATAATTAAATATTCTGTTTTAAAAATGAAAAATTGATTTTCAGCAGGAGGATATTTCAATAAGGTCAGTAGGGGCATGGCAATGAGTAAATCACCTTTTGTTCACAGTTTACAAAATCTCTGTCACAATAACTTAGATTTGTAAGCATTTGTAAATCCAGTTTCCCCCAAGGGAAAAGTGGTATTCAGGGTTTTTTCCTAGAAAAAGAGGAGGCTGGCTCTGCTGCTTATATCAATAAGCACTGATTGAGTTCAAAGGAGCTCTGCGGATTTACACCTCTGAAAGTGCAGGCCAGGAGATGACTTTGAGACACCTCTAACTGTAGCCTGTTCTTCTTGTTGCCTCTGATACCAGATAGTTCATTCAGATGGTGCAATTTGGTGTCCTCCCTGCCCCTGCACAGATAGCAAAGGCACCACTTAGCACTTTGCTAAGTGAAAAGATGTGCCTAGTGGTCCTTGGCTAAAACTCTACCCTCTACTCCACTGGTCTTTGGCTAAATCATAGCCACACTGTTTTGCTGCCTGTCTGCCACTTACTCCTTCAGTAGTGACCAGCAGGTATAGGCTGCTCGATCCTGAAATCCAGCCATGAGTAATGTGTGTGGCTTACTTCCTGTAAGCCTGTGCTTGTAGTTTCTCAGCTTTCTAACCCATCTGAAACTGCCACAAACCATAGATGTGATTTGATGAGGTGGGGAGGTATGAAGAGCTGTGTAGGACTCCCATGTTCCCACACAATTTTAAGCATTACAATAAAGAGCAGTCTCTCACTGGGTCTGGACAGCAAGTTCATGCACCTGGAAGGAACTAATTGGGAAGATGACTGATGGCTGTCTTCTCAGGGTGGTTCCTAAGCTGTTTTCTTCAGAGAGATAGAACCTGTTGGGATGTATTCATTTCCCATGATAAACCCTCAGCACAGCCCAAGGGTCAATGAGAAACTCTCTGAGCTAGTCCTGCTGTTGGTAATAGATGCTGAAAGCTAGTTCTCATCCATGTTGCTATCCTGCCCCTTGAGACCAGTGAATTGTATGGCATTTCTTACACACACAACACTGGATCTAAGTTCTGGTAACTCCTGCAGCAAGGAAAACGTACTTCTCTGTTTCTCTTGGACATTTGCTCAGATCTAACAGCCGTGGCATAAGCAATGTACCTGTTCATCAAACTGAATTTACAAATCAGTGAGAATAAGGGGAAACAACCCAGGTCCATATTTTCATGAAGAAGACTCAACCCTACCTTTTCTGGCTTACCTATTTCCAGTTTTATCACTAAAGTCACTAAGTTTGTTCTATGTTTTCCTAAAAACTGTTTTTCTGTGGTCACAGTGAAAGTGAATTTCAGATTTTGTGAATTTCCATTCAACTAATTAGACAGAAGTGGTTCTAGAAAGAGATTTCTTTTTATCCTGGATGGCTTAAGAAGCTGAGGATCAGTAATAGAAATTTGTAGATATTGGCTTCAGAGAATATTGTGATTCTTGAAGAAATCTGAGTGAAGCTGATGGATTTAGAAATGCTGAGTATTAGCTGTGTCATATTCATACTATCTCTGTACCTGTTCTGCAAGTGCAGAAGGCAGGGATGGAGATGTTTTGCAAGTGCAGAAGGCAGGGATGGAGATGTTTTGCAAGTGCAGAAGGCAGGGATGGAGATGTTTTCTTTTTCTCTAGAAGGCTGGGCAGGAGAAAACTCTAAATGCAACTTTTCTAAAACTTCAGTGATTTTGCAGCATGGGGAATGCAGATGAGAGAGGAAAGGTTGTACCCTCTTAGCTTATTTTAGCTGACTTGGATCTGCAGCCAGTAGGACATGAGTATAAATAAACCTGGTGTAACAGGGAAGCAGAGTAGGAATTGCCTCTGAAGGAGGAGCTGGGCAGAAATCCCAGCCAGAGACTACTTGAACTGATTGACTTGTGCAGTTAAAACCTGAATTAACACTAATAATGAACACTAGATGAGAAAGCTGTTCTTGGGGACAGCACTGACTAACCTACATTTTAAACCTACAGTGCACTCCTGCGAATCTTCCTGTCTTCATTGGACTCCTGATAATTTCTTCCTTGCTTTAACATACCGTGAAAAATGTTTAACTTTTCCTACCTAAACACACACACATACACTTGAAAATTGAAATAGTCTTCTGAAGTTCTTTCTTCCAAACTAGACCATGTTGTTCAGCTTTCTGAAGCACTTGGTGGCCACTTGAGAGTTTAAGTGCTTACATACGGAAGTGGATTTCCAGCTCTGCCAGCCGTCAGTGAGTTGGAGGTGTGGGGTGGAGGTGTGTGCACCCTCTTATCACTGGGGTGCATCCTCCCCACATCGAGGAACAGTCATAAAAGGTGACCTCTTTGTGACACGGGGGCTCATTTAATTTCAGCAGTTGCTCACATGCAACAGAGCCAAGTGTGGCTCCTGGGGAATTCTGTTGACTTCAGTAGATTTACCGTGGTGTAAATCAGGAGCCAAGTGACAGGAGAAGCCCATATGTTCTCCTGGAGTGCTGATTGCTGGGAAAAGGAGCTGGATCAGAAGAAAATGATTGCACCCAGATTGTTTTCAATGTTTTAATGACTAGCTTAAGGCAGCAAATAAAAACAGAATCAGAGGTGATTTATATTTATGCTGAAATCTAAACAGGTCTGGCCCTAGGCATTTGCATTTGTCCCTGTCTAACACTGTGGCTGACTTCAGACCTCTTGGACTGCAAGAACTGCTGAAAGAGTGAAGTTGAAAGCTACTTGTGTAAGTCAGTGTCAAAATTCTTGGAGAAAATATAGAGGACAGGAGGGGGTGTGCATGTATGGGAAGAATTGGGTGGCAGAGGAAGAATACTAGAATTGCAGGGAAAGAAAGCACTGCTGTTCATGGGAAATACTATTCTTTTCTTTTTATTTTTTTCTTTTTTTTCCCCTTTTGCTAGTTTCAGCCCCAATTCCCTGATTAGCAATACCTACTCTGAAAGATCTATCTCATTGAAATCAAGAATTACTGGACCATTCCCCAAGGACTCGGGTGTCTTATGTGTATCTACTCCAGAGCTTTAGCTGAGTGGGAGGGGGAAAAGGGCTAAGACTTTAAACATGACTGAAAACTTTTGCAGCCTGTCCTGAGATTTCTTTTTTTACTGCCTTCTCAAAGTCCCCAGACAGAAGGCTGGTTCTAGAGTAAGAGCAGCATCGGGCCTCACACATAGCCAAAGCCAACCAACATCTAGGGCAGCACATTGTTAGAAGGGAAAAGACCATGACCTGCAGCCCCATAAAGTAAGGCTTGCTGCAGCTATTAAGGGAGAAGCTGAGGTGTTTGGAAGAGCAGCCACTGGTATATATTAATAGGAGAGAAGCACTCTCTAAGTGCTTACCAATGCACCTCATCTTTCTTTGGTAGCAGGAGCAACCTACCAGATTCTCTTTGTTGCAGCTTTGTCACTCCAAAGTTTAGTTTTGCTTACAATTCTGGAAAAACCTTTGGCTGTGTCTGGCAATGAGGCTAAGGATCACAGCTGTTAGATCAGCAGGCTGGGTCTCAGTTCACCCTGTTTGGGTATATCAATGTCCTTTGGGATTGTGAAGCTCAGAAATGCTGTAGTCGGACCCCCTGAGCAGGGAAAGATGGCCCTTGCTATATAGGCAGTGAGGCTGTAGCAAAATGTGCATATTAAATGGTATGTGCTTTATACATGCCACAGCCTCTCTTACATTCAAATTCACATAAATGAAATGGTGAAGTCTGTTCTTCCTCACCCACTCAGTGATGTGGTGTAGGTGTTTCGGTGACACACTGAGTTCATTACACCATTTCACAGCTTCTCGTTAATGCATGCCACAGTAGAAATCTCATTCATGGATGACACTGATCTTATCACAGATATTGATTCATCAGCCAAGGCTAGGAGCTTTAATGATGAGTCTTTCCTACACAGCTCTTTGATGGCTCTGATGTCTGATATCAGTGGAATAAGCTGGTGTTGGCTGATGTAGGGTAGGTGGTCTCAGTGGAGGCTTTTTTTTTCAACTGAGGCTTCCCTGTGGATCTGTGAGGACTTGATGTGTGGGTTTGGATTAGTTATTCTGCTTCAAAGGGATTCTCAATTTCTTTTTCCAGCAGTTTCCGCTGAACTATAAGTCTCTATTATGAAACAGCAGATCAAAATGGGGAGAGTGAGGTGAACTGCTGATACTTGCTGGTTGGGATTGGAATTACTCTTCCAAATGAAATCTGTCATTAATAAATTCCATTTTTAAAACTTAGTCCTGGAAACTGGAGTTTGGAATGTATTGGAACAAAGAACACTGAGGAAGGGAAAGTTAACTAGTTTAAAGCTTTCCAGTTTTGTGTTCATTAATCTGTTTTCATTCTGTTTGGGGAATGTGGGGAGAAGCAAGGGCTGGAACTCCTGTTGAACTGGGAAATTCATAGAGACCACAAGGCATTTTAGTTGCTTAAGCTTTGTGATCTCTGGATTTCCAAGGTTCAGTTAGAAAACTATAGGCCATTTCAGGGAAGAGTCACTCAGTTAATCGTCCTCAGACTTCTGCAGGAGGGTTGAGTACTTGAAGCATTTCTGTTCATTCATCTACTTCTTGCAATTATAGTGTGTATATATATAAATCTTTGTGAACAGGTAAGCAATGTCCTGTGGCAACAGTCTATTCTCTTCAATACTGTTAAATATATATAAAGCCATGCAGCAGCCCACATCAGAAAACTGGAGGACACAGACTCCAGGAGAGAGAGATGTAAGAGACAAAGTGTTGTAAGGGACAGCACCATCTGCTTTGTTGACAGCTGCTTGTGCAGAAAGGACAAGGCACTGATTAATTTGTCAAGGACTCGCCTGAAGAGCTGTGAAAGAAGGCTGATAGGTGTGTGCACAATGCACAAGGGGTGTGGGGGCAATGAGATGGCTGTCAAGACGAGAGAAGGGTGATTCGACCTTTCAAAATGGGTATTTGGACATCTCGTTTGGAGAATGGGAAAAAGGCATTAAGTGACACAGCTTGGCTGCAAGACAGCGATGAAAGTTGTAAGTTGTTGCTGAGTAGCAGAACATGAGTACAGTAGTATTCATGGGGCACAATCAGATATGAAAAAGAAAGTGCAGCTGGCTGCTAACCCTTGGTTGTGTTCACGGTTTTGGGTTTGGTTTTTTTTTTTTTGTTTTGGTTGGTTGGTTGGTTAGGGTTTTTTGTTTGGTTTTTGTTTGGGTTATTTTAATATATATTTTTTTCTTTCACTGAAACCTATGTGGACAAAGGCCTGCTAATCTCCACTAATTGACAGTGTTGCTTTCAGGCTCAGTGTACAAAGGTCTAAAAGAGCCAGCAGGACGGGTGACTGCCAGGGAGAGGCAATGGAAGGATAGGACATACCAGTGGTCAATGGGAGAGCTTTCAAGCTGCAGATTCCACTCTGGGCTTTTACTTCAGGCTCTGACTTATCCGAAAACCATGCTTGCCATGTAGGCAAGTTGTGTAATTAAGCAAATTAAAACCAGTCTAGAGGCATTTTGGGACTGTCAGCCTGGCTAACAAAAGTGCTTCTTTCTCAGGAAAGCTGTAATAAAGAAGAATTATCTTCTTACAATTGGTGCCAGTAATTTAGATCAAAAGAGAAGAATGATCAAATATGGATGGGAAAGATTCATAAAAGAATTTTTGAAGGGAAGGGAGCTTCAAGCAGATTAGTAATGATCTCCTAACTTTTATCAATTATCTGGAAATCACCTGTGAAAGAGACCTGAAAGATGATGACTGATGTTAACCTTTTGGGCAATTCAAAGTTCTCTATTTATGGTATTAGTTCCCTATGGATCAACAAAAAATAACGGGTGAAGACCCCTGACTCACAGTTTATGGGCTGTTCAGGTCTTATTACAGCTGGACAGTTTATGACAAGGGTCTGTTGCTGAAGTAAGTCCATCTGGCATATCATATTTGAGTCCTCTAGAGAAGCTTCTTCGTGAGGGCAAAGAAGAAAGAAAGAATACTCTTCCATCCTCAGCACTGCATTTTTGGTAATAGAGATTAATACTGCATCCTCTTACAGAGATATGTATATACAAAAAAGGAGAGTAAAATAGTAATTATTACTCAGTTTTTAAGGACTTCATACTAAGACAGTGTACAGAGTTCTCAAGACAGGACACTTTGAACTGGTTGTGTACCTTCTTCAAGTCTAATCCAGCTCACTAGTAGTAAGTGTGAGAAAGATGAGGAAGGGAGAGTATTTGAGGATCTACTGCTCTGGAATGCTCACATGTTCATTGCCAATGATTGGCAATGTGGATAATGAGAAGAGACATTAATCACAGAAAAGGCATACATTAAAGGAAACTTCCAATTTTGCTGCCAATTTTAAAGGCACGGGATGCTTAATGAAATGGAGAATTCCATTTTGAACTTGTTGAGAGCAACCCAACAGAGCAATGCAGTCTGATCTTCCATGGACAGGCAAAGAGGGACTGAGGCACAGATCCCTTTCACTTCTGCACAAAATCTTTACTAATCCTTTGGTTACAAGAAAGATTTGTCTCAGTCATAAACTCCTACTTAGACTTCTGAAATACTACCCAGCTGCAGGATTGACATTGGACCTGTGGAGACAGACCTCTGCCAAAGTATAATTGCAGGATTGGGGACTTATGTTAATCAGAAGTCTGTTCCCAAATCTGTAGAAACCATGGAAAGACTCCCAGTAATTTCAGCGGCTTTGGATTAGACTTTCATTTGTGCTTCAGCTAACATGTATCAGAGAGAGTTCTAGCTGCCCAGCCTGGTAGGTTTTAAGATGTTAGTGTCCACCTCCTTCCAGGTTATAAGCAGATTCATGTCACTTGAGAAAACACAATTCCATAAATATGAGTCCTGGTTATAAAAAATTCATCTTAGGATAAATGTGTTTTTCTTGCTGATTTTTTCACTTTTCCATCATTTACAGCTCTGCAAAGCCTTTGTGAAAATCGCTTTCTAGTGCCACATAGATTTCTTGCTTCCTCTGAACCACTGCAAGTAAGGATATAAGGCAGAGAAGGTCTGGAAGTGAATCTGAAAGAAACACAGAACAGTCTTCTTACTTCAAGCCTTACCCTGACCTGGGTTCTCTGTGGACAGACCTCACTGGCTTCAAGATCAGGTTCTGTCTGGTTAATCAATGCAGAAAGTCTGAAGGGAGCTTACTTCATGAGCATTACTTTTGAAAAGATTTTCTCTCTCACCCACTTCACCATTCTTGACTTCTTCCCCTCTACTGCTGACTCAAGAAGGTCTCCTCTTTGGATTCCATAAGCACAAGCAAGATTGGTTTCTTCACCCCCCCCTTTTCCTATCCCTCTTCATACTTCTCACAGCTCATGCTTTTCTTCCCACTTTCCCTCTTCTCTTTATAAAAAGCCAAAATGCGTAAAAACCAAAAGCAGCAACGTGGAAAATAAAGTGGTAAAAAGCATCTTATATTTTCGTGGAGGAGACAGGAGATCTGTGTGCTAGAACAGCTACTGAAAAATATATGCTAGTCACCTGGTAAGCACAGTATTGAGGAATAGATACAGGTATTTCAGTAGTTGCTTAGCTCTAGGCAGAATCCGAATTTTGAGTGAAGGAAGAAAAGTTATTATCTCTGGAAACATGAGGGAGAAGGAGTCATACTCCCAAGCCATGCCAACAGAGAGGTACAGTGCTGCCCTGACAAGGTTCTGGCTCTCACCAGTGATCCTCAGGGCTCTCACCACCTCTGTAAAATAGTACTGTCTGTTCTCTCTTTTTCTGAAGAAGTACAATGGAAAACTCTGCATATTTTCCTAGACCCTACAGAGTTGTAGAATAGTGGCCTCTCCCTTTGTAGAGTGCTCCAAGCAAGCCCAGCAACTGCTGCAGATGAATGGTGACATTAAGCTACATAGTAGGAGGAAAACTGATGTTACTGGGCAATATTTTGGAGGTATTTTTAAATAATCTGCAGAGAGCGGGTTTAATTTTAGGTTTATTTCTGCGTAGTTTGGGTTTGGTTTTTGGTTTGGTTGGGTTTTGGGTAGTTTTGTTGTTCTTGTTTTGGGATATTTTTTTGTGGCTGTTTTTCTTAAACTTTTCTTGTTATTTTTCTTTCTCGTGCTTAATGAAATTTTGGCTGGTAAACTGCCTCATGAGACATCCCAGACAATTCACCCTGTGTTTTGCGTGCTATCAAAATATATGGATCTAGCCTGTGCAGCTGCTTGCTGTCAGGTTCATTACATCCTGAGCAGCCATGCCCCCAAGTGATTTCTGCTGAGGCCTCTCCTCATTCATTGTGGGAGATGACAGATTCTGCAGAGAGAGCAGCTGATGCTCACAGAGGTGGGAGTGGAGCTGCCTGATTGATTGTCCACAGAGGACAGGTAGGCACTGAGCTAGTCTGCAGGGAAGTCGTGCCTAGAAGGATGCAACAGGCAGTTGGGTTTTGTCTTTCTCTGGAGCATTTCATTCCTGGATAATGCATGCTTTGTTTTGCCTTTGTACCAGATAATATGCTGACAATGGCTATGGATTTTTAAATATTTATTTTCTTTTGTTTCACATGTGTTCCTAGAAATTGGAGAGGAAAATGATGCTGTGATCTTCAGACAAAGCCAGTTTGTCCTCTCCATAAAAGCTTACTATGTTTTCCTGCATCCAGTGTTAAATAATCTAGAAGTACCATTACAAATAATTACACCTTGGTGCCTTATCACCTCAAACAAGTAAGTGAGAGGGTGGACTTTCAGAGAACAATTCTCCTAAATACACTTGTATAACCCCACACATTCAGGGAATTATTGCTGCCTTCAAAGAGTCAGTTGATGATTGCAGTTAGGGAGTGAGCATGGTACATGCATGTGAGCTGTGCAATTTGCTGCTCAGCGCCCTGTCTTGGAGCACACATGGTACCCCTGTGATCCAGGGGACACCAACAAGGCCATGTCCCTGGGAGGTTGCCAGCTTCACACCAGAAGAGGCTGGCAAGAACTGCCACAGAGTTCTGTACTTGTGCCTGGATTTAATATACAGAACTTTTCCAGCAGGGAAAGTTGGCATGGGTGCAACATCTAGTACCTTGCTCTGAATAGGTGGCACCTCTTACCTTAGACAGCAATGCTGTTGGTCGTTGCACTGGTACACTCCACAACTACTGTGAGGATATGGGCCAGTGGCACCAGTAGTGACCCCATGGTGGGAAGTACCATGAGGAGGACACCTGGATCTGGGCCAGCATTGCAAAAGCTTCTGGGCAAGGCTGATGATTTAAGTTTCCCTGGAACAGCACATGGTGTGACTTGACTTCTAGTGCTGGTATTAAAGCCCAGCTCTCTCCACGTGGCAGGATTTTTAAATGACAGATGCATATGCTTCTATGAAAATTATTGCCTTATTTCCCTAAACCTTAGCTAAGTGGAGCTTGTCAGGTGAACAGTCAAAAAGAAAGGCACAAGAAGAACTGCTGTGATGAAGTTACCATTTACAAAGCGTGTCTGAATCTGTACACAGTTCATCTGGGCAGCTGATGATTTAAGATCATAGTTCAATGTAAAATGACAGAGAATTTGGACAAAGTTTAATAATAGTCTGGCACCTACAGATAGGGGCAGGAAAATGTGAATGTAGATTCTGACATTAAGGGAAAAAACACAGTGTTTAGCGCATCTGAGCACTAGGGTCAAGTATTTTCCTGTCTCCTATTCTATTACAGCATTAAGGCTTTTAAGTGCGGTGAAAACAAGTACCTGGTCACAGAAAGGTTCTCTGAGCTCTGCCTTTGTGATCCTGAGCTGAGTTACGTGGCAGAACCCAGAGTTACTCAACGTTGTATTGAATCCCCAGCAGAGATTTGAGCTGATGGCAGTTGTGTTTGTAAGCTTAGAAGTGCTCTTTTACGTCATCCTGCACGAAAGAAACCTGAGAAAATAACACTCAGAAGAGATCATGGGGAATCCTTCCTTCCCATAGGAAAGATCTCATGAACTAGGCGGAGTAACTCCGATCTTCACTCTGGCACTGGCAGAGGGGGACTGCCAAATTAAAAGCATTTCAGATGCAGTGTGCTCTACTTCCACCTGGGCTGGAATGGCTGTTTAGCACAATATGGAGTCAGGTGCAATTTAAAGCTTCTAAACCAGAAACTTGGAAGTTCCCTTTCCCAATTTGCTGCTGCATGCAGTTCCCCAGATGACTTTGGCATAGAAGCATGTTAGGCCAGATCCAGTTCTGCCTCTGCACCTTCTCTGTAGCAAATACACAAATCCAAATTATTGTTCTGGTAGCTGTTGGGGGGGGTTGTGTTTGGTTTTGTTTTGGTTTTTTTGTTGTTTGTTTGTTTGGTTTGTGTTTTGGGTTTTTTTTCGTGTTTTGGTTTTTTCAGTTGTGGGGTTTTTTGGGGGGCAGGAGGGGTTGTTGTTGTTGGGGTTTGGTTTTGGGGTTTTTTTTGGTGAGGAGGGAGGATTGGGGGTTGGATTTTTTTCTTTTTTTTCCTCTTAGGCCATCTGACATCCTGCATTTTTCTGCGTAGTTGTTCCTCGTGTCTAGATGTGTTTTAGTAAATTCATTACTGCCCCTTCTGTTTTGGCAGCTGCAAGGGGTCTGTCTCCCTCACTCCTCAAAATAATAATTGATTTTGGAAAGAAAGTTCATATTGTTTACTTTATAGCTATCCATTGCATCTACCTTGTCATTCAATAATATGCCTTCTGCTTACATCTGAGTTAGTGGCAGCTCTTACCTTGAATGCTTTGGTCACCTTTAATGTGATAACAAATTGCTTATTATCAAAGAAGTGTTAGCACTTATTTAGACTCCCACACATGCTCAACCTAGATTAGGGTATGTGAGAAATAAAATGAAGGCAAGAGAATGGTTGGTTCCTTAATCAGTATGCTATTAAACAACAGAACACAACCCATTTAGTGCCCATTACTGAAAAAAAAAAAATTAAAAAGGGGCATAATTGAATATTTAATATGATACATGTGATGGAATGGACATCTGGAAAAAAGCTAATGTTATAACCTATCATGTTCTAAAATAACCAAAGGAGAAGACAAGTGAAGAGTGTGTTTCCTATAATGGTTATAGGAAGGGATGAAAATTTGCCTTTTGTTTCTGACCATTTGCCTTTATGGAGATTTCTGTCTGTCCATTGACTGTTACTGTCCAACTGTAACATGGCCATAGTAACACTTAAGTCATTTACTACACCAACTCAAATGACCCAGTCATAGAGTACTCGGGATTTTTTTCTCAGTTTTTCCATCCAAATGAATAACAGTGTTGTCTTTTCAGTTCTGTAGCCCTGTGTTGGTTTTTTTTTCCTTGAGGACATCTTAAATTGAAGTTTATATTTAAGACATGATTCTGCTTTCAAGTCTCTAAGTTAATCTCTAAGAATGATCATTCTAGGACAGCAATTCCTGTTCCTTTGATTCTATTCTATGTCTTGGAATTTTTCTTAAACTTTATTTTTGCAGTCAGAAACTCATGTAAGGATTTCTTCTTATAAAACCACACATTTTTAGTTTTATACAAACATCCGAAGAACATTAACAGCAGGGTATATAGATGCTAGGAAAACAAAGAAACTTGCAAAATAAACTCTCTGATCTGGTGGTTGATATGCAGATAAGGAAAAAGATAATGTCTTTTGAATGATTAGTTTAAGAATGAGTTTTAAGGCTTTGTTTGGAATTAGTTTTGGAGGCACTCCTCTTTGCTTCTAACTTGCCACAGAACAGTACTAACTCTTTCTCCTGTATTTTTTTTCCCCTGTCTGAAAGAGCAGAAAGAGGCACTTCTATTTATTTATAATCTCTTAAACTGAGATACATAGCTTGGTGTTCTTGGCAGATTGCATAAAAGACCCATCTATGAACCAATAAAGAAATGCTCCCAGATTGATTAGGCACTGGATAAGACTTGGGCAGAGGAGAGCTGACCCAAAACCATTTTAAGTTAGGAGCAGGTCTGAGTTATGCTTCATCTCTGCCTGCCTTTTCCTGCCTGCAGCTGTAGTCCACTGAAGCTGTTGTCTAGGATACAGGCAGGCTTAGTTCACTCAGCTCATGTTTTAAGTGCAGGAAGAAGGATGGTTTGGGGGCTAAAGCATGACTAATGCAGACATCCATGTGGCATTTAACAAGTCACTTTTTGTAATCAGAGCTGCCCTTATCTTACAGGTGGGAAAGTGTGTGTATTTAGGAGGTACCTTGAAAAAACAGTAATAGAGACCATAACAGATGTGAGAGAGAGAGAACAGACTGACATCTGCATCTTACAGCTTCATCCTTCTATATTATGTATTGGTGTTGCAGGTCTGAGAGGGGGGATAAGATCTTCCAGTTAATTTGCTTACTTCACTCAAGTTTAAAACTTCTTCTTCAAACTTACCTTCCTACCATCCTGGATAGTCCTAGGGACCAGAGAAACTACAGACAGTCTCCATGCACTGTCCTGGGCTGTCAGGACATATGCATCTAGATCTGTGGCCATCCACCATGAATGGGTGAGAACTAGAAAGCCGTGTGGTTCTTAGGCTGTCCTCACTGAGCAGCTTTCCCTGGCAGTGGTGACACAGCCAGCAAGCAAGGAAGAGGAAGGTTCATGTTTTTCTTTTTACAAGCTTCTGGAGTTTCCTTGGTAGGTGATTATGGTGAGGAAGCAGGAGCCCACCATTTCCTGCTTGCTTCTGCCAAGGAGCATCACTGAGGTTCTGCTAAGACCACTTCCATTAGGAGACCCTTCACTTAAGAAAATGAAATCTCCTATGTCACAGAACCTCATAAAATTACTAAAAGGTGCTACTGCAGGCGACTGATTTGGAGACATGGGATTTTTCCAAAAAGTTGCTGTGTTCAGGCTAGATATGTAGGGGCTTATGCAAGTCAGCCTTTCCCTTCCTCTGTTGCAGTAGTTTTCTATGGAATGAAAAACAAACTTCAAAGCAATTAGCAAGTATCTGGAAAGTGGTGGTCTGCCTCTCAAGAACAGGTATACAGGAAGGATCTTGTAAGACTTTCTCTCTCTGCACTACAGAGCTTTAATCAACATCCTGCACAGGGAAAACTACAGGGAGAACTCTGTTTATATTATTTTCTCCATTGCTCTAAGGAGTGGCAAGGAAAAAAAGAGCAAACAACAAATCCCAAATAATCACAGGTCATAAATTCTTCATCATGTGAATGGCCCTTAGGTAGGTACATTCACCCAGGGAGGTATGTGACAGCTTCTAGGCACAAACTGCTGCCCTCTATGCAGCCTACAAATTGCTGTGTACACTAGCTAATACTTTGCTGATGGGCTGGGCTGGTTAACAGGAAAGTGCTCTTGACTAAAAACAGGCCGTTTTTCTCCTTCAAAGCAGATGTATTTTCTCATCACCACGTTTCATAGTAATTCAGTGACACAGAGTTTGCTGTGCCAGCATCATTTTCCCTAGCTGTTTGATAACCGTGCTCCGAACCAGAGCTGCAGAGTATCTCATTATTCTGCTCCAAAGGCAGGAGAGGAGGGTTAGATGTGAAGAAAAACATCTGTTCCTGAGCATGTCATAAGTAAGGTTATACTGCCAACTGCAGTATAGTATCCAGGATACTGCAGTCAGTATCCCTGCAGCAGCAGGTGTAGGAGAGGAATGAAATGAGATGAAAGAAAAATCAAGATGGGAAAACCTCATTGACTTTTTTTCTGCAGCACTGAGTTTAACCTGAGTTTAATATCACTTGAATTTAAAATATTCAGGAGCTGCTGCTGCTTTCTAATCCATTTGCAGAGTTGGATGAAAGCTCCCGTTATATTTTGAGCATTTGCAAAAATCAGAAAGAGTTAACTCTAGAGGAGTCTCTCCTCATGTTTGTTCCCCAGTGCCTCAGAAAGGAGACCCATTGACTCACATGTCAATGAGGAAAGTCAGACCATTTTGAAATGTTATGAAAGCAGCATCTGAGGAGAGCTGCACTGCTGTGAGAGGCTGAAATGTCCTTCCAAGCAGCGCAGGTACCGAAAGCATAGGGAAGAAAAATGCAGAGCATAACGTCTTGCAAAGACATATGAGCTGTGGATCAGCTTTCTTAGTACAAAATCTGGAGTCTGAGGTTTGTTCTTTGTGGTGCTGCTGTCTCTGTCTGTTGTGATTTGGTCATCCAGTCCCAGATATGCAGAAGTAGCAGGTCAGAGAGGCCTTGGGGAAAAGACTGACGGGATAGCACTGCCATCAGCTGGCACTGCTGACAGGTCCCTGGTAGGGACCAACAAATCCTGAGGCAGAGAAAATCAATAGGCACTGCTGAAATGTTTGGGGTTTGCCCTTTTGTCTCTTGTTTCTCACCATTTTCTCTGGGGTGCAGGTCTGGCCTTAACCTGCTAGCTATGAAAATCCAGGGAAGTGCTTGGATATGACACTAGGTCTCTCCAGCTTCTCTGCATATATCACATTTAATTTAAAATAAATTTCTAATGGGAATATTTGACATAACATTTTTCAGCTGGCAGAGCATTGCCCACCACATGCTGTGTCTTGCTTTCTGGAAGGTAGTACCACAGGAGAGCCTGAAAATTACTTTCTTGTAATGGGACTGCCTTCTCTTCACTAGGTTTGCATTGATTTTTCTATCATTTTCAGCCAGGAGTTAGAGGACATTTTACTCTTGCCACTCCAGCATCTGAAAAGGTAAAGCAGTCTGCCTGTGGTATTGTAGTGACTGTTTCAGCGTGGCTAGAGTTAGTTGAAAAACAGTATTTCAAAGGTGTTCTATAGATGACTTTGTTTTTCAGCTGCCTCTTTTAAAAACATAAAAAATATAATAAATTATAAAAAAATTATAAAAGGAAGACTAGGGAAAATGTGGGCACTCTCTGAAAGGAAACAGGAGACTTTAAACTGAAGGAGGGTAGGTTTAGGTCAGATATAAGTGAGGAATTCTTCACCATGAAGGTGGTGAGGCACTGGAACAGGTTTCTCAGAGAAACTGTGGATGCCCCATCCCTGGAAGTGTTCAAGGCCAGGCTGGATGGGGCTTTGAGCAACCTGTCTAGTGAAAGGTGTCCCCACCCATGGTAGGGGTTTGGAACTAGAGAATCTTTAAGGTCCCTTCCAACTCAAACCATTCTATGACGCTGTGATAGACACACCGGTGCCCTTTAGTCATGGAGTTGTACAGCAAAGCAGCAATGCAATGAGGACAGAACAAACATATCCAGGAAAACACAAGCTTGGGGGAAAACTTGATATTGCTCAGCCTATGGTTATTTGACTTGAGGACATTTTGTGTCATGAGGTGCATTATGTTTTGACTGCTTTTGACTTTTTTTTTTATACTGACTCAAAATATTGAGGATGAATGAGAGCAGAAGAGAAGCTAATTGGTGTTTTAATGAGTACTACATTCATTAACTTACGGATTTGGTTATGAGAGGAGGAACTTTGCATTTTGGGATCACTAGTTCAGCCCCTACTAAGACTAGCAGTAACCCTGCTCTTTGCATATTACTTGCTCTTTGCATATTTCTGTGCCTCATAGAGAGGGAGGAAGAGATTTTTCTAGGTGCCTTTTCCCTCTTTCCTGGAGGCAGATTCTGTCGGGATCCCAAGGACCTGGGTAGGGCTGGTCATTACTCCCACTGCTAAGGTAGGATGTGGATAGGATATGTTACCCCAAAGCATGCATACCTGAGTCCTTTCACAGCTGGTTTTCCTCCCTTCATTAACTTACTTTCTTTTACAGCAAAAAAAATGAGAGTTACTTTCTGTTGCTAAGACAGGAAGGCAGGTATATAGTTGCTTAGTTTAACTGAGGGATTCAGGAGTGAGTAAGGGTGCTTTTTGTAAAATGATATTCAGCAGGTCCAGAACATTAGTGTTTTCATAACACCTGTTAGAGCATTAAGATGGAAAGTCTTGCAGCAAATGAGATGAGCTTCTTTCAAAAGGTCTCTTTTGTTTTTTAAAGCTTTTGGAAGACTCCTGAGACATGAGCCCAGAAGGCTGCCCATTTAATAAATGAGGGACCAAATTTTGTTTAATATTGTCTGTTTCAGAGGAGATGCTCCTGGCAGATGCTGTTTATTGAAACAAAAGCTTGATGGGTTTTGCTAATGATGGTGTACCCTACAAAATATTTATGTTCTGGGAATACTCTGAGTTGTGATCTTTTGGTAGGAGTTTTTATTGATGGAGTCTAGTACCCCATTATGGCAAATTTATTCTTTCTTTTGAGTTATATATATTAAACCTTTTCTCTGTCATTAGTTTTCCTGTCTTCAAAATGAGAATTAGCATTGCAGAGTATTATGGTATGGGTGAAAAGATGAATCGTTACTCTTTAGAAAGGTAATTAACCTCCAAAGGCAGCTGCCAGAGAGCTGCCATTATAACACGAGCTGCACTCTTTTTCAGTTTTAGACTTTTGCTGGCCTCCTCCAGCCCTCAGCGGTGTGTTGTTTATCAGCACAGTTCAGTGAAAGCAGGAAGATATATTTCTTCAGCACAACGCCTGCAAGAAGCAGGGTGACAAATTTTGGGCTTTCACCAGAGTAACACCCTGTGCTTTCCTCTCTTCCCGTCAGGATGCACAGCAGGGCTGTGACCTTGGCAGTCCACCTGAGCAGGTGTTGGCAACATCTAGCTATGCTGATTAATTGTGCTTGCTCAGTGTAGGGGGGGCAGCTCATTAATTCAAGACTGTGTAAAGGAAATGGGAGACCCTTAGGATAGGGCCCTTAGACGAGACGTGCTGGTCTGTGTCAGGGAAGGACAGCTTTACAGAAGGCATGTTGACTCTGTGGGAGAGGGAGAGAAGAGAGAAAGAACATCTCTCTCCCTGGCAGTTCAGGTTTGAATCCTGGTGTGAGTGCACTGTAGCGCTGAGTGAGAAATATTTAGCCTGTCTACAGGCAGTTGTGTGCTAGTAAACAAGAAACATTGTTCCAAACAGAGATGATTAACAGCAACAAAAAAATTTAGGAACTGGGTAGAAAGCTTTATTCTACCTTGATCACAGCTACCCATTATGTCAGTAGGTTCTGATTTTTTCAGACTAATGGTAGGTGTACACTCATATGAACATGAGACTGTGCACTGATCTCACCCTGAAGGGACTGTGGATTTATCTCTAATGCTGTCAGATTTATTTACAAAAGATAGAGTACCCTTACAAATGCACCATTGTGCTCTGTTATTTGGAGCAGTGTCCCAATGGACAATGCAAAATGGAAGGAGCTTTTTAAGGCTTTGCCCTCACAAATCAAATGTCTTTTAATTGAAGTCATTGAAGAGTTTCTATCAGCATACATGGAAAAAGGAAAACACAGTGTTTTCAGATTTCAAACAGAATGCCCTGTAAAGGATGCACATTTTGTTGCAATGCTGGAGAAGTGCTCAACTTTGTGTGACAATGATAGGAATAACAACTAATTCTGGGGGTCTTTTGTTGCTGCTGTTGCAATGCATGTTTTCCTATTATGACAGTTTGGGTCTCTGTCATCCTTCAGTGACCAAACTGTAGTTTAGCTTTTCCATTAAAAAAGCCGGAAAGATGATGGAGATGATCAAGAGACATCTCAAACAGGAAAGACTTTGTCATGCTTCCGGGGTGTCTAATTGACAATTAGTAAATGCCCCTGATTTTTTCCTAGATAATTCTCTATCCTTGATACTTTTTTGTGTTATCATATACCTAGGTTTGTACACGCAACCCCGCTCTGGAGAGAATGCTCTTGCTAGTTTAGGGCAGATTTCTTAAAACTTTGAGGAGTTTCCTCCTCCTCTTACATGTCTGTTGCAGCACCTGTATCCAGACATGGTGCCACAGCTGTACATTCCTTTGCCTTCTCCGTCCATAATGTCACTGGATTTTTGTACAGATGGGCATGTGAATATCTGTTTGCAGAAAAAGCAAGATCTCTTTTACAAATATCTCTGCTTACATAAGAAGCAGGTTTTCCTCAGCAGATAGTGCGTTCTCTTTAAAGCTGGGCTCTTCAGTAAGTTATCCAAATGCCACAGTGACAGAATTAAACTCCAGTTAGTGTACAGACACTAGGAATGCATCTAAGCAGTGCTTTCAGGTATGGGCAATTGCTGCTGCTTGAACACAATTGTTTTCAAACTCTGTTAGTGATTTTTATTTTACTGTTTATATTGCATTTCAAGCATGAAATTATGCATCCCCTAAAGTGCAATGCTCATTTGGATCCATGGGTTCCAGCCTCTCACAGTTAATGGGAGTCTCTGCACTGATCTTGGCAGGCTCTGGACAAGTGTAGGCAGAGAAGACTGGTTTTGTCCCCAAATACCGAGCAAGCTGCACCTCCTCTTCTGTTATTGAGAGCTCAACTCACGCAGGCATTCTCCTCAGGTTCTTGTTCCATTCCATGTAGTAAATAGATTTCATGTGTACATCCTTACATCCCTATGCAATCCTTGAGTGGTAGTAACACTGGATAAACAACCGCCCTGTGCCAGAGCAGTGCTTTCCTAAAGCTTTGAGAGTTTTTGCGGAGGAAGCATTTCCTCCCAACAAACACTATTGTATCTCCTGACAAATGAGTCTAGGAAAAGAATTGTGAATTTGTGTGGGTTTGTTTCTCTTTGCTGCCTCTGCTGCTTGAACTATTCTCAGGAAGGTCAACTGACCTTTATCGAGCCCTGGCCATTGGCAAGATGATATCCATAATGAATGTATTTCAAGCAGCCAGTGCTTCAGCATGAGTGTTTTAACATCTGACCCCATCAGTACAAATAGGGCAAGACACAGAAGATACTTGACCTCTTTTCCTGGAGGAGAGCAGCTTCTGACTCTTTTACCAGATAGGGCATAAAATATCATATATGTATGATCTAGCTAGAAGAATAATGGATCCAATCCTTCGTTCAAAACTTGAATACAAAACTTCTTGCACCTTTTTTAGTTTTTTTCACTATACATATGACCTGTATTGATGTCTGGGCAGATGCAAAGGTTACTGTCTCCTGCTATTGTCTAGGTTTGTTATGATCTCACTTACATTAACCTCTAAAGGAGAAGTACCTCAATTAAATCATAAATATATGGAATAGTAAAATGAAGGCAAATAGCAGGCTTGGAGCTGTAACATCTACTTTTCACTTCCTGTGAAACTGGACATAACATCATTAGCTCCACATAGACCAGTTTTTAATAACACTTACCTTGTGATTCCTCCATATCATGATAGAAATATTTGCCCAGTTAAGTAGTGATGAAACATCTAAGAATGAGAATTGATTGAAAGATGGCAACATGCTAGTCTAGGCCTTGAAGTAAAAATACAGTGAGGTATAGGGTAAATCAAGTGCTTCCTCACTACACTTACATATTTAAATCCATTACTTTTTTCTTAAACTGAAGAAAATGACCCATATGAAGCCAAGTATAACATAAACATGCTGCTGAAGTTAACCCTTTGTCCACCTTAGGGTTTTTTTCACATGCACTGTCAGGCCAGCCAAACACAGAGTGTGCCAAGGAAAAATACTGATGGGAAACCACAGTTCTTCACTGTGTTTAAGAGAACAAAAATGGGAGACCCCTCTGAAAAGGCTCATGTATCAGCCTGCTGCCTTGTAATTTTTGTTTGCACATGTATTAAGTATGACACTTCACTTTCTTAGTAATAGCATGGCTTCCTGCTCATTGTGAGTGGTGTTTATTGCACGCTTCTTGAGGTTTTCATGTTTGATCGTCTCCTTGGGGAGAAAGAGCTGAAGTTTTGAGATGGACTGGGTTTCTTGTTTAGTGCCATCTAGCATATTTTAAAGGAATTATATCTTTGCCTTTGAACATTGAAACTGGGATTTTGTGATGTATCATTTATATATGGAGAGACCAGCCATACCCACTCAAGTATCTCTATTTTCCCATTTGTACAGTACATCCAAATGTACTTCTGTGTCATGCTATATTCATAACTGACCTAAAATTAACTTGAACTTTTGCTGTTGCACATGGTTACTAAGATTAATAGCAGAAAGAGTCATCTACATTGATTGTTTGAGATTAAAACTCTCCAACTCCCCTTCCCCACTCCCCAGTTTAACCAGCTTTTTGCAGCTCTCCTTTGACACTGGGAGGCACTTGAGTTTGCTTCTCTCGGTGATCTTGAGAGCTGAATTCAAATCATTCTATATGGGATTTCACTTTCTTTGAAAACTGAAACAGTATTGCCTCCTCTGTGCAGAAGGTGCTGTTAAGCGATATATTTGTTCTATAAGAAGATTAGTTCTGTAACTCCAGTCTGAGGTTTCACTTGTACCCTGTTGTTATGCAGCTGTTACACAGCTAAATGCTGTGCCCAGAGGGTAAGGACCAAGTCAGCCCACGAGCAGATGAGGTCCCTGGGAGAAGGGAAGAGGGAAACAGCAACGCACCTAAACTGGGATCTCTGAAGAAGGGAAATTCTTCTCATTTCTTCACCCAGATGGTACTTGGAGTTTACTGAAGCACTTGTCCTACAAATAAACCAAGGCTAAAAGCCATAGGCAAGAGATAGAAATAAGTAACTGAGGTTAAAACTTACTAGGACACCTACACTTCTTTGACTAAAGACTGACTTTCAAATAAAGATGTTACCATCAGATGCATGACTTTTTATACTCTTTCTGTAAAGCAGCGATTTTGTCAAACACAGGAGGGAGGGTAAAGCCAGACAAATTGTGCAGTAACAGCTGTAACTAATCAAATAAATGGGAGAAAGTAGAATTTAATGAAGAAAAAGTCACAGTAAATATGTCAGGAAAGGATCTACAGTAAATTGTCACCTACTAGGTGGTGTCCTTGCCCCAGTGATCACACATGTATATTATGTAGCTTACCTAGTTGCTAAAGGAGTCTTCCATTTCAAAACCCTGATCAAAATCTGTGTCCTTCAGGTTGGTTTGGATGCAAACCAAAAGTGCCAAGTGTTATTTCTGTTCTGATAGGCCAAGATAAGGTTTAAAATTCAAACACTGCAGATTTCAAAGGCGTGTTCATATCTGGGCCGTTTGTTTCTTTTCTGCTTTAAGCTGTCCAGTCTCTGTTTCATGTGAGCACTGAGTCACTGGGCAGCCATGCTGTTGCATTAGCAGAACACCTAATTTAAAATGATACTTCCAACTGAGCCTCCACACAGTGTCTAGTGAGCTGCAAGAGCTTGCCTGTGCTCACCTGAAAAGGACTAGCTGAACATACTCTGATTTCCTTTTGAATGACAGTCATCTTTGCACTGTTGGAGACATCTCCATCTCTGTTAATGCACAAACCACAGCCTATTCTCCATCCCGGGGACAGATCTTCTGGATCTGTGGAACTTAATTCTCTGCTAGATATTCTTTTCCCTCTCAGCAGCACTGCTGTGATTTGGGTGTGTTGTGGCTTTGGTGGGGGTGAATTTGCTCTGGAGGCCTGTTAATTTTTCTTTTTTGTGCAGGAGTCAAGTGGCTCCTCATGGGAGGGCACAATAACCCTTTTGGTAGTGATTGTATACTAACATTTGATCATTACATGCAAGTTGACTTATTGTTCTATACAATTTTAAGAACAGCTAGGCTTCCAGCTACTCCCTTCAATGATCAGAGAATACACAAGAAAAGTAACAGTTGAAATACTTGCTTATACTCAGAAAATTATGAGCACTTATTTCTTCTTCCTAATTCAGAGCTCAACCTGAATTAGAGATTTTTATTATACTTGTAATGTTATTACTGGTTGCTAAATTATAGAAACCTACTTTTTCTTCTGTACCTCAGATCTAGATAAATGCAAAATCAGAAGCTACTTGAACTCATTTGAGATTAAATAAAAGAAAAATGAGAGAGAAGCTTGAGGAAGTGGAAGTATTTTAGGGTGTTATCACATATTGCCCGAGCACTTAGATTCCAAGGTGATACATACCTAAAAATGCCAAAGACAGATGCATTTGACATTATCTCACCCTCTAAATGCTTGGTAAAATTACAAAAAAATCCTGAAACAATAGAGAAAAGGGTTTTTTTCTTCTTTTTATACCTCCACCTGTGACAGTTACCCTTAAGAAAGCCTGTCACATCTTTTGATAAAAGGTCCATCTTCAGTTTTAAATGGGAACCATCTATGCTGAAGCATACATTCAAAAGCACTTTCTATAAACAGTCTCTCAGGAGCCTTTAGCTCCCTGCTAATATAGCAACAACAAAAGTCAGCTCCTGAGTCAAGCTGTCCTTGTTGGAGGTGGCAGGTAGGAAGCCTGGCAGAGGCTGTATTTGGCATGCATGGCTCTGAGCCCAGCTCTGTGCTCCTTTGGCCCCTGGCAAGTCACTTCTTTTTATCCCATGTAGGCACAAAGGTAGATTGTTTCATTTACACCCCCCGGGGGAGTTCATAGCCCTTCTGCACAAGCAAAAATGATTCAAGCCTGTGAGGAGTCAGGCACCGATTCCTCTCTTCTCCTTGAAAATCTGAGGCAACACTGTGGAGGTAAATGAAGCTGCACTCTGCTCTCACAAGCAATTTTAGTGATATGTCAGATAAATTTATGTGCCTCAGAAGAAAAAGAAGGAAGAACTTAGGCCAGCTCCTCACCAGGTGTAGCATGGTCGAATGCCTTGCGCTCTCAGGGAACTGTGTCCATTTACTCCATCTGAGGATTTGTCCCCAAGTCTGCTGTTCCCTGGCCTTTGCAGTGGCAGCTGCAGGAGTTTGGATGAAACAGAAGCCTGTAATGAGCCCAAGACTGTCTTCCCCCAGCCACTCCTTTTAGCATAGACTCTTGTCAAGTATACTTGCTTGCAGAAAATGCGCTTTGTTCAGTGATGAAAACTCCCTGAATTCTGCCAAAGGACACCATTTTTCTCTACCACACATGCACTGTGTCCAGTAGAGATTGATTAACAATAAAAAAAAAGAGCCATTCAGAGTGAATTTACTAAATCGTTCTGCAAGGAGGGAATGAAAAGGTCTGCATCACGCTGTTTGCTTTGCTGCGCTGAAGGATCTCACCGGGTCTGCAGCACAGGAGAAAGGCAGTGAGGGACAGAGGCGTGTATGTGAGCATGAGGGAACAAGGATCTCTGTGGGGCTGCAGGCTGCACGATATGAGGAGAAACAGTGAGTAGCAAGAACCTTTCCTTTGAGTCAGAAATACTTTAAAAACACTTTTCTGACAGGGGATGTCTAGTATAGACTTGGCAGGGGAGGGGCTGGGGAACACAAAAAAAACCTGACAACAATAGAGCCTGCTGCAGTGGTGAACTCAAGAGTGCCACCCAGAGTACCTTTTGGCATAATATATGATGCTCTGTGTGGATCTGGAAACCGGGAAGATTAAAGCAGATGATCTTTCTGCATGTAAAGCAGCCAGAGACAGCATGATGGATCATTACTGAATACTTTTCTGGCCATGCATAATTGCGTTCTGATCTTCCTTGTTGAAGCACTACTACCATCTCTCTCCCAAACTGGGATCACTTGCATTGGAAGCATGCTACTGCCAGCTATAGTAAAATGTTAAAATGGCATCAAAACATCCTACAGTAGAGCAGCAAGATGAATCAGATAACTGGCTATATGTAGGGTCTGGAAAATAAGTGTCTGTTTGGATTTGATGGGCATGTGCTTTGTTTCTCTTTAATACTTTGTGGTTATTTCTGCATTGTCTGACGTCTGATTTGCATGCAAAGTACAAAACAGCAGAGGGGGATTGTTTTGTCATTTAGTTTCCTGTCATTTCTATTTCACATTTGATCAGAAATATTATACAGTGTATTTACTGAATAAGGGTTAAATAATCCTTAACACATAGTGTATGGCTATGTAACACAAAGATTTTGTGAACAATACAGAAGCAGAAAAAAATACCTCTTGCTTACAAATGAAAATCAAAATCAGAATCAAAGGGACTGTATGTGCTGGGAGTTTTAGCTGCTCTGAGATACAACTACTGAGGGACAGACAGGTGGTCTTGGTCTGCACAGCTGAGCTGCAGGTCTCCTGGGGACAATATTTTTGGTGACATGGTTTGTACTGCTGCCCTCTGCATTGGTTAGAAGAGATTTATTGCTGGCTTGTCAGTGTGGATCATTACCTGCCTTTACATCTGTGGGGTGTCAGCTACTTCAAATAGTCTATAATTTATTCCCTGCATTAAGCAACTCTTAAATGCACATGGTTCCTATGAACACTTAGATGCCTTTCACTTCTTAATAAATACAAGTGAGGAATGCAGAAACTGTCAGAAAATGTCTTCCTCTCTCTTCCCTTCCCCAGCTCAGTAAAGAAAAACTGGAAATTTGAGGAAAGGTTTAAATCAAACTTATGTTCAGATTTTTTTTTTCTCAGAAATAAATAGTGAAAGACATTTTGAAGCAGGGTTTAAAATGGAGATATTACTCCTTCACATAAATCCCAGAAGCATTTCAACAGTCTTTATTTCAACACTTATCATATTGGTAATTACTCTTGATATATATATGTAACTGTAGATACATCCACAGTCTTCAATTTACTGTTGGTCCTTAATATTGGGCTGTGCTAATTAAGTTGTAATGAACAAATACACATCATTTGCTTTCCAAGATTTTTCATCTAGAAATGTGAGATTTTAATCTACATTATGACATTATTTCTCTGTTTACATAGTGTTACTGAGCCCTTTGGGTATAACCTTCAAGATTATTGATGCTTTCTATTTTCAACATTTTAATTTCTGTCCTTAAAAAGAGATGTCAACAGGTGAAAATTGTACTTTAATGCCTTATTATGCTGCTCAGCTCCATCTCTAACACTATGAATATTTGTCATTTATTCAAAATTAAAGAATTCATGCCATAAATATATGACATGGTATTTTTTATGTGATAAATAAATGATACAAGTAATACATTTTTCATTTTAAAAGATATAAATATGGTTTCATTTGGATCATCATATAGCTAGTATAGGTATATACTAGCTATATGATGAAATATATAGCTAGTATATATTTTCAATGCTTCCATTTTTTTCTTTAGGGTGTCTGGAATTGTCTAATTCCAATTTGCACAGGACTCAATACAAAATGACATGCTAATGAAAAGCAACTGGTTGCCTCTAGACAGGAAAAGCTCATTTTTTTTTGATCTCAAAATATTTGCTTGTCATATGAGTCACAGGGAAGAGAACCATTTGGCTCAGCTCTTGTTTTGGCTCCTGTTTCTCTGAGCTGCCCAGCGAGGCACACAGAGCTCCTCTCTGTCCCCCAGCTGCACTGCAATATGTTTGGAGTTGCTGGAAGTTTCATGGCATGAATTAATGCCATGCTGAGCAGTGGCCTGGTTGTGTGGCTTTGCTCAGCCTGCAAGCAGGGCCCTGGAGAATAATTGCTGGTATTTTCCAGGGGGCAGGTTTTCCACAGTTGCTCTTCATATTTTGCCAGTGCCAGACCATGGCATGTCAGGAGAGGCCAACCTCTGGTCCTTCACTGAAGCTGCACCTTCCTAACAAGCACTAAGTTGGTACCTCCTTGCTGAGGAGAGTCAACCTAGTAAGCCCAACTTGCTAAAAGAAAACCTTCCAGCAGGATTAATTGTATCTGTGAAGTCAAGCACCTGTAATGGTTGTTCCTTTTGAAGCCAGTTCTCATCCCTAAAAGGATTCTGAGAGGCAACTACTGGCTGAGCAGTCCTGTGTTTCCATTTGCAGCCCAAACTCCAAGGGCTAACACCAGAAACAACTCCGTGTTCCATAGCCTAAAGGCTACCTGTATTGAGTCCTGTTCAAAATACATGGATGTATGCAACTTCTCTGTAGTTGCAATTGTTGTCCTGCCTCTGGGTCACTAGTAGTGAAAGCAGCTTCTCATTTAGGAGTTTTGCACTCTGCTCCTGCAGCTGAGTGAAGCTGAAGAGAGGTGGCAGCAAAACGTACTAGAGTTCCCATCAGGCCCCCAGAGTCGTGGGGAGGCCCTGAAGTATCCCAGGAGATCAGAAAGCCTGGAGAGGGGTCAAGAGCCATGTCTGTGTTGAGAGCACAGGAGAGAAGCATAAGGAGAGTGTGTGTGTTTCCATTTGAGAGGACAGATGGGTGAACTTTGTGGTTCTCTTTCCATCCCCTGCTAGGTGCACGTTCCCCATACATTGCTCTAGAGGAGTTGCAAGGAGGAACTTGAGACACAGAGGAAAAATGGAAATGTAAACCTGTTCCATTACTGCATTTCCTTCAACCACACAGTCTTTTTCTTTCTTCTGATGGCAGCATCCCACTGATGCCTCTCTGGGCCATTTAACTTTTTAGAAGCAGTCCTGGATGTGTACCCTGGTGGACTGCACCTAGAGATTATCCTAAAAAGCCACAACTTACTGGTCTGTCAATGTGATGTTGTGCTTAGGCAGGTTGTTGTTCCATTTGTTAGCGATGCAGGAGGTATCTAGTGCTAGCAACTGCAAGTTGCTCTTTGATGCCCTTAAATTTTTAGGTTTAATACAATTGCTGAGGATTGCACAGGACATCTGTGAGAGCCTGCAGAGTACTGTTCTGAGCTCTTCACAGTGGAAAGTAGAAAAAATGTGCAGGACTCTAAAACAAGCTCAAAGTAGTGATGAAACTCTCTGCACCCCTCAGTTTCAATTCAGAGGTTTGATCTCAGAGCATTCTCTGAGCTAGCTCATGTTCTCTGAAGTTTTCCATTAGCAACATGCATAGTTAAATTGAGATTTCTGTACACTTTGTACACTGAAGGGATTTCAGGAAGCTTACTGGTTTAATGCTGGAGAATGGTAATAGAGCTACATTAGAGTTTTCAACTATGGTGTCTGCAAGAGGACAGCATCTGCCACAGCTGTTAGAAGACTGACTGACTTCTGTGTTTAATGGAAGCCACCAATGAGACTCCTTTTGTTAAAGAAGTGTTCACCTCTAATTATTATAGATAAGTCATAAAAAAGTATTTCTGGCAGCACATAAATCTCAGAGGGGAATAAATTGTAGTTACCTGAAAGCCAAACTCAATTTCCAGTTTTAGTGCAACTGGAAAATTCTCAGCTTCTCAACTGAGAGATTTTCATGCCCCTAAGATGTTTTCCTTTGGGACTTGTGGGTTTTTCATTGTTTTTCTTCTTTTCTGTGATCTACCTCTTAGACATAGTCCATTTTTCCTCTAGAGAATTTTGTAAGACAATGCACTGAGGAATTAGTTCATGCAAGTCATCCCTGAGCACAACCAAAAAGCCTTGAAAGTGATGAAATGGTTTTGTGTCATCTGCGAATGCATTGATATTTGTCCCTATTGTCCTTCGCATTTTCAATTCAAGCAGCACATAATTTATCACCACTGTTGTCAAATGCTGCATGTAATTGTGTTTAGTAGAAAGCTTGGTGGGAGAGAGGGGAGAACAGAAGGGGGGAGATAAACATTCACTTTTTCCCAGAAGTGCAGAGCAGCTCTGGCTTTGAATTTGGTGGCCATCTACTCCTTTCAAGTACTCCCATGGCATTATATTGTAAAAGTGGAGCAGCATATCAAATGTAAGAATGTAGTTCAGCAAAGGCAACAGAGGTAAATGTCTTACTGGAACCATGCAGAGCATGAGACTGGAGACATTTTGAGAGTTTGCCAAGGTGAACAGTTGCATAGCAGCCCCACTGCTCATTGCCATCATTCTGAAAATTAAGTTACTTGTATATAGGATGTCAGTGCACTTCAGTGGTCTCCTTTCAGTACCAATATTATTCTACTTTTTAAATGGTTTAGTCCTTTTAGCCTCCTTCATGAGGAGGATGTGATACAACATGGTTAACAGATGGCACCACCTAGATTGGGGATGTCAGCTACAAAAGATGCTATTGTCACACTTTAATTTCTATAGGAGAACATGGATTTGTCTGTGTTCCCTGGCTGTACTGTATTCAACAGCCACGGAGTCCCAGCAGAAGGCCTTACAATCAGATCCCTTAATGTGTACTTTGCACAGCTGCTAATTAATCACACAGGGAACACACCTATAAAGGATGGCTATGAAGGTAAGAAAATGCAAAGGGGGCAACCTGCAGATAAGGGCCTCCATTTTATTTTTCAAGTTAAGGCTAGTGCAGTTGGTGTGATAGCAGGTTCTTCTGTGGCTTCTCGCTTTCTCCATTTCTCATCATAACCTCCTGGTGTGTTGACTTCTGACAGAACAGTACTTTGGAAAGTGTTCTTGCTTATGTCTTTGTCAAAGACACATGGGTGCATTTTCACCAAGCTGCTTTGCTTCTCTTAGGCCTAAAAAATGGATCTTCCTTCTAGCTGTTATCTCACACTCTGGGGGAGCTGCAGTGCAGGGAGCATCCTGTGAAGTGACAGACACCTAGATGGATTTCACTGCACCTGATAAACCTGGCTGGGAGACAGCCCTTCTGTAATTTTCATTTTCCTGCTCACTTAGAGCAGCACTGAAGTACACTGCTGTTGGAAGGAACAGGCTCAGTGCCTGCAGCGTGGGGCAGCCTAAATGTAATAGGGAAAGAAACCTTTTTTCTTTCTCTTGTCTATTCTTATGATCAGGAATGGAGATCCGTGAATTGCAATAAAACACTGTGTCTCCCAAGGTGCTTAGCTCATGGGAAAAATGAATGTTGGGACCTGGAACCACAGCACCTTATGAACTTTCACATTAAGCCTAGTCTTTTAGTGTGATGTATTTAATAAGAGGAGTTTTCTTTAGTCTGGTTTGTTTCTCTGTGGAGTAATGCTGGTCCTTCTATGTGGAGCAGCGCTGTGGTATTTTACTCCGTTGTCAGAAACTTGGAGGGCTTTGCCTTTTCCCCTGTTGAATGCTGAGTCTGTACTGTGAACCTTAGCTGGCATTGCCTACTTAAATAGGATGAAAAAAGGCAAGGACCGAGCCAGTCACTGTTATAGGAAGGCTGGACCAGAGAGCCCCCTCGAGGTACATCCAGCAGTAACCACCACCTCCTACCAACTACATAACTCTCTCAACCAGCCTGGTAGGGAAAAGCTTTTCCTGCTGTGATGAAACCATGCCCCATGCACCGACTGACTGTGAATGAGAAGTCTTGTGCTGTAGCTCCATACTTGAAAAAGAAAAAAGGAAAATAGTACATGGTCTGCTCTGGTGTGTCTGCCCTTTGGGAACATTAACAGTGAGGAATGTCTGTCTTAAGCAGAAGAGGGAATGTGAGGGATTTGAGCAAAAATGGTCGCCAGACTGGTAGTTTGATGTGAGCCCTCGCTGTGCCAGAAGAGTGGTTTGTCCCCTGCTAATAGATGAGCAGAAATGTCTGTGCCTCTCTAGGATATTAACAGCAGTTTGCCTCTGTTTTTTTTTTTACATAAATAGATTAAGCTTTAGCTGTGCTCCTATCAGACAAATTTTCTTTGCTTTTTTTTTTTATTTTTTGAATAATCATCAGACATTCTCATCAGTCTTGTCCTACAAGCAAAGCTTTGAAAAAACCCTGAAGAGCTGACTGAACAGTTGCTGTTCTTTCAGCATCTGTAGCTGTTTAATATTTTGCTTGCCTGTCTCTTCAGGTACACAGGGGAGACTGAGCTGCTCTCTCCAGTCTGTATGAAGACAAGCAGAACTTGAGCAACTAGGGAGAGAGGACAAACTGCCACAGCAATGCCAAAATTTCTGGCTCATGTTCTTGATCTCTGCTGTTCGTGTGTCAAAAATTGGAAGTGTAACTGGGTGAATAATCCTCAGGCCGTAAAATTCATAAGTGCTTGGGTTTCAGCCAGCTCTTTCCTGGGGATTTTGTGGGTCCAGTTTTAATTCTTCCTTCCATTTGATGTGGAAATCATGTAATTCATGCAGTCCTGGAGGCATGGAACCATGCAGTGGTTTTTTATTGCTATTTTATTTATTAATTCATTTAAGTGCTGTGGTGACCTGCTACCCCCCTTATAAGATCAGAATTTTATAAATATTTAAAGCAAACTGACACTTGAAGGGGCTTCATATATAGTTCTGGAGACTTTATACCTACTGCCCTAAAGTTGAATGGACTTATATTTGTTAAAACAAAAAAAAAATCCCGATACTGTCTGTTGTAATATAAACACCTGCTATGGTGAGGTCAAACATCAGTGACCTCAGTGACAGAGGTTTCTTTAAGCAATTTCGCAAATAGCGAATGTTTCTTTCACAGACCAATTGATTTTTGTGTCAAGTTTCTGTTTAAGAACCTCATCTAAAATCAGATTGCTACAGTGCCACTACAGATCTTGTCTCACAAGCTGAATCCTGTGTTGGACTTAGTATCTCCTATCACTTTTAGGCTAATACTTACCTCTTGGCAAACTCTTCATGCATAGCTACCAATGGATTCAAGAGACATTTCATCCCTGAGCCAGGAACTTATTTATCTCACTTCTGTGGATTGAGAGTGAAAAGATGGAGAAGGCAGCTGTAGTACAGGGTACTGACAGCATGTCTTGCTGTTATGTGCTGAGAATTATGTTGAAACCATATACCTAACTATTTTTATACATCTGAATCCTGTGCAAGAACTTACTCTTTAGTTTGCTCAAAATATGGCTGTCCTTCTGTGGTGAAACTACATCAGGATGAAAATTAATCTCCCTTGGACAGTGGTGAGAGGAGTTAGCTGTGCTTGGAGTTTGTTTTTGGGGGTTTTTTTGACACAGACTTGCATACCTGAATTGAGATCATGGTGATGCTGTAGGCTTTTTTGTGATTTTGCAGAAATATCTTAATATTCATTATCTACCATAACATGTTAATTATGTATGTTTTGCTCTCCCTCATTCTGCTTACAGTGTGAACCTGTAGAAAACTGTCATTAATTCTTCAGGGACAGTAACCTGGATTAAGCCTTGCAGGAGTTGCTGCCATACGTGGCGATAAAGCATCAGAATGATATCTGGTTGTGGACATCTTAAGTATAAAAGCATTATCAGCTCTTGAAGTCTGTGCTACAAGTTATTTCCATGAGGTGGAAAATGCTGCCTACTTTTATTTTTCGTTGTATAGAAAGGAGTGATAATAGGAACAAAGGCTTGAAGATTTTTTACATAAGTCGAAGACTTCTCTGCAGTAATCAGATGCTGCTTAGTTGCTTTTAGTTTGTGGTTTTATTATTATTATTATTATTATTATTATAAGTGTGGGTTTGGTGGGGTTTTTTTAAATTACAGCTTTTCATCCCTAGCTCCACCAGCTCCCCCATTCCCTCAGTAGTGGGTCAGAATTTTCTACAGTCCTTGTCCTTTAAATAAGTTCTGTGGATAAACAGAGACTTTGAAAAGATGACAGAATCCAAAGAGGATGAAAAATCATCTCAGTTTTCTCTAGGGAAATAATATCCTTGGTATAGAGTCTGAGGTACTTAGCTTTACTCCTGTATTATTTTTGTGCTCTTTTTTCCCCTTCTCAAAAAGATACAAACATCTTGCCAGGCACAATATCAGCACACAAACCACAAAGGACCCTAAAATGTATCCCCCTACGTGCCAGGACAGCAGAGTAAAATACTGCAGCTTTCTGCGAGAGTCCATTTTGTGCCACTGGATTACAAGAGAGTGCCACATATAAAATTTACTCCTATTTTCTGACCTAGAAAGACAGATGAATAATGTAAGATTGTCATAAAAAAGAAAACCAGCTCAAGATTTATTCTTTAAAAGAACCAAATTCTATTAATTCCTTCCTCTCTAGTTCCTTCTTCTTGACCAGCTCTCTAGCAATCACTTCTAAATTTCAAGTTTGCCTTTCTGCCAACTTGGCATGCCATATAGAAACAAAGCTTTTCAATAATATATGTGCTGTGCCTGCTCTGAAAGCATATTTTGGCAAGGGCTTTTCTAACTTGAACTGGTATCCACTTTCAGAGATTACTTTTCTATTACTATTTAATTTCAAAACAACCTGAGAGAAGCTGCCATCCAAGGTCCCGGAGAGCAGTGTTACGTAGGCAACTGCTTCCTGTAGGAATTTAGGTCCCATCAAGGAGCCAGAGAAGCAGCCCTGAAAAGCCAAATCCTGTGTGCAAAGAGCAAAGCCTCTCACTGCGCTCCCAGTGAGGTTCAGTGTTGTGACTCCTCAGGGACTTCTGGGGATTCATGAAGTTGTTATATCCCAGAGCTAGCCCAGTGCTTATCATCTCTAGTGATGCTGATTACCACTGAGGGCAGGTTTTGGCACTGAGGGCTGTTAGGACCTAAACTAAGAATATTTCATTCCATGTGGAGCGTTCTTTTTTTAAGAAACAACAGGTTCCTACTGATTTCTGCCATGTCAAAAACAGAGTGTGGGCCAAAATTATTGGTAGCTGAGACATCAGTAACTAGGGCAATCCTTGCTTCACTTTTACAAGGACATATTCACAGATATAAGTCCTGGCAGGGAGGTTCTTACTATTTTCTCTGATCTGCTGAAACACAGAAGATGGACATGACACAATTTTCTTGGGTTTAAGTAATCTGGAATTACTACCCACTTACTAGTTCTAACTGGAATGAATACAAAGTGTCCCTGAATTTAGTCCACCCTTAAAAGCTTATCATACCTAACATTCTTTGGATATTCAATTACTGTATCGTTTGTGCGAACAACATAGAATCAAAGAATGGCCTGGTTTGGAAGGGACCTTAAAGCTTATCTAGTTCTAACCCCTCTGCTGTGAATTGGGACACCTCCCACTAGGTCAGGTTGCTCAGGGCTCCATTCAACCCGGCCTTGATCACTTCCAGGGATGGGGCATCCACAGCTTCCCTGGGCAACCTGTGCCAGTGCCTCAGCACCCTCACAGTAAAAAAATGTCTTCCTAATATCTAATCTAAATCTACCCTCTTTCAGTTTGAATCCATTCCCCCTTGTCTTGGAAATGTACATGCTTTTGTAAATAGTCTCTCTCCATATCTCTTGTAGGCTCCCTTCAGGTACCGGAAGGCCACAATTAGGTCACCCCAAAGCCTTCTCTTTTCCAGGCTGAACAATCCCAATTCTCTCAGTCTTTCCTTGTAGGAGAGGTGCCCCTCTAACCATCGTGGTGGCCTCCTCTGGACTTGCTCCAACAGGTCAATGTCCTTCTGGTGTTAAGAACCTGAGCTACAATGACCTGCAACGTTGTCTGTCATGCAGGAGCAGGACTTCTAGTATTGGTCATGGGTATAAAGCTGTAATAATGTATTTTAGAAAGTTATTTTAGATAATTTTTGTGACACAATCATAAAATTAAGCTCCTTGGTATATTGATATTTGTGCCCATGTAGTTCTGTGAATAATTTTATTGAAAGCCATGTAATAGGGTGAATACTTTCTAGAAATTTGAAACTTAAGAGATGTAATAGACTATATTTTTTAAAATTAAAGCAAAAATTAAAGTCTGTTCTTTCTTCAATTCTTATGGCTTTATTTTAGAAAGCCAGACAAAGTTAAGAATTGCTGACGCGTGAAATGCTGGCAGTTTAAATGTATATTTTTCTTCTGTTAGGGAGAAACACAAGTGAAAGAGAAACTTCAAAAGGATGAGGGGTTTTTTAGTAAAAGTTACTTTAGAATGTACATCCTTTCTTATTTTGAGATTTGGCTGGGGCTTTTTTCCAATTAGATTGTTTTTTCTGGTTCACGACACTAACTGTGTACTAACACAAACTGATCATGTGTCAAGTGACATGTTTTTATTTACAAAGCATTATGGATAGATGTTAGGAAAATAGTTCCCATTTTCAGGATAATTTTTTTTCTTTCTACAGTGGCAAAACAGCTTGATATTTCATGAGATGGAATTGTAACAATTTTTCAGGTTTTTTACATGAAATAATACAAGCTGCATTACCAAATAACTTTCCATAGAAAATTTAGAGAAAGTGGTGGAAAGCAGTGCCATGTTTCAACTTCACATTGAAACCCAGCATTTTTTTCACCAGGAAAATAAAAGTAAAAATATATGACCACTATCAATTCTCAGTGGTAGCAATCACTGTGAGTAGTTTTTTGATGGTATGTTTCCTTACTCCATCAAATTGTTGCATCTAAATAGTTAGCTCTGATCCTTTGATCTCCTTCCTCCATTCAGCTCACGTATCTGTCTGTACTTCCTAACATTGGCACATAATGAGGAATTCTTTATTGATAATCAAATCTCTTTCAGTTTTGTAGCCACTGTAAGCCTGCTATATTGCATACATTTGTCGATAAACTACAAGAATGTGATTTATTTGAATGCACCTAAAGCCATCTTCGCAAATGGAATTTACTTACAAAGTGATGTTCATCTGCTTTGCAGAATTGTTCCTCTCAGATACTGTTCTTGTTTTGACAAATCTGAAGCCCAAAACCAAAGCTAACAGAGTAGCTTTAGCAGCCCCTCCATGTGTGACTATCCTTGGAAAATATCAGTGGCTCATGTTTTCACAGTTGTGATTTAGCTCTTCCACAGATGTGTTCTCTTCTTGCATACCTGCCTCAAAACTCCTCTGTTTCTCCATTTTATCACCAAATTTTTGGATGGTATTCATCATACACTTAGTGCATCTTCAGTTGCAAGAATGTGTCTATGATCTGTGGGTAATAAAATGGAATAAGCTCATTGCGCATTTGTGGAGCAACTCACTATGGCTGGAACACATACAAAGCACACATGGAAGAATGGGATGGCAAACTAAATGCAGCAAAAATTAATTTTGATCTCTTGCTTATTTTCCTAAGCACACCAACATCTCTCTTTACACTAACATTGGCCCCACTTAGGGAGGATTCTGTTGTTAACTATAGTGTCATACAGTGAGTCTCCTGCTTATCACAGCTGCCACATTACTGAAGTTTCTTGGCATATGAAGCTGTCAGCTTGCTGTATGGAGCCAGTCCCATGTCAAGCAGCTGCCACTTCATTCATAACCTATCTTGAATCACTCTGAAGGCTGCTTGCCTAAAGGGACATTCAGAAAGTCCTTAAATACCCAGCTTTTCTTATCTAAAAAGGAGTTCTTGTAACTTATAGGTAGCACCTTTGTTATGTGCATTTAAGGGCTTTTTTTTTAAGGCCTTTTTTTTCTTCCTTCCTCTTCTAACATATCTCAAGTCTGCAGCAAAATCTATATTTCACCAGGCATGCATATACCCAGTGCACATCCAATCTTTGACCGTCTGTGTGGATGCTGTTAACATTATTTATACATTACCAGACACGGTCTGGAAGCAGCAAGATAAAAGCTGTATTTTATGAGTGCTCCCAGAAGCACTACCCTCAGTTGCATAATTACCTGTGGCATCTGCTGGGAGATGTGTGTTATGAAACGGTGTGAGCTATTAATTTGCATACAACTATTACTCTATTTTTCCCCCTTTTGTCAACTGACCATGGCATGCTTGACAGTCTCTTCCTCACCTAGAAGAGGAGGTTAACCCTGTTTTTTTCTGAAACAGGGCACCTGATAAGCAGTATCTGTTAAAGGAAAGGAAGCAGATGGAGGTGTCCTACACTACGTGTGTCTGTGTATGCATGAGAATACATATGAGCAAGAGAGAGGTTGCACAGCAACACTTGGATGTGCCTGTGTGTGCAAGAGAGCAGGAGAAACAGGTTGGTTGTGTGCTGCAGGCTTCCTGTTGGCCTCCTGCAGTATTAGGAAGAATTGTAGCTATTCAATCAAGCATATAACTCTAATTAATAATGAGGAGGGCCATCCTGCCTAATTAGGGTTTCCCCGCTGACCCTGCAGGATGTTACTTATGTACCTCATCAAATCTACATCCATTCACTCTACAAAATATCACTCATGATTAACTTTTCTTTATGCCTGATGCTTCAGCTGCCTGCCTTTCTTTTCCCTATACTGTCTTTTCTGGCCCCGCTTCATAAATGCAATGCTAGACAACACGTATTGCTTCCAGTCTTCTAAAGAAAGCATTAGTTCAAACTGGATGCACTTAGTACATGCTTCCTCATTTTTGCAGTGGACAGGAGAACAAGATTTGGATTTGAGAATTGGAAATGCTTTCTGACAGTGAAGATGCTGAGATAGACTTCTCTGGGTAGGTGGTCTCACCAGGACTGAAAGGCTTTAAGAACTGTTTAGATTATTTTTCACCAAAAATACTATAAAGTGTAGTTGAGCCTGTTTGGGGGCAGGAACTTAAACCTGGTGATCTTTAAAGATCCTTTGCATCATCATTATTTTTCAATTCTGGCATAATAAATACTGCAGGTTCAACTCACTGCCTACCACTGTTGCCAGTTAGGAGGTTTTTGGGGGTGGGGGGAGTAAATATAAAAGGAATTAATGTAGCTGGTGAATTTTGTTAGTGACACCTTTAGGTACCTCCAGACATCAGATGAGATACTAAGCTGTACATTACCTTGAGAACACGGTTCTGCTTCTCTGAGAGCCCTTCAGCAATTAAGGTTCCCCATGTCTGAGCTTTCATGACTCCTGTTAAGGAGCTGTTTCACTCGTGGCTTTGCAGTGGTAGTGTCAGGAAGCAGACAGAGGGCACACAACTCTCGTACCATCTCATCTGTCCTTCAGATGAAGGATTGAGGCCCGTAGTGTTCCTTCCATGCCCCCTAGATAATTAAGGATTTCAAGCATGCTAAGTTGTGTTAATTACAAACCAGTCTTCCTGCTGCAGGAATCATTTCAGGACAGGCAGTGATTTCAGGCTGTAGCACTTCAGACTGCTTGCTGTATATGCTGCATGCAGAATGCCACTCAGAGCAGATGAATGTCATCATACCATAAGAAAGTGTGATGTATTCCCCATGTCAAATTTCAACTCTGATAATTAAATTCTTTCCACCTACATTTCCCTTACCATTTCAATGGAGAGAGGTATATTTCAATTCCTTTTCTAAAGATTTATGTAGGATTAAAGGGGAACTGCTAAATGTTTCTTGCTATCCATTCCTCAGCTGGCTACAGCTGAGAAGTAAGACTGTGAGCCATCTTTATCACTACATTTGAATGGTAAAGTGCTTTGAGATCTTTGGGAGATGAAAAGCATTTCATACCAAATAACCCCTTCAAAAGTGTATCATTAACTTCTTATAAAATAATGTCTGCTCTTAATCTTAGTGAAATAACTTGGAGGTCTCTAACACACACTATAGGTCTGAAGCAAGACAAGATGCAGGTGAGCCTGAGCCATCAAACTCAGCACCTGATCAAAACCTGTACAATGTCTGTGCCTCTCCAGGTTCACATTTCTGTTTTTTCTTTGTTTCTGGATAATTTCCAATTGAACTGGAGTTTTTTCCTGAGTTTCTTCCAACCTATTTCTAAAACCACTGCTGTAATGAATGAGCAGAACACACTTTCAGTGCTTACTTCTTTTATTTATATATTTTAAATATATATTTTTTTTTATTTACTTTTTTTTTTAAATGAGCCCAAGTATCTACAAAGAGAAAAACAGTCAAAATTAACCTCACATCCAAAGGAATTACAAAAGAGGAAATCCACAGTATTCTAGTATGGAATAATGCCTAGTATAAGCCTATTCTAGTATAGAATGATGGTGTCTCATTTTTAAAGTTCTGGGTTTTTTATGAAGAACTGAAGCATGCAGTTAAGGGAAGTACATAAGCAAATTTGGTTTGCTGGGGAGCAGTTAGCTGGGATGACAGCAGCTTTGCCCCTGCAGACTTCATGAGCTGGCACTACAAGGGACACTGTGGTGACTGCAGGGACAGGATGTTGATCTGCCTGTGCCTGAAGCCCCTCTGTGCCTCTGGTTGTGGCTCTGTACTTTGGTGTCTGCTTAAAACTCTGCTCAATGCTTCAGTGTTTCCCCAACTGGTGAGTCTCATGGTCAGAGCTGAAGAGTTTCTAGATTTGAATCAATAGTTGCTATTGCTGTTTTGTGCCAAGACTTTAACCTTTTTTTAAGCGGTTGTGCACAACGTTAATGAGTCTCTGCAAATAGAAGTCTGTATTAACTTGGCACTGGAGTTTGTGCCCTGGAGTTTGTTCAGACACTAAATGCAGCTGAAGGGAACCTCTGAGTTTTATTCTAAAATGTTAAGTACTCAGAATTTCCTCTCCTCTTCAGCGGGTGCACAGCAAGTCATTCCTCCTAAATGACCCTGTTAGTTTGAGTTAGAGGCGTTTAGTGTTATGACTCAGCCATTACAAGCTGTGTCTTGCTAGTTCCTCCCTCAACTTCCCTTCCATTCTGAGGTCAGCTGATGGATGCAGAGATGGGGCTGAGTGAAATGCTGAAACCAGCTCTCAACTTGTTGTGAGCTCTACAGGAAGTAGAGTTTTATCCACTGGGATTGTGAGCTAAACTAACAGGCCATGTACAGATTCACTGTAGTGTACACAAACTTCACACATATAAACTTATGTTCAGTATCCCAGTCTCTATGGTATTTCTGAGAACTGCTCAGGTTACTGAGCAAGATGCCTAAAATGATGCTTTCCTTTGAGCATTCTTCATGCTTCAGAAAGTTTTTTGTTTAATAAGCACTTACACCTTAAATCTTGAACAGCATTTCAAACCTTTCCTGCCATGTCATCTGATTGTAGCTCTGTTTGCTTCACAGACAAAATATGCAAATACCCACAATATGTCTTTACAGTGAAATGAGAAATTACCAGAATTTTATTGCTGGTTTTATTCTCTGCTACCTCCTAGACAAAAGCCACCCTCAAATCGTTTCTCTCATCTGGTTGGTATCAGCTGGGCTGACAAAGTAAAACCATCCAGATCAGAAATAATTATGAAAGCTTAAGGGAAATCTGAAATGTGCATGTTCATTCAAAGAAAGACAAAGCAAATTTTCCGGATCACTGACACTAGTGAGCATATCCATGTAGGTTTTGTTAAAAGACATTTAAGAAAAAACCTTCATCTTGTCAATTGGATGGAAGGAATCAGGACTCAAGTCTGAAAGTGGGGCATCAGATGGGGCCTGGATTATTAAACACAGAACAATTTAAAAGACTTTGCAGGATGTAAAAACAAAATATGACAGACCTGATCCTCTGTTACCCTCGGGCTTCTGAAGGCACTCATGGTTGTTTGGGAAGTGTCACAACAGAATACTGAGAGCACAGGCTCTGCTGGGCAAAGTGAACTGGGGTAAATGTTTCCAAGGGTAGAGCAGAGGGAGGCATGGACCTTCCCAGCCTCGAGGAAGGAAGTGGAAGGTGGATGGATCTGCTTCTGCTTCCATGGACTATAAGACATGTTCAGTACTGCCTCCATGAACACTGGGGTCTTTCTGGTGGGATGCTGCCAGCTTTTGACTTCTCCCATCTTCCCTAGGAAGATGAAGGGGAAGCAACATGATAATCCTGACTAGAGGTGCTGGGACAATAGAGGTTTCATTGCTCTGCATTGTGCTAACAGAGACTAGAGCTGTAGAAGATGGAGCCAGTATGTTGGCCATCAGCCTTGGGACTTCTGGGCTACATGTTTGGGACCCATCTAGCAAATGGCTTTCCTCAATAATTGGAACATACAGCACATATTGTAGGGAAGGTATCAGGCTGGAAGGGAGAAGTTGAGAGCCAGCATGACCTTCAGATGCCAGATTCCTGACTTCTGAGGGGACTCCCCGAATAAGCCAGAGGTGTGGGATCAGCTCTGGCATCACCTGTTTGCCAGACTGGGACTGAGCTGAGTCACAGGTCTGTCCCATGAGTTTTTTCCATGTGTACCTGCATGGAGAGGGCAGCAGCGTGGCGATGCTGCACAAACAGGTTTGAGTGTTCACTGATTGTGTCCACATCACTGGCTGGGTGAAGAGCAAGTCTTCATCTCTCCCAAGGACACAGGAGACTTTCGAGTTTGTGGAAACACAGCATTATAAAACCATCAGTGTAAAAGAGGACAATATAATTTTTTTAAATACAACTAGACAGGTGTAGAGATTAAATTATCATCCATTTATTCTTTTGTCACCTAAATCCCAGTATTTTAAAAATATCTCTAGGTGACTTAAAAGTGGGTCTAGACTTTCAGTAAAATATTGATAAAATTTTTCATTTCATGATGTTTCAAGATTTCCACATCAACGAGTTGGGTTGTTTTTTGTATTGTATGCAGACTGAAGTAGAGGTTAGATATGTCACCTAAGACTTATTCCAAGTGAAGAGGATTTGGCAGGGGTATGTGTTTGAACTTACTTGCTTTGCGAAGATTTCTTTACTTTGCACTTCCTCTGATGTTAAGCTGCCAAATAGCATAGCCTGGGCTCTTTTACTGGTTCAGAAAGGACAGTAAAAAGTTTCCTCAGAAGACCACTAGAGGTTAGATCCCTTCCCCTAGATTTGATTTGCTGAATTCCACTTGTACAGAAGGCAGAAGCTTTAGTACACTTGGCAGACAACGGTATTGTCATTAACAGCTCAAAATAAGCAGTTATCTGATAACGCTCATAAACTGCCTTCTGGGGAGGGAGTTTGTATTTGAGAGGCAGTACCTGAACTGAATTACAAGGTGGGTAAGAACACCCTTGTTTTCGTGTGAGTGGAACAGAAGGGCACACTGCATCTCAAGTTCACTGTATGGGATTTATGCTACTTCACTGTAGTGTGTTACAGTAATCATAAGAATATTTTTATGCTGCTTGAAAACTGTTGTAAGGGGTACACGTGGGAGGGGGGAAAGAATGGACATTAGTAATGTTTCTATCATGTATTTATTATTTTGTATACTTAGAAGTATAATTTTTTAGAAGCTCAATAAAAGTGGCTGTTGCAAGAGAAATTGCAAACACCTGCATGTTGGTAATTTCTCAAAGCAATCAACATACCAATCCCAGGTTATGTTTTGCTTTAGTGTTATGTTGGCATAGGGTCATATCTGAGTCCAAATATAGGTTTGGAACTTCCCTAAACTTCAGAGACAATTAGATCTGAAATTTGCTTTTCAGCATTCTGCACTATTTACATTGGAGTAATACTGCTGAGAGACCATGATTAGGAGAGAGCAGGATGGACCGTTGGTCTGACTCCATGTGGCACTTACAAGATCTGAGTATAAAGAGCATCAACATTTAAAATCAACTCTCAGAATTTCTCCTCTCCTGCTGATAGCAGATGTTGACCAAAACTAAAATTCCAGACTGGTAAAATTCAGCTCTACATCTCAACTGTGTGATGAGACAGGCTAAGCCTTCAGGTTTAGACTGCTCTCACATTTCTGGCATGTTTTAGATAGATATTTTTGATGGGATCATGACTTGGTAACCAGAGCTATCTGACAATCTATATAAGAATAAGATTGAAAGCTTTTTCATTTTTTATGTGTTTACAAAAGTAGTTGTTCTTCTTTAATAAAATGATTCCTTTTGCTTCTGGGTTCACCTGCACAGATACTGAAACCCAGCAGGTTAGTAAAATAGTCTGAGGAAAGGAGGAGTTACCTAATTTTATTTTGGTATGTTACATAGTTTTCTCTCTCTCTGAGGTGCTGAGTATGATGTATAAAAATGGGGCCTCTTCAGGTATTTCTCCCACTCTAATGCTTCATTTGTATTGTGGGACTTTTTTCTGGCTTTGCTAAAGAATTAGTCACCCACTTGAGAAAGTTCATTTAAAAGCTCAGACCTTCCCAGAAGAATATTCAGCTTCTCAGATGCAGAAAATCCTGTGTATCTTTTGTCATTAAATACCTGGAGTATTTTCAGGCAGAGTAGGATGATGGCATAGACAAAACATGGGTCTGACATCCAAAATTCTTCAAGGAATTCAGGCAGTTAACAGGGTTTCTTTTTGTATTTTGCTCTACAGAGAGTTTTGTTATCAGCAGAGACAAATATAATTCTTGTGCAGTGCCATTCCCTGATTCTGAGAGGGCTTACACATATGATTAGATTTCAGTGGAGCAGCTTGTATATAAATTTAAGCAAGAATTTGTTACAGGACTGGAACTATTGTGAATAAGATGCATAGTACCTCTGGGATCTTTTGATGAAAGGTGTTGTTATCTGTATCACTCATATCAGATACATTGCTTTTACATGAGTGCTGTGGTTGTAGTCAATTCATTTTCTAATGTTTGGACTAAAAGATACAAACCCTGGGTTGCTTGAAAAGAGAATCAACATATCACAGGCACTGCATGTAGACTCTTCCCTAGCACAACTGGCTGACAGGTATTTCATGGAGTTAAAGGTCATATATTCTATTGTGTGTCAGGCTACATTTTGCAAACAGATCATGTATCTTTGACGTTTGTATTCACACACAGTGCTTAAAAATTCTTCCCTCGGACTGTTGTGGAGGTCAGAATTAGCTAGCTGGCTAAAATCCAATGACCTGACTTTTCTTTTGTGCTGTCCACCACTGCTGGCTGTTGTTAGATTCAACGAAATCATCCAAATGTTTATAGGCAGCCACTGATTTGTGGCCAGAGCAGGAACACTGTGGACAGGCTCGAACAACATCATCTGAATAAAAAAGCATCTACTGCTTTCCTTGGGAGGTAGTGCAAAAATAATTATTTGTTTTCTCTCCATGCGTTACAGAGATGGAAAGGAGAGCTGCTTGCAGCTCTTTTCTCACTGGAGGATTCAAACTCATCATCCTTCTGAGAGCCCAAGACTGAGGCTCTCATTTGCCTCAATCTGTGATTGCTGTTATATTCTGTAGGCTGGACATCACAATCAGTAAGATCATCACAGTGGGCTTAAGCTTCTTAACACTCCTTGAAAGCGCACCCCAGAGTCAGAGAGTTCTTTCCTGCGTGGTAGTTGTACTGGAAATGTGCCATTTCTTCAGAAAAAGGCTGAAGTCTGGATCCTGCTCAGGATGCATGTTTGCATCTGATTTCAGTGGGATCAGGATTTCACTCAAATCAGTCTATGCACATGGTCTCTTTGTACTCACTGATGTGCCAACCACCTGAATGATGTGTGGTGTATCTCTTTTCTGGAGCATGTGTCACATTTTGTATAGATTTGTCTAGTTTCCTTCTCACTTATACTGATATACCACCTTATTTGCCTTCATACCCATTAGTTTTATAGAATGCTAAAGAGAATCTGTATTTAGCATGACCTACAAAGAGCAGTGGCTGGGTGCCACCATTTTGTAAGTGATGCAGAACTCAGCCAGAGACTGAGGGTTGGATGTGTCTCTCAGAGCTAGTGGTGTACAGTCTGGCATAGTCAAGGAATAAAAGTAGCTGTTGATACAGCATAACCCATCTGTGCTCGTTCAATTTCTACCTTAGGAGGAGATAAATCTAGAAATGGTTATTCCTCTCTTTAGCTGAAATGGGAATGTAGCCAGAGAGTTCAGATACGGATACTTGTTTTGTAGACCTGTAATTTGGACAGACAAATCCCTGTTCACATGTGCCAAGCAGGATTAAAGCCCCTGTGGTGAGTAGGATACGCAGTGCAAAGCCTCCTAACCCTACAAACTCGAAAGATTTTATGAAGAGAATATCTGTGTAGCTGTATTAAAAAGATACTATGATACATGTTAATCACCTTTTTTTCCTTAATTTACCCGCTAGTATAACTGCATATGTAAAACTGAAACAGTAAACTCTAGGACCTTTTTCTGTGGTTTTTATATGGGATGTATCAGAGTTTGGTGCTATGAACTTGGAGCACTTTCCATACGTCTCAATGAAAGCCAATAAAATATTTTTTGTATCTAAGGTAGAAAAAATATCTACCTTTGTAGTGCAGTGACCTCCGCCTGTAAAAGTGTGTTGGGATAGTTTTGACTGCAACAGTGAGATTTTAGAAAACACTCTGAAGTGAAAGCTTCCTGCCCCCACACACTGTTTTTTAAGGGTCAGAAGTGAACTGTGAGAGCAGCAGAAGTCTGCCTTTGTACTGCACTGCAATTGGTACGTGTCCTTGTTAGAAGGAAAGTGATCCACGTGAAGGAGGATGTCAACAACTTTGCTCCTTCCCACATACTCTTCTTAGAACTGAGAAAGGTTTTTTTATTGTCCAAGTCCTCAGGATCATAGTTTATGAGAAACTTCATGCAAGTTTAAAACATATTTGAGTCTTTTCTTGGTGCTGATACTTACACAAGGCTGGTTTCTTCAATTATTTAATCTCTACTTTCTACCAGCAGTGACTGGCTTAATTTTTTCTTTAGCTGTTTGGTTTTGTTGCAAGATTTTGGTTTTGGTTTGGTGCTTTTTTTTTTATTTTTTTTTCCCTGAGGTCACACCAAGGATAGCTCAGCAATTTGAAAAGCAACATACTTATCAGCTTACCTTCCCCCTCAGACACTGAACGAATAAAAACAAATCTATAAAGACATTTAATTCTGGCACCTAATGGCATGCCAGGACCAGACTCACACTACATACCCAGTAAAGCAATGGCTACAATCAGGTGAAGGGGATGGGTCTCAAGAAATGAAGGTTCTTTTAATATTCTTGTTTCAGAACATCACAAAATAATAATAGGGACCAATAAAGAGATAGTCTCACTTTTATCAGGAAAATGAAAACTGAGTTCATTGCACAGTCATGTGACTCCCATTAAGGGCTTAATAAAGACTCCCTTTATTGTTGGATCATGCTATAAATAAGCAGATGGTGGTGATTTTGGGTCCAAATTGTTGTTTTTACATACAAAATGTCTTTGAATAGCAGGAGGAAAGGTTGAATAGCTTTAAATTAAACAATAAAAGCATGCAGTATTTAAAAAAGAAAAAAAGATGGAAGCAATACTGTCAGTAGGAAAAGCCTCAAAGCCTGCAGTTCTGGCAATGTTTTAAAGCCAAGTGAGATAATACATAGTTAAGGTTACTCAAATACAGTAAATTGGAAAATCAGTGGAGTCTTGCTGATTTATAGCAATACAGTTTTGCTCCTATGATTTTATTTTCAAGTTAAGACTTCAAATACATTAATTTAAAAAATATTTAATAAGCTGTAGCCATAAGCCTATTTTGGATGGCTCTGGCTACACAGCTTGCATCTGAAGTTTTATATTTTTAATATTTGCTTTTAGCATACTTTTCAATTGAGCTGATGAAAACCTGCCTACCTTGATTTACGCCCTCAGAAGGATTTGTGCTATAAGATCACTACTGCTTTATGTTTTAACATGATCCTCCCCCAGCCCTTCCAGCTCCTGAAAGCATGTACAACTAAAAAAACTCAGGACAGTGATGCCCACCTGACTGACTTCAGTCCTGAGCAGCAGTGTCTACCCAGGAAGGGCTTTGTGCCAAAGAAAAGCCATGTTAGATTTATGCCTTTTCCTTCTCTGGATTAACTATATCCAGCATAGATGACTCCTGGATGCTTTCACATCTAGATACATTTTCTAAAAGCATTCAATATGTAATATTTGAGAGTAGCATAGGTAATAGCACATGGAGCATTTGCCATGGAGCTCTAGCTGGTCTCCTTGCCATGAAGGTAAACCCAAACAGCTGCACCATGACCACTGTCAGTGCCCCTCTCAAACCATTACTACAATGACTTGGACTTCCCCCTCTCCCTGTGATGCCAAAAGCAAACTGGTTCTCCTGGCTCCTGGAAGCTCCAATCCAGAGCCTTTCGCAGGCAACTGCCAGGCTTTCTTACAGACTCTTCAGTCGAAAAACTATTGCATATAAATGTTCTTGGTGGGAGCTGCCCAGAGCAATGCGCAGCAGTGTCTGGCCCCTGGTGCTCTGGGGTCACTCAGGCAAAGGACTGCAGCTCCTGTGCTGTAGGCAAGGTCTCGTGTCCGTGTTCATGGCAGCTGCAGGGCCAGCTCTCTGTATTCATGGCAGAGGTTGCTATGCACTGCTTGTTATGAGGAGCTCTTTCAGCTCCTTCCTCGCTCAGGATTCCCACGATACCAGCCCAACCTACTTGTTATGACTGGTAGTAGCCATTCCTCTCTGCCCTGGTCTTCTATCTGCACAGAGTCATAGGACTAAACTGCAGCATATTGAATTTAGGTACAAATAAGACCATCAGGAAGGTCACTTTGTAAACTAAATCCAGAAATTTGCTGGCATTCATGTACAGCCTGTTTGAATTTGTCTGTTGGAAGGGTAGCCCCATGTGCATTAGCTGAACACTGAGACTGAGCAGGAGGGAGCTCATGGCCCCATTCAGTTTCCCTGGAAGGACAAACTGACCCTGTGAGAAGGATGAGGCGGGGGAAGGCAGCCACCCAGCTGAGACAGGGTAATCCTGCTCAACATTCCTGTGCAGCTCATGGCTAAATAGCACATGTTGTAGGGGAAGGTTGCTTGTAGAAGCTTATGTTCTTGAACAGAGGATAAAACTACTTTGCCTGCTGAAAAAGTCCTCCCAAGCATGAGCCTTGTGACCTCTTGAGAAGAGACAGTGTTCCCTACAGCTGCTGTTTTCATTTGGGTAGTTAAATTCCTAATGAAAGTAAACTACCAGAGGAGAGCAGAAAAGCTGGAGTTTGTCCAGGTAAATATTGGCATGTAATAATTGCAAGTGAGCCTGTGTTTACTTCTCTGGGAACGGTTCACTAAATTCATGTGTAGGCTTTGCCTTACCTACAGTGTAAATGCAGCTGTCTCAGGGGAAATATGGAGGTTATTTAATAGTGCCCAGCAACGACACAAAACAACTTAGGGCAGGAAGAAAAGAAGAGCACCATATTAAATTAAAACTGCACAATGCAAAATTTAGGAAGACAGAATGTAATTATCCACCTTGGACTGTGGCCAAAGCACTGATGCTAACACCTTTATTACTATTAAAAAAAAAAAAAAAAAGAAGAAGAAGAAAGTGCCATGAGAGCCAGGGAAATCCCAAAGCAGTGAGACCTCGCTTTCACCATCTCTTCTGAAAGATGGCACCTCAAGCAGCACAGTGCCCATTAGCACTATGCCAGGGTATTGATTCAGTACCTACTAGGAAGCAAGAAGGCCACCCACTGAAGAACATGCATAATTAAAGCTAAAAAATGAGTTGCTTTCATTGTGAAATACAGAGTTCTCATAGCAGTGAATACAGGAATACACCATCAGAAAAAAATTAGTTTGTACTTCACCCCCAAGGAATTTTGCAAAGGTCAAGCACTAGAGTCAGCTGGATACATTATTTAGTGACTTGACCATTTTATTACTGAATATTTCATTGAGTTTGTTTTTACAATCAAATATTTCTCGTCATGGTAAAAGAAGCTATCACTAAATCCCCATTTTTTCTGTGGTAGACAGTGAGAGAGAGGCAGCCAAAGGAAGCAAACATAACCAGTTGTCCTTGATGTTTAGCATTTAGTTCCTTTGGGTTCCTTCAGTCACTCCTACCCTCCAATAAGTTTCTCATTATTACTCTAGAAGGCTGCAACAGAAATCAGGATCCTTGTTGCTGTCCAAATAAAATTCAGTAGTCTTCTGCAGAATTACTCCATATTATACCATGAGGTCCTGAAGATACATCATCAAGTACTTACAAGGTTCCTTGGGCATAGGGGAATAGGGAAAGAGAGGAAACGAGTTGAAGGCAGAGGTGCTCTGGTGGTAGCAGAGTTTTTGCATTCTCTGTGCAGACTATAGACATGCAGACTGGAAATGACCCATATGTTTTTCACAGTTATGATTTCAGCCACGGATTCAGATTCAACCTGGATGTAGTTATCTACCTTTTACAGAATGAGTGTCTTGCTAAAGGAAAATCCAGAGGTTTCACCTTGATCAGAAATTTCATAGTTGAAGGAAAAATCATTTGAGACTTTAGGGCCTGTGTTGTGCACAAGTTCTTTTCAGGCTAAAATTCAGTAAACCTGTGTAAGATGGTTACTCAAATATGCTTTTGACTTTCACCAATCTGCTGTGCTGTTCTGCTGAAAGAGTAGATCAAGAGTTTTAGGAAAACAGATACAGAAGCTATGGATAGCCTATGCAAAAGTTGCATGTTAGCATTTACTTCATGCTTAAAAATATGGACACTATTTGTCTCAATTCTTTGTATGTTTGCTTTTTTTTTTTCCTTAACTAGGATATCTCAACTTTCCTGGGTGCTTGCTAAATTATTTGGAAGATCTGAATTGCAGAGCCTGACTTTTATGAATAAATACTATTAAGCATTTGGAAATTATCTAGTTATGTTAAGTCTTCACAGGCAGCAGCTTCTACTGCTTTGTTATATAATATGCCCTTCAGTGCCTGTGCATTTACCAATATGATTTTACGGGTATCTGTAGTAAGTTGGAATATTTTAGATTAATAAATTACATAGCACCATTATTATGTGGAGGTTGTATTTGCTGCACATTTCCAGCTGAGACTTACTTTCCATTGTAAATCTAATAAACATAGATCCCTTTATATTATCAAAAAAGCTCTATCCAATTCAAATAATGCGTTAAGTAAAAAGTCGTAGGACTCAGGAGCTCTGTCTTCACTGGGCCTCATCTTATATGCAGAAGTCCATATTGAGAGAATTTCAGAATATAGCAAATATAGCCAGAATACACCTACAATGCTTCAGGAGAAAATTCTGCAATTAAAGGCATTTTGCACACACAGATTCCAATGGGTCCTGCATAAGCAGACACCATTAAAAACTCTTGTTTTACAAAAACCTGCATATTTTCAATAGTTATGATTTATCATGGATGACAGGTTTTTCTCTCTGCAAGACAACAATTTTTCCACTTTTGGTTCCTCTCATTTTGATCAGTGCTGAGTACTTTTCAGAGTCCTTACCTATGGCGTCTGCATGAAAACAAAGGTAAACTTTTAATCAGTCTTGCTCTACATACAGAGAGTCTTCCTTTATTAATGAGTAGAAAAGACTAGAATGCCTTTTTCTTAGTCACCTAGTAATTTCACTAATTCCAGCCTTCTTAGTGATCACACTACAAACCACAAAAAGATGTACTTTAATTTCTTATGAGATAAAAAGCATCCTGTATGTGGTCTTCATTAAGATCCCAGGTACTAGCAATTACTCAAGCACCACTAAAAAATGAGCTAAGACATTTGTAACCTTCTTGGCCAATACCACATAATTACAGCATGTGTGTAAAAAGAAAAACAATGATCTGATGCTGTAGCATCACCATCAGTACCAGAGATATGGATGTGCACAGTGAGTCAAGATCCATTTCAAGTGTCATCATTGCTTCATTTGGAGCTTGGATGTGCAGGGGTTTCCAACAGCCAATGACAAAAAGGAAGCATCATTTCCAAGCTCAAAGTCAGGATAACTTGGCTGGATTGTCACTCACAGTGGAGACCCACCCCAGTTCTCCATGGTGCCTCTGCTATGGAGCTATTCTGCCATGCCTGAAGAGGATGCAGTAAGCTCACAGATATTAGCATTTTTCATCCTGTGTTAGCACATGAAGACTTGCTAGTCCTAAATGATCCTCTCCCTTGTCTTAGCATGAAGCTGTCATACAGCAGGTTCTAGTAAAGCCATCCAGAGGGGACTGAGCTTTGAACCATTGCCATCCACTCCTGCTGGTATGTGGCATGGCCTCAACATGGTCCCTGAGCTTCTGTAGAAGCAATATTTTTATAAAGCTCCTATATAGTGACAAAAAAATTATCTAAAATTCATATATTAGGGTTGCTGTAGAGGCTTCTTCATATTTAAGATTTTTTTTTTTTTTTTTTTACAAATCAAGTTATTTCACAAAAATACTCGATGCAAAAATGCCACATTTTTTTGAAGAGGTACCATCATGGAAAATAAGATAAATGAGAGTACAGCCACATTCATACTTATGAAGAAGAAGGAGGAAGGGGGGGACATTTGGAGTGACGGTGTTTGTCTTTCCAAGTAGCCATTGTGCGTGATGTAGCCCTTCTTCCCTGGGGATGGCTGAATATCTGCTTGCCTGTGGGAATTGTTGAATTAATTCCTTGGTTTTGCTTTGCTTGTATGTGTGGCTTTTGCTTTCCCTATTAAATTGTCTTTAACTCAACCCACAAATTTTCCAGCTTTTACCCTTCTGACTGTGTCCCCAATCCCGCTGGTGGGGAAGTGAGCGAGCGGCTGTGCGGGCCTTGGGTCCCGGCTGGGGTTAAACCACAACACAAGGTTACTCCCTACCCAAAAAAATAACCCTGATTCAACTAAAATCCTCACTTCCATAAAGAGGAAAATACTAGCTTTTCTCTGAGTCTTGGGATTTTGTTATTACTATTGATTTAACAATCACATGTTCAGATACTGTGGTGACAGGCAAAAAATGATGAAGAGGCTCGATAATACCCAGATCAGTATTTTATCTGATTTTTTTTCAGTCTGTTGTAAGAGTGATACAGCAAGATAATAGTACTGACTTCAGCTCAACCTGCTGTAATAGGGTGGACAATCAGAGCCAGTAACCACCTCATGGTAGTTGCATCAGCTGTGGTAAGTACTCCAATATCCACTAAAAGAGGAAATCCCTTCTGGTCTACTTTCTGGTATTTTGTATCTTTTTATCATCAGCAAAAATGCAAAGGGCTTTGGTTGTCTTATTTTCCTGAAATGAATGATGCTATAGAAAACATCCATTACTGCTTACTCTTTAGCTGGATGTTATTCCCAAGTGCTGTGTAATCATTAAGTGAGCTTTAATTTAACAAGTGTGCTGCTCTTAGCACATTTTTACTTATGTAGCAGTAAATTAACTATAGCAGATTATAACTGTTCTCCATCATTTAGCAATAAGTAGGACTCCCCATAAATATCTTTAAAACTAAACCAAGGTGGTTTTATGGTGCTTTTTCACCACTCGTTATGATCACAGTTGAAACAATATCCATTTCAAAGAAAAGACTGAGATTCAAAATTCCAGTTCATTTGCTTTCTGGCTACTGGGGAGGAAACTGCACCACCTCAGGTATGTCTCACTTGGCCACCTCTGGTAGATGAGCAAGGCTTTGACAACAGGGATGGGAACACTTCAATGGCCTAAGTGAATTTGCTGGATCAATGAGGCATCACTGCATTTCCAGAGTGATTTCTTTCAATGTCTCATAGTTTCACACATTTATATCACAGATTTTGCTTTGCTAGCAATCAGCAGCTAGTTTCTGAAAAATTATGATGCTAAGGGCCAAATCTTAGAAATACAGTAACCAAACCCAGAGTCTTATATTTAGAGGGGCTCTCACCATTTTTACCTGTAGCCTGCTGAGTTTGTATGTTAGCTCAAGCCTCTGTGCTTGTGTCTAAAGGGGAAAAACTCCTGAAAGTCTGACCTTGCATAACACTTCTTTTCTCTGTCTGCTGTCTAGATAGATAGGGAATGACCATGATTAATTGGAATAGCTACTAAAGTAATTTCTTGAGAACAATGAAGATATTTAACCTGAATATTGTTTTCTCCAGGGCTTTATCCTGATCCTTTAAGATTGTGCACTTCAAAGGGAAAAAATGGATCTGGCACTTATATTTATGCTAGGCTGACATTGTTGGTTTGCTGCCAAAGAGGCTTATCACAGAGGCACCAGCTGAGGGATCTCAGCCACAGAACCTTGGTGCTAGCCTTATAAGAAATCACTTCAATGGTGACATGGAATATCTTTGTCCATTTAGTCCTTAAAGTTACAGAAATGTCATCCCACATTAAGTTAAATTACAGCTTTCTTATATAGGCACATGACCCTTCAGAATCAAATTGATGCCATCAGCTTGTTTCCCATTTCACAGCCCAGAGCAAAGTCTTACAGGATGAAAAATTTGCTTATAAAAATCCTGCTCTGTCTCACCCTCTTATTGCCCCCAGCATATCACAGACCTCTTCATCTGGAGTTTTCTATATTGTGGCTTTGTTGGCTTTTTTTTTTTTTTTAAAGGGCAAAAATAAGCATGACATTAAAAATAGCTTTTATTCTTCTGAGCTCAGGAGGGGAAAAAACCAAACTTGTTCTTGCATTTTCATATAGTTAAATTTGCATTTGAAAACTGTTTAATCATAATAGTCCCTTGTCACTATTCTCAATCAGAAATGTTCTTCTGATTCCTTGACAACTCTTTCTCTCCCAGTTAATGGGGATTTTGGTCTCTAGCAGAAACCAGCAGAGAACAAAATAACCAAAAGAGGCTAGTGGAATTTGAGTTGCATAGGGGTGTTAAATAATTATTTTTCCAGTATGTTCTTCTAAATATACAGAATGGTGGCATTAAATAGGTAATAATCCTTGATTTCTCTCAGTAGTCTTAGCTGAACTGTGAGATAGAATTGTTCCTCTGGAAGCAAACTGCCTATTTTAGCTTGCCAAAGGAAATATATTCATCCAGTCAGGCAACTGCAAAAGGACAGAACAGAGATTCAACCAGTATTTTCAACAGTACCATTTTTTAACATGTAAAAACTTATCTTTTTCCTTTATACACATCATCAAAACAAAGTCTCTCCTTTGGAATTTGGGAATTTTTTTGAGAGAGGATGTTTTGGAAGTGGTCCACTGTCACTAGAAAATACAGTAAATATTGCTGTATTTAGAAGCTGGATTTTTGTCTGATTTGTATATACAACAGTTCTGCTGTGTCCACTCCTCTTCTTGAGGATTTATTTTTTGTCAGTCCATGTTATTTAGATTTTTATTATTTCAGTTCTTATGCTATTCTGAAAACTGAGAGAAATATTTGTAGAACATCTTATTTTTTCAAGTGTATGCTTTTTTCATTTGTAAATTCTACTCTTTACAGTCTATAGCAAAAGGCATATGTGAGAGAGTCTAATACAAGTTATTACATTCCTACATTTCCATAATTTAATCTTGTTCTCAGTTCATGTGATGCCCCTGTTTCTCTGCCTCAGTACATTAAGGTATGGTCAGACTTTGTGTAGAGGCCTCAAGGAAACGGATATTGGCATATGTGGCTGTGCTTAAAATTATAAAAGGGCAAGTTCTTTAGGACAGGATAATGCCCACGTGTGATGGGCAAACTTCTCTCAGTAGTGGTGCTTGTTTTACAATATTTTGAGAGCGTGTGTTTCCCTCTCAGTCTTTTCATTGATAGCCATATGTCAGGGAGTGCTGGAAGCAGACAGCCAAGAGTCATTACAGGTATCCTGGTGATAGCCTGTGTCATGACTCTGATTGTAAAAAGATTGGAAATTTTCATCAGATATGTAATATTAAAAGCATGCTGGATAAATGATGAAAAGAGAAATGGAAGGTAACTGAGTTGCTTAACACCTTAACTGAGAGGAGAAAAAATAGGTGGATCAAAGAAGCCTAAAAACAAATCTGTTTGCTCTTTTATCATCAAATATTAACTAGATTCTGAGAGGTTTTCATTCCAGATGAAAAATATTTGGCTTATTTACCAGAGTGCAGAGGCTTACATTGAAATAATAGTCTAGTATACAATCATCATGGGATGGGATATATCAAAGACACGGACAGTGGTGAACTCATGGAAGCCTTAAGTTTGGCTGTGATCCTTAGAGGCCCTGGTATCGTGTGTTCAACTCTCACACTGCGTTTCTGCAGCACTTCATTGAAAACAGGGCCTTTAACTGCAAACTTCCTTTGCCAGAGTCTTTGATTGCTTGTCTGCACCATGTGGCTGCTATCAGTTTACAAATAAAGAAAAATTAAAATTGGTTTATGAACTGTTATTATTATAACGAGTTCTTCTATTAGCTAGGTCTAAATGTTTTCATATATTCCACACCTCTGTTGCCCTTTGAGATTTTTAACTGTTGTTTTCTTGTACATTAATAATTTCCTTGTATAATTGTTCCCAAGAGAACGAGCTGAAAGAATTATGAATTAATTTGCATCTTTTAATGTACTAATAAACTATCCAAGAAGAAAATTTCACTCTATCCAGGTGGAAACCAATCAATTTAAATAAAAGCTTACTGAATTTCAAATAGGCTTTTTTTTCCAAGAAGTTGCAGAAGAACAGTACTCTGCATGTTAAAAGTAATTAGAAAGCACAAACAGCAATTTCAGAAAAAGCCCTAGGTCATTTTTTTGCTGCAGCATAGAGTTCACAGGCATTTAGGAAAATGAGTATTTGTTGTATTGAAACAAAATGAATAGCAATTTCTTGGAGGTTAAGAGGTCTTATGCTGTAAATGTAGGTTTCTCCCTTCCATTGAAAAATATTTTTAAACTGTTTTAGCTTTTTTTATCATCTGATGTAAATAAATAACGCATGCTATAGACTAAAACAGGGATCAAGAAAAAGAAATGTCCTTTTATGTACAATTTATTCAAATAGAACCTGGAGTGAACAAAATGTTCCATCTTCTGTATTCATTTATAAACACACAATGTCAGGTCCTTGTTCACCATAGCACTCATCTTCATTTATCTCTGAGCACTTGAGTAACCAAAGCACTTCTCCCAAGTATCTAAAGAAACAAGTTTTGAGCATATACTCTAGGTTAACTATATTAGAGTGCTATTCCACAGTTACTCACAAGCTTGAGCAATTTACTGAACTGAGGATTTGACATCCAAGTTTATATACTTTCATGTATTTTAACCTTGTTTAAATCTGGGAATAGAAATTAATGCTGTAGTCCCCATTTTCCAAATGAGATGCAAAATATCTAATTAATGGAAAAGGTAAGTCTTGATATCGAGCATCTGATTTTGGAAATTTATTTTAGTAGCTGATAAAGTTTAGCATTAACATTTGACAGGGCAAAAAACATTTGTTTAAATAGCCACAAACTGTCAAGGCCAGAATGAATCCCACATTTTGCAGCTGGTACAGGAGAGAGAACAGAAGAGGGAAGGGACTGATGAAGGTCAGAAAGAAAGAAAGGATAAAGCATAGCAGGTTTGGAAGCAGACAGAAGAGTGTTGGAATTGTGACCAAGTGGAAGCCTGGGGGAATGTTTCAAGTGGTGACTAAAGTCTGGTAGGCACTTGGTGGGAAAAGGTCACGAAAAGACCCAGTGTAAGTAAGAGGAAATGGCAGTGCTAGGACAAACAAGGTGATACTGCTAATAAAGCAGAGGTAGCCTCTTCCCTAAGGAAGCAGATGCAGATTAGAGACACAAATTCATTCATAAGGATTATTGATATGGCCACAGGGAATCAAACCTACAAAAAATGGTATTACAATCTGGATGATATATCTTCTCAGAAAATAGAAAAGCAAAGTGATTTCCAAAAATAGGGCCTAAATATGAGTGATCAAAAAACGGGACAAATGAATTTTTCAGTAGAACTGGCTGTTCAGACTTTTTTCACCTTTAGGGCTTTGAAGAGCACCAGCTTCTTTATTAACACGGTTTGATATGATGCTCCTTTCTCTAGTATGACAAAAAAGGAAAACATTGTACTGTCTGAAGAAAATCCCAACAGAATCTGTTTCTCTCATAAAGCTACTTTGTGACATGCATATTCCCATAAATTCTACCTGAAAGCCTTTTTCCATAGTAAATTTAAAGTTTGCAAAATACTTGCAGAGCAAACTTGTATGTGTACTCAGAGCACTGCTTGTCATGAAGAGTACTGACAACAGCAGAACACCTCCAGCAGTATGAAAACACACATTTAAAACAGTTTCTATTTTTGTTCTTTCAAGTGTATTGTTTTATTTTTCAGGCTGTTTCAGAGGTTGCAAACAGATATATTGTTTGTTTTCTACTCTTAAATGATTTTTTTAAACAAATGTATATATAAATTAATTTTAAAAATATCTATGGTAACTACTGGCTATTTTTGCTGTGCTCAAAACACCATCTTTTACACAAAAAAAAATCCATCCATTCCTTAAATAGCCCAGAAGATACTATTTTACACCAGAAGTGCCTGCCATGATGGATTCATTTTATTTTAGCAAGAGAGATAAAACATGTGAAATTCCTTATAGCTAGTGCTTGTTATTACAGTGCATAGGGAATTTCTTCACAAACACACCCAAAATTTTCCTCCAATTACAGACTGAAGATACTTTTGCTTAATTAAATATATATGCAAGTCCTCAAAATATACAAGGTGCAGTACAAGTTTCAGTGCAATGCTTTTGAAATCTCACAAGGTGCCAAGGGGGGAAGACACTGACCTCAGAGTCAGCACAGTTCAGTACCACTGAAATGAAGCAGCTGTCTATTTGAAATGTTTTGAGATCTGGCTGAATAAACCAAGACCCCAAAAATTCCCACACCTGTAGAAAATATGGACACTGCTTCACTTTTGGCACATCCCACCCTGCTCTTGTTGCACAAACTCCTGCATAGAAGGAGTTACAGCCAAACACTTTATTCTTCCACGGTAAAGTAATACTCGGTTTAATGGCATTTTTTTCTTGCCAGGGTTTGAGAAAGACATCAGCACTGTCTCCCTAAATTCCCTCTACACTGCAGTGTTTAATGATATCTAATCTAAAGTAAGAACATGATGCTTAATGAATATGCATTTGTCACATGAATAGCAGAACAGATTAACTCCAAAAGTCCCCTGTAATCTGCTGGGAGAGATATGTGAAGTGTAAGAGTCAGCACAGCCAGAAAACCTTCAAAATATTTTTCTTCAGCTCTAACTTGAAAAACTTCAATGGTAAAGCTTACCTAAGGAGAAATGGTGCTAACCACAGGTTTATTTATTTCCTGCTGATGAGCAAGGCCACGTGAACAACTGAGATTTTTTTTTAATTGCAGGAGGGTGTAAGAGCTGCCGAGTTAAAAGCTTAAGCTTCCAGATTGACACTGACCCTATTTATTAACACAATAATGGGTTTGTGGCTCCTGTGGCTTTCCAGGATTTCAGAGAGCTATATGTAAGAGTTTTTTTGCTCTCCCATTTCAGGCAGCTGGCAAGGCAGAGTGCATGGTTGAAAGTACATCATGTGGTGTCTCCCAAAAGTTGACTGCATTGCTTGTGATCTTCGCTTTCATGGCAAGGCAACAAAATCCCTTCAGAAACCATTTATCTCTAAGAACAGGCTGACTTTATTTTTTGGAAATACATGATGTTTCTCATACAAGACTTGAGGAGCAGAGCTTGGAGTAGTCTTTTGGGAGTCAGGCAGTCAGATCAGCTTTCCCCTTGGACATGGCAGCTGGAGAACACCATCCCTTAAGCCCTGGCATCAGCCATTTATGGGAAGTGTCACTGCTGGGAACTAGCAGGGCTGGGAAGCAGGTGAAGGGCTGCTCCTCACCTGGCTCCTGCCTGACAGAGAGGCAGGGCTTGGAGCCTGCCCCATTGCCTGCCATGCCAACTTCACACATTCCTTCAGGATACTCAAGTCCCTTCACAATGGTATTTTCAGATCTTGCAGAATTTCTAATTAGACATTAACCCTTTAATATCAAACTGTAAATGATCCTGCCTAGAGACATGTAAGATTTCCAACAAACACAGAACATGTTGTTGAAAACATGGCCTATTGGGAAAAAAAAATTTTTATGTCAGTACAAGTTTTCCTGTTTATATTTTTGATTACTGAAGAAGTGTTTACCGATTTTCAAAAAAACAGTATTTTTGTGGGGGGTTTTTTATGTTTTTGTTACATATTACCTGGAGATAATGTTTACTGTTTTCCAAACACCTCTAATTGGTGCATATCAGTCCTAAAAAAATAAGTGCTTCGGTTCCTTCAGGAATCATCATTATAGTAATATTTCATAGACTCATAGAATAGCTGTCGTTGGCAGGGGCATCTGAAGATCATTTTGGCCAACCCTCCTGCACAAGCAGGTTGCTTAGGACTATGTCCAGTCACCTTTTGAAAATCTCCACAGATGGAGACTCCACAATGCTGTGAGCAACCCATTCCACTGATCGATCACTCTTATAGTAAAAAAAAAAAAAAAAAATCACTAAAAAATTCTTATGTTTAAACAAAATGTCTTGTACTTCAGTTTATGTCCATTGTCTCTTGTCCTGTCACTGGAAATCACTGAGTAGAGTCTGGCTCCTTCTCCTTTACTCCCTGCCATCAGGAATTTATACACATTGATAAGGTCTTCTAAGCTCTCTCTTCTTCAGATAAAGCAGTCCCACCTCTCTCAGCCTGTCCTTGTTACTTAATCACCTCTGTGGCCCTTTGCTGGACTCTCTCCAGTATGTCCATACCTTTCTGCTTTCCAGCTGGACAACCCCAACCTGTGCTGGTGAATGGGGCTGTTCCTCCCCAGATGCAGGGCTTTGCACTTCCTTTTGCTGAATGGCATGACATTCCCGTTTGCCCAATTCTCATGCCAATCTATGTCCCTCTGGATGGCAGCACAACCAGCTGGTGTAGCACCCACCCCTCTGAGCGTTGTATCCTCTGCAAACCTGAAGGCACGCTCTGCCCCATCATCCAGGTCATTAACAATGATGCTAAACAGCACTGGACCCAGACCCAGGTGGTGGATGCACAGTGCACTTGAAGACAATCCCATGAAGGAAGAGCACATTGGAGTTAAAAAGCCAATTTTTATGTGTGCATTTGGCTGCTGTCTCACCAAGAAGCCTCTGTCGTGCTGTTATCCCTGCTTTTGTCAGCATGGGCTCCAACTACTGCAAAAGCCCAGCCAGCTGCTTTGCAGCTCTGCAGCAGACCCAGGTGGCACAGGGACCGAAGCTGCTGCCTTCCTGCCTGAGAGAAAGTCAGGTACTGTGGTGCCAGCAAAGAGGATCCAACCTGCTGCTTTCAACTGAAAAACTCTTTAGGACATAAGAGGCCACTGTTTACCCACTCACACATGGATTTTGCTAGCTGGAGCATTTCCAGTGTTGGCCATCTAGTAGAAAAGGATGCTAACAGGCAAGTTTCTGTGAAAAAGCTTCAACATCTGAGTTTGCTGCAGGGTGGGCTCTGTGTAGATTTGGGTTGCCTCTGACAAAACTATGTACTTAAGAAACAGTTGGGAAAAAGCTGGATTGAGTAGCTTACTTGAAAGTCCCAGGAGAGTTCTTTACATGATTATATGCTGTAGTAAAAGAGATGTTTGATTCCTTGCATAAATTATTACTATTAATAACTGAATTATAAATTTAAATATTAATTATTCTAATGAATCCTTTAGTACCTAACAATTAGAGAGTGTTACAAACTCTGAAATAAGCACTACAAGTCTCTAAATAAACAACATATTTATGGCCTGAAACTGACATTTTTTCTTACATTGTAGGAGAAAGCTCTGGATTTTCATTTATTCCAACAGAAAGGAAACAAGTGTCAAAGTAAGTAAAAATTGGACCTCAAATCCCATTAGACATGGCCCCCTTTGATGGAATTTCCACCCTTCTATCATGCATTCTTCTTCATTCTTCTAATTCAAATTCTTCTTCAAGATCATATCTGCTGGTGCATTTTCAGACCTCTCCCATGTGCGATCTCCGTTATCTGACTTTCATTCTGCAAACTAGCAGTTCACTGTATTTTCTTTCTTATAATTTAAACAAGGGGTCTCCAAGATATGGAGAGGCTAATGTCACAATTCTCAAAAGCATGTCTGTAACTCTATTTCTGGACTTAATTCTATATTCAACACTTTTTTTTTAATATATATATTTTGTCTTTGATCCTGCTAAAGACTCTCACAATGTGTTTTACTGGGCTGTGAAGAACCATGCCCATATGTAGTGTTAAGGTTGAAACTACAGAGCTGTAGCTGTAGTGGGGCTGGAAAGGGGCTCCCAAAGCAAACACAGTTTGCCAAAAAGAGTTCTCTGAAGAATATTGAGTGTCTCAGTAGTGCCTAACTCTAGAATGAGTGCCTAACTCATTCTAGAGTGAGGATTAGCTCTAGCACTGAGAGAACAAGAAATGCTGATATGCAGCTGGGATGGGGCTGGCAAAGGAGAAATAAGGCTGCCGAAAGAATTCTTCTGGTAATAGTAAGGGTCTGGACTGAGCCGTGTCACAAGCGTTTGGTTTAGGGTTAGTGCTGGTGGAGAGTAAACGCCAGAGGTCCATTTGGAGTTGAGCTGCCAAAGGACTGCAAGAACTTCAGAGAGAAAACTTCCCTGAGGAATTGATAGTCCAGGGAAGTGCTGCTCTGCTTTTCCTAGGGCTCAGTTTAGCATTAGGGTTACACTTGGAAAGTATCTCAGAGCTCCAAGTAGAGTGATGCTGGAAAGAAGCTGCCAGAACAGAAATAGTTTAGCCCAAAAAGGGAATGTTTAGCCCCTGCAAGGGCTCTGGACTGCCCTTGCAAGGCTGGGATTAGGGCTGGCAGCATCCGCTTCTGTAATTTATGCACACAATATTGTATTTTATGCTTATCTGGCATGTGAGCACCTTAAAGCATGTAATATAATCCACATGCAAGAGAGATGTAACTCCAAAGAGGTTAACAAAGGGGGAGATTTATCTCCTTGTTCATGCTAGACTGCTGAGCCGTAAGGGAAGGGAGTACAAAGGTCCTTAACCTTGTGAGACCCTGAAAAGGGCAAGACTTAAATTCACGGGCAGCGAGCAGCAGAGGTGACACGGGGGCCGTGAGGTGGGCGGGCTGGCACTTAAAGGTCACATTGGTATAACATCCATATATCCACATATCCGTATCCCGTTAATATCTCCGCACAACATTCACACGGCCCTGCACTCCCGTCATACCCGGCCGGGGCGGCCGCGCGCCCCCTGCTGGCCCGGCCGCCCCTCGGCAGCGCCGGCCCCGCCCGCGCCCTTCCAGAACCTTCCCCGCCGCCTCAAAGATGGCCGCCGCGCGGCACCTCCCCCGCCCCCTCCAGCCAATGGCGCCTGCGGGCTCCGCAGTCACGTGGGTCGGGCGAGCCAATCGGAGCAGGGAGCGCTAGGGGCGGGCTGGCGTCAGTTCCGCTGCCGAGGGGCTGGGGCCGCGCGGGGTCGGAGCGGGGCGGGCGCGTAGGAGGCGGCGGGGCAGGTACGGGACGGGCCGGGACGGGCCGGGACGGGCCGGGACGGGACAGGGGTGTGGGGGGAGCGGCAGGGCCGAAAACGGGAGAGGGTCCACGGTCCACCCATGCTGTGGCGGACGCGAGCGCCGCCCCGCCGGGCCCGGGAGGGGTTTGAGGTGCGGCGGTGCCTGCGCAGCGCTGCGTTACGTTAGTGCCGGTTATGGCCAGTTAATACGCGGGAATGTCCGTGGGGTTTTATTCTGGTTTTAGCTCTCTTGCTCTTTGTAAAGCGCTTGAGGTTGTCTTGCTTCAAGTATCAGGTTCCAGGGGAAAAAAGGCCAAGATCCCAGAGTTGGCACTGTGAGTTTCTGCAGGCCTTGTCGTCCGGGTCTGGGTGCAGTGGGACAGGCCGGGATGTGCCTCGTAAAGTACTTCCCGTTATGGAAGCAGGATTTCATAGCTCTACTTCAGAGCAAAGTAGCTTTCTAGCAGCAGGATTAATTTCTCCCTGTCGCGTCTCTGTGGTTAATGTGAGTTGTTCGGTGCTGTGCGTGCTTGTTCTCACTCGTGTTTATTAAGGTTACCTTTGTTTAGGATGCTCTTAGATCATACTGGACGCTGCACACGTAAGGTATGACCTTTGAAAAAAAGGTACTGGTAGTTGGGGTGTCCTGTGATATCAGAGGTTGTGTGTATTCATAATTAAGGGGGGGGGGGTGTATAACGTGCGCCGTTTGTGGCAGTGAGGGGTAGTTTTCACACTGCCTGCGGAACACAAGGGCTGTGTCTGTCCGTCTGGCCAGGAGCGGCGTCCCTGTTTTCTGGTCAGGGCTGCTCAGTATGATCTGAACCTGTGTTCTGCGCTGTGACCTTGACTGAGTGCTGTGCCCACAAAACCAACTAATTCTTTAAAGGGTAGCTTAAAGTTTCTCTTAAAACTTTTTTCCACCACGTATGTTGTGCTGTTTACTCATTTGGGTTTAGACTTAGATGGAGTTTAACTTTAGGGCAGCTTTTTGAGCATTTATGTGGAGGGCAGAGCACTCATGCAGTGTTATGTCTCAAAGTGAAGGTTAGTTGCCAGGGTAACTCAAATGTAAGTACATAAAGGGTCTTGATTTATTTTATGGCATGAAAAGTAGTGTGTTCTCTGTTTTTTAGTAAGCTGTGAGAGAGAAGTCTCTGATGGAAATGGGAGATAAATACAAGTGAAACAGAGTTAAACTGCATTTAAGAAGGTTCTATGTCTTATTACAGTACTTATAGTAATAATAATGGTTTAACTGTAGGCTTTTTTTTTTATTTGGGGATTTTTTTGTTTTATTTTTTTATTTTCTTTACTACTTTTATTGTGGTTGAGAATAAGTATTAAGTGTGCCTTATCTGAAAACCTTGTAAGAAAATAGTAAAATGTATTTTCTTGTGTATTTGCAGGAACACAGTGTGCCAAGTTATCTGAGCAACCATGCTGGCTGCAAGGCTGGTGTGCCTGAGGGCACTGTCATGCCAGACTATCCGCCCTGCTATCACTCAGGCTTCCCCAGCCTTGAGGAACTCCAATATAAAAGCATACAGGCTGTGGCAGCCTAACCAGGTAATGTAAATCCTCTTTCTGGTGGTCCCAACGGCAGGTATTTTAAAGAGTTGAGTGTATTGCCAGAAGAATCATTTTGCATGGGGTACCTGCTTTGGGTGATCAAAAGTCTTCTGCTTGTTTGAGGTACCTACCTGCTCTAATTTACTGAAGGAATAATATTGCTCAGTCCAACCACAGGGTTTTTAAAGCATTTGAAGTGATATCTTCTATTCCAATTACTTATTTTTCTCTTGGAATTAATGGGGAAAATAACTTAAAGGAGACAGTTAGAGACAGATAGGCTTTGCTGTGTAAAATGGGAGGAACAGAAATTCTTGTCCTGTCTCCCTGTTTCCAAGTTACAGTCTTGAATATAACATTAAAGTAAAAACTTTCTTTGTAATTATTTTAGTCCCAACATGTGTTTAGAGCTGTAGCCCAGGTTAGAGCAATTTCTGAGCTATGGCAGGACAATCACAGATCTAACCAGCAACTTTAGAAACTTGTCATTATACTGAGACACTGTCTGTTTATTCTTCATTGAGAGATGTTGCAGACATACTTTCTAGCCAGGCAGAAAGCAACCGTAAGAGGATGTTGCTCTTCTGTCACCTCTGTGGTGAAAGAGCCACTGGCAAGTTCTTCACTTCCATTGTGTTTTCCTCTTAAGTGTTCCAAGTTTGTAGATGTGTTGTGTCTTTTTGTGTGTGTGCGAGTTTTCAAGTGTTGGGCAAGATTTTGTTATCTGCTAAACACACCAAAACTGAAGGGCTATGGTAAAGGTCCTGACTTATAGAGCTCTGATGGCTGATGGCAGTGCTTTAGATCTCGAGTTTTAGTGTTAAACTCACAGCTTTGAGTGAGTCCTTGGCTGCTCAGGTGCAAGTTTAATTTAAAATTACCTGGAAAAAATGGTAAGAAAACTTCAAAAGTTATTTTTGAACTTTAATATGGGTTTATTCTGTGTTGCTTTTGCAACTAACTAAGACATTGAGTAGCATACTATAGTTACTTGGAGCTTGTCAGCCTTTAAAATCTTGAGTTTATAGGCCTTGATTCAAGGTTTGTTCTCTAAATCAAGGTTAGAATTGAAAGCAAAGAATTCAGGTTGCTTTTCCAAATTTAATGTCTGCAAAGTATAAATATTGTGCTAGAATATTTTTTACATTAAAGTGTTTACATGAATAGTATTTTAATGTGGGAAGCAAAATATTTTTTTACAAAATAATAAAGTAAAGATTGTGTTTTTACATTTGAAAAAAAGGCATGTGGCAGTGTTTAGTATGGTGGGACAAGAGTAGATGAAATGCAGTCTGAGAACTTCAGCTTCTGAAATGCATTGGTTCTCCAATTGTAGAGTGTGTGGATGTTTTTCACAAAGGTTTCTAAACTTTAATGTTCAGTTGTTTCCCTTGAACACAGTTGCGTCATATGTTTGGGAGGTAAGCACAGAGTATGTAACAATTTCAAGTGTAGCAAGTAAGTTGATAAGAATGTCTTGTATTTTATTTCATAACATCTTTTTTTATGCTATTTCCAAATCTAACAGTGTTATGCCACCAGAGTAAGAACAGGTGTAAGGCGAGGAAAACTTGGCCAGGAAGTCAAAGAAGCAGCGTTTGAACCATCTGCAGAAACTGCACTTAAAGGTAGAGTAGTTCTGCTTTAAATACTCAGTATCTTTGTATCTCAACTGAAAACTTCCTCGAAGGAATATGTTTTTTTCAAACCGTTAAAGAGACTGAGAATATTGTTTCTTACATAAGTTTGCTTAGTGCTCTTCAAACAACTGGAGACAATTTCTCTGCTTGTCTTTCCTTGTAAAGTTTAAAGCTGCAAATGTGTCACAGTCTAGAGAAATTCCTTGTCTTTAAGCTGCTTTTGACAACTAGTAAGTCAGAAATTATTGTCTCTTAATGGAGATTTGATTTGCAGATATCAAAAAATAAACTAAAGTTGCTTTGCTACCTCTATCTACTCTGTGTACTGTTTACAGGAAGAAAATTCTACAGCGTGTACAGTTTGCAAAAAAGTGGTTTTGGTGTTACAGTTGTCTAAGACATTGGCTTACTATGCTTGCTGGTATATCTAAGTGTTTGTAATTTCTGTGGCTTACAAAGGGATTTTTACTTAGTGTTCAACAGAACAGAGTTGTAAATGTCTAATTATTGCATTGAATTGGCAAATAGAATATGTATATTGGCTGGATAGTGTCTTGACTATAACACATTAGGTAATGTAGTCTTAGAGTTACACAACTGAAGGTATTTAGTCACAATTGTTCTTCAGTTATAACAATGTTTATGATTGAGGCTTACACTTGTAGCAGTAATTGATAGGTGGCACAAATCAGGCAGTAGAAAGCAATGGTGAATCAAGTGGTGGTGTTACCCATGAGCTTTGGAAATCCCTTTTCAAACTGGTGTGGATATAATTGCTACCAAAAAGCCCTTGAAGGAGCAAGCATTAAGGGCAGATGAATGAGAGGAAAGGACCCGATATCTAGGTTTTGTACTGTTTTTTAGCAAGTTGAATAGTGAAATCATATACAAAATCAGCTGACAGTTAAGCTCTTCCATTAGAGACTCTGTTAACTGGTTTTGTGTTGGAAATCCTGTCACTGTGATGAAGGTCAGTAAACCTGGCACACTATGAGCTGGACTCTTCTTACTTTTTTGTGAAGCTGTATTGTGTTGGTGAGGTGAATCTCAAGTTTTTCCCATGTAGCTCATTGAGAACTGGTGATGCACTGCCCTTAAGTTAAGTGGAGCTTTAAGAGAGAAGATTAGCACAAATCAGCTGTTGCAGATACAGCAAAACTCGTGTGAGGATGTTGTTAACTATCCAAGAAAAAGCATTCATGAGAGTGTGGGGTTTCTATTTCTTTATACAGCTGATCGCCTGGGGAAAATTATTGTTGCTGGAGGGGCTGCTGTTGGCCTGGGGGCCCTCTGTTACTATGGATTGGGCATGTCCAGTGAGATTGGAGCCATCGAAAGGGCTGCGTAAGTAAGATGGTTTACTTTTTTAATTAAAGAGTGCACTAAGCAAATCTCCCTTCCCTTCATATCTGCTCACCCAGTGTGCCCACAGCTTACACTTTTTTTAAGCTCTGAACAGAAAACCCTCGCCTCTGTCTCTGCAGGTTTTTAAAGCATATAACTGAAAGCAAAACTAGAATTATTTAATTATCCAGTATGCTTAAATGGATATTGATCTGAGTTCCTTTGTTTTGCTAAATCTGAAATTTATTTGTGAAGAGTATATAAACTTGCCTTATGAGGTTTGCCTCAGATAACTTTAGAAGGGTGTCCTTCTAAAAAACATATTGCTAAGACCACTTTGCCTGGTGTTCCTGTGAGACTGTTCATTAAACTTCAATACAGCTGTTGGAAAGAGTCTTCACTAAACACAGGGTCTTAGCATAAGCCTTACTCTGATAAATGTTTTGCTTAAAACTTTGGTATATTGCTTTTTGATCAACCAAAACCTGACTGATGGCAAAACCTTGCAGGCAGACTTAAAAGATGGTTAGTGATAAGCATGGGCTTGGGAGAAGTGTGTACTGGAGACATTTTGCTTTGCTTTGCATTTGTATTTGGAAGCAGCTGTCTGCATTTATACTGAACGCTTGCTGGTTGTATCTGTGAGAGGCTTTTCATATGTAAGCTGTGTCTGGGGTTTTTTTCACCCATGAGCCTTGAAGTAACGGGTCAAAAGAGTAAAATGGGAGAAAATGTGTGTGCTATGTTTAAGTTTAGTATTATCAGGGAAAGTTTTCTGTCCATGCTGTGAGCAGATGATTGTGCAGAAACTCATTCATGTCTAGGTCTGTTACTATTGTTAGAGCTCTCAAAATGATGTTTGTCTTGTGGTGTCACATAATCATGTGCACTGTGACTCAGCAATTTGTGAGCTGCTCAGGAGGCAGTGTGCTCACTGGTGTGTACCAAGTACACATTCCATAGGCCTTTTTCCTGGAACCAGTTTCTTATATATGTACTATTCTCTGTTTTTCTGTAGTTAAAAGCATTCATTATTCAGGTTCCCCTGTATACTTCCTCCTTAGAATTGAATTATAGTTAGCATTATTTGTAACTTGTAATTATTTGTATTTGTGTTTCTGCAGAGTTATATTAGACTGTACCGACAAGATTGAAAGGCTTGCAAAGTAAACTCGTGGCAGAAGTTGCTAGACCACATCACTGTTATGAAACCTCCCTTATACCCATAGCTATAAATATATTTAACAGCTTGATTGTGTTTTTAGTTGTTCTCCATTTGGAAACTGGTAACTGTATAGTTGTGTATGACTGCTTATTTTTCAGTATTTGGCCAGACTATGTGAAGCAGAGAATTCAGTCCACGTACATGTACTTTGCGGGAAGCGTTGGCATGACAGCGCTGTCTGCTGTGGCAGTAAGCAGGACTCCAGCACTCATGAGCCTTATGACACGGGGCTCCTGGCTGGTAAGTTCATGTTATAAAAATGAAAGTATTTACTGAGAAACACCCTCAAATGTGATGGTTGATATATATATAAAAAAAAAAAAGAGAGATGTAAACTAATTGGTGAAAAGTAAGGCAAAACTTCACTTACATTCATGTCTTTATCCATAAAGACCCTTCAGGTGTCCTAATGATATTTTGTGATTTAAGATTTGGTGACTCTAATTACGTGCTGATGTGGACTTTCTTTACTACTTTGATACTTTGTCAAAGACAAACTACACGGGCAAAAAAAATGCTATGTCATCCTTACCAGCTGTAATTAAGAACGTCGTATAAATAGCTACCTGAAGCTCATGAAACTGTTTCTGTTGCTGTCTGGAAATGGAAATGCAGGTCTCTATGCATTCTTACACTTCCCTGTACTGTCCTGTATAGCTCTTTGAAAGCTGTATCCTGTTTGCCAACGCTGAACCAATACTGGTGGGCAAATCATCCAGGCGAAACACTAACAAAATCTGTCTGCTTAGTGCATATTCAGTGTGTTAAGCGGAGTGAAACGATAATAGTTAAATGCCAACACCTACATAACTTAAGGAGATTAATTAAATAATGCATCCTTGGTGATAAACCAAAGTTGTACATTTCTGACCAGTCTGGGAGGTGCTGGATGACTCTGCATGGAATCATCATCAGTAAGAGGAGGTAGTGAGGCTAAAAAAGTCGTTGGTAGCAAAAGATGTGAACTGAGTATTGGCTTTCGTGGAGAAATGTACAAGAAAAAAAGTAAGGCTAATGCATTTCAGGTACCTTAATGAGAATGAGAGTAAGGGGCAGGACCATGTGTTTCCTTTCTGTTACTTACACAGCTGAGATTGTTGCCAGCTTAACCAATAAACGTGTATTCTTAGAAGACTGAGTAAAAATAAAATGAAAATTACTGTAAACTAAGATCTACAAAGATTTGATTGTAACCTTACAGGAGTAAAACTGACGAACACTCATTATGAATTAGGTTGCTGGTTTCACTAGAATTACACTACTGACTTTTAAACTAGGAGATTAGAACAGAGACCATATGTCCTAATGCTAACTTGAGCTCTGTAATTCTGTTTCTACAGGCAATTGGTGCGACTTTTGCAGCTATGATTGGTGCTGGAATGTTGGTCAGGTCCATATCCTATCAAGACAGTCCAATAGCTAAACATGCAGCTTGGATGTTGCATTCAGGTTTGTGATTTTAATGTTTGTTGTAGAGATGTCTGTGCTTCAGTGTGACCAGATTCTTACTTTAACAAAACTTTAACTTTAAAGTCAATTTTTATATACTGCTGTAGAAGAGTTAAGGTTTTTCAGAGACCGTTGAGAACTCCTGAATGTCAGGGAAGAATTGCTAAGTGTCCTTAACAGAACTCTAGTGTTTTTCATAATCTTCTAGAAGAAGTCAGGCTCAAGTTAAACTTGAGATAGGTATATGACATATGGGATAGAACTAACTGGTTTTGTAGCTCTTTGGTTTTGTGACTGCTTTCTGCTACTGTAGCTTCTGTAAGCACTCTTGCCTATGCTAACCATTTCAGTATTAGTTTACTACTGAGGTATGTGTCCATCAGGTATTTAAGCTGTGAGTACAGATCAGTTTCTCACTAAGAATACCTACTTCAAATAACAGTGGCTATCATTTTTCAAAACTGTTTTGACAGAAATATTTTATGGTTCAGCAAAGCCACATGGATGCTGGACATTAGAATCATATTTGCCTCTCCAGAGCTTCTCTGCCAGGAAGTTATGTTTATTGTAGCGATTGTTATTATGTTAAACAACCTAATATAATAATAATTAACTAGAGAAGTTTCATACAAGACTAGCAAAAAATCTGACTTATTTGCCTAACTGATAATTGTACCAGACATCTGTGCTGCTTTTCAGTGTCACGTGTTCCTAATGCTATTATGTAGTTGATTAGTCCATGCCAAGTATCTCTTACTAGCTCTGTTTTGAACCGATCAGTATGTTGACTTTTGTTAGTCTTTTTTCCAAAGACCAGCTCCCTGAAGTACTCTCCAGAACTAGATAAAAGTAGGTCATGGAATTTAAGGTTACTAATTTGTTGTGCTCCCTTCTAGATAAGTGCACAGTCAAGTACATTGATATTTTGTTGTGTGAGTGGATTAGATTGAGCCATGCCATCTGAATGGAGGGGGAAAAAATCAATTGTTTTGAGATGTGATGTTCCAAACCTTACATGTGTTTTGTTTTGCTTTGGGTAGGTGTCATGGGGGCGGTGGTGGCTCCTCTAGCCTTCCTGGGTGGTCCCTTGCTGGTCAGAGCTGCCTGGTACACCACTGGAATCGTCGGAGGGCTCTCAACTGTGGCCATGTGTGCTCCAAGTGAAAAATTCCTGAACATGGGAGGACCACTTGGCCTAGGCTTAGGCTTTGTTCTTGCCTCTTCCATTGGTAAAATACTGTTTTGATATTGTCATATAAAGTAGGTTATGAACTTAAGCTACTGAGGTGCAGCTCACACTGAGTTGCAGGCTGGTCTGTCCAGTTAAGATTTGCCTTATATAGCCCTGGCAACTCTAGCACAGCAGAAACTACTGTTATATTTGTTCTTGAAAACAAACGTGAAGGTACAGTTCTGGGAAATGTTAGTCTGACAAACACCCACTAGTGGTGGCTTATATTTTTAGTTACTGCCGGTGAGTGGGGAAGACAGTAAATGTGATCTTAGTTCTCAATCCCCTTGTTCTTCTTTGTGTTTCTAGGCATTATTGTAGTCATAGGGAGGGAAGTACCTTCACATGAGAAAAATACACAGTTCCCTAGGGTGTTCAAAATTCCTGGTTGTATATGTGACATCTTCAGAGTGTGTGTTTTAAAGCTCTTGGTATCAAAACTGCACCACAAATGGAGAATTGAATACTTGCTGAAAAAACGTGTGTTACAGTTACTGAAGTTTGACCTAACTGAGAGTAGTAGATACACAGTTTTCTTTGACACTATTGTACATTCCTCTCCAGGATCCATGTTCTTGCCTCCTACTTCTGCTTTTGGTGCCGGCTTGTATTCCGTAGCCGTTTATGGTGGATTGGTGCTCTTTGGCATGTTCCTGCTCTACGATACACAGCTTGTTGTCAAGCGTGCAGAAACTCTTCCCTATTACGGAGTAACCAAATACGACCCAATCAATGCGTAAGTGTTCTGTGTTAGCAAAGCTGATCTCGGTGTCTGTGTAAGAATTTGCCCCAAGCTATATTGAAGTATACTGTAAAAATAGCCTTTTGTTTATTGTTCAAGTGTACTGCTGTTAAGCGTGAAAGATCACAGGTTTTAAAATAACAATGAGAAGACAGATAGTGAAGTTAAAGCTGAAAGCATCTGTCTGAACTGTGAGAAACAGTATTGAATGTGTGATGTCACATGCCTCCAGCAGTACATTCTGAAAAGTATTTTTGTTTTCTAAAGCATTGCTGAGAGAATTTGTAGCTGCTTTCTGAAAATATCTGTCAGTATTAGCTGATAGAAAAAATGTTAACCTTTCTATAGGCGTTAAGTACGTAATAGTCTGTCACTAAATAAAAAAGCTGCAACGGTGTGATAGTTAGGGAAGAAAGCATTAATTGACTCAGTAAAGAACGAATGTGACTAACAAGTAACTTCTTTGTAAATGTCTGTCTGATCTTAGATGAATTCTTTACCTCCTTGGTTCTATTTTCTTCTAATTAAAGTAGAAGATAAACAGATCAAAGTACAATATAAAAGCACAGGGCTCCTATAGGAGAACAGTATCCTGTCTATTAGGACTTCTGTAAATAGTTCTTGCTGGCAGAGGTGGTAGAGGAAAAGCAGGGGTGTTTTTTGACATATCAAGCATTGAGGACAATCATAGTTGAGTTTTGTTACAGATGCTTCATGAGGACTTTTTAAATGAAGTATAATGGTGTGAAATGCCAAATAATACTATTTCTGTTCAACAATATTAACTTTGATTTCTTGTTTCCTAGATGCATGGGTATCTACACCGATACACTGAACATCTTTATTCGGGTGGCCACCATGCTTGCAGGTGGTGGTGGTGTCAGGAAAAAGTAAACTGAGACTCTTCTTTACAACTGTCTTGACAGCGTACCGAGTGCACATACTGAATAAATATTCATGGTTTAAAGCAGTATTGCTCCAAGTGAGAATTTTAAAGCATTTCAGCGTATTGTTTCAGTGCAATGTGATTCAGACTTAATAGTTTTTCTTCAAACACTTTCCAGCTCTGTGTTTAAAATAGTGCAAACTGCTTCTAATTGTACATTATTTTGGGAAAGTAAATTATTTTTAATATATAAACAGTCTTACCTGCTTTTTAATGGGTTTGATGGCAGTTCAACTTTTACTTTCTTTTACTGTGACTGCATAGTAAAGGAAGTAATTCCTGAACTGGTATCCCATATGCAGGTAGGGACACAACCTACTTCATGAAATGCTGCTTAGATGCATCGGTTTTCAGTTAAGATTACATAATTTTATTTCAGTGACATCTTAAGAAAAACTGAATAAATTATATATGGCACTAAATGCAGTAATGACTTTGACCTGGGCAGAAATTTCAGAAAGATTTAAGCAGTTGTCAGAAATGTGTTGGATTTGACAGGTGAGGTGACCAAAAAGTGTAAAGGAGACAAGATGTGAAAACTATGCAATGTTTGTCCCATATGAACTTCAGTCTCTTTCTGGAGTAAACATGAGAATTCCTTCCTTTAATGCTGACTGGATATAATAGCTAGGTTATTTTGTTATAGATTTATAAAATCATTGAATGGCAATATACCTGTGTCTTTCTTCTGGTGACTGTATTTCTGTACTGCAGATGAAGGTTGTCCTTCATGCTCATCTCTTGGAACCTTGTACAATTGGCGCAGAAAGAGGGAATTGGGGATGGCATGCTGGAAACCCCAATATCTTAAATTTACCATACTGGTGTGTGCATTAGTCTGTTTATCTCTTCTCCAAATTAGGAAGTATAACTTGGTCTAAAAGAAAAGTTCCCTAATAGTGAAATTGATTTAATAGTAAGAAATTTATACTTCACAAACTCTGTATGTTGGAATAAAAGGTGAGTTCTTGGGCCAAGAAAGTTTCAACCTAATGTCAACAGCTCAGATTTTCAGTTTCTGGTAAATATGCTATGTTTATCTATTGACCTATGAACAATAAAATTCTAGCCTCACAAGTTGACTATTCTCACTTTTGCTGTGTTAACAAATATTTTAGTACCCCTGCACTAATAACGTGGTGATTTTTTTGTTTAGTTTTGTTATGGTTACAATTTCCTTTGTCAGAGAGGGCATATTCCTCTATATAAAAATGTGCAAAGATGGTTTTCAGTTTTGCTGGCGAGCATCTTTTGGGGATGTTTCCCTGATGTCTTCTGAAGAGGTGTGACTTGCTTCTGTGATCATACCTTGGTCCAGAATCAGATGTGTGAATAAACAGTAAAATGTAACTAGTTCTGAGCACTAAATAAGACCACTTGTTTCATCTCTCTTTCTGGACTAGGTTGGGAGTTCTACTTAGCCCAGTCAAACTTTTGCTTACAGATGATTAATTTGTTTTTCATAGCATATTGCATAGTATTTTTATTTTTTTCACAGGCTGATATGTAAGGGATTAGACCTAAGGGACCTAAGCACTGTATTGTTTGGTATAAGACTTTGAGGGTCCAAATAAAATTTAATCCAGGAATTTTAGGACTCTTGGAACATTGGGATTAGATTTTATTTTGAAAACAAAGCTGGGAAGAGTTCTGAACAAGTGGGAAGTTGCTGGTTTGTCCCTTCTGAAATGCAGTCAGAGGAAGCATTGCTGCTGCAGTGTTTTTGTACAATAACTCTTTGGCTGAGCACTTCCCCAGGATGTGTGGAATATAATTACCACTTGTCTTTGAGAGGAATCACAGTCAGTTCTTCACCTGTAGCAGGACTTTTAACCTCCAGCTCATTCTAAGCTCTGGGAAAAGGAGCTGTGCTCACTGGGCATTCTGGTGTCTCAGGAGAAGTTCGTGGAGAGCTTGTGGAAGTCCTTCAATTTATTGCCTAGTGATGTCGGAGCAAGAGAAAGTCCCAGGTTCTGCTCCCTACTCTCTGGGCAGTTTCCTGTGTTTTGGATACGCATAATCGCGAGATAAAATAGATAAACATCCCAGGTCATAGGAACCCATGGAGGAAGTTTCCAAATCTCTAATCTTCAGCTACCCTTTGGTAAGATCACTTGTTTCATTTAGGATATAGATACTGGTCTTTTAGAAGACAAATAAGTTTTGACTTCCTTGTTGCTGTTTAATTTGTCCTTTAGCCAACGTGTTGAGGAGGTATGTACTGCTAATGAAACATTTATATGGAACTATCTTTACGAAGCCAGCTCCCTCAACATCTTTGAGCTGTAGACTGAGTAGCAGTCTGGTATGACAGCAATAAATTTGTGCTGTACTGCTTCACTGATCTACCCTTTGTAGAACACTTCTCTAGGGCTCTCTTAAAAGCCATCACAGATGTTTCTGCATCCCCATTACATTCTGAAACTGATACAGTAATGTGGCTGCTTCACACCAGTCTGAGATAAGGACACCCAGACTGGATTTCCAAAGAAAAGGGTTGGACTTGATGATCTCAGAGGGCCTTTCCAACCTGGCTGATTTTGTGATTCTATGACTTCTGTGGATGGGATTACAGCACTAACGTATTTTCCTACTGTTGCCTAATGTGGGTCTCCAAAAAGGGAAAAACAAGATTAAGAGTTGTTCATTTACATTTGAAGTCCTAAATCAAAAATTAAGATTTACCTTAATTAGGGCAGCTCTGATCTGATGGGGGATGAAAATCTAAAACCATTGCTACAGCCAGAGCTTCTGTATTGTTACTTATATGTATATGTAATAACAACTGGCACCACCTACTTAGCATCATAAAATTCTCTGGGAGTTTTGGCAGGTCCAGTCATGACTCATTGATGTGTAAACAGAGTTTGGCTAAAAGTTCCCCACCTTTTACAGGAATTCCTTATTATGTGTGCCAAAGAACATTAAAGACGTAAGTGTAATGTTGAGCCTGCAATTAAATTATAATCTGATCCTAAATATTGGTTATAACGAGTTTCTGAGGATCTGTATGATGACTCAAATAATTCTGCTTTAAATCATGATCTAAATAACCAGCTGCATAATTTTAATCATTTACTTTGACTTTAGCAAGCATATAAATCAGATGTTTTCCTAAGAAAGTGTTCTTCATTCAGCTAACACAGGTAAGAAGGCCAGATCTGACTGATGTACATTTTCAGTTTGCACAGCAGAATGCAAGATGAAATTTAGATCTCACCGTATGAAACTATTTAGTGTAATTAGCTTTTCAGTTTTCATCTAGCTTGCACCACCTCTGATGCTCCTGGCAGCTGTGAGGTAATGTGCACTGATCTCCTTGAAACCTGTATAATAGTTCACCTGTAACACAGTAACACAGCAGCCTGGTGTCTTTATACAGTTTGAATTGGACTCAAAAGACAAAGGTGTTTCCTCCCTTTTCCTGCTGTCATTAAAGAGCAGAACAATTTTTTACCTCTTCAATTTTTGAAAATAACTAAGTAGTGTAGCATCTTTTTGATCTGAACTTCAGTTTATAGCAAACATAGAATTTAGCAATGGTTGCCGTAAGTTCATTTCAAAATTTGAAATGGACCGTTTAGAAAACAAAAAAAGAGGAATGCATTTAAATGTATCTACTTAGTATTTAGGTAAGAATTGGATTTGTGTTTCAATATTCAACCATCTCAATGACCTTTGGTCATCATAATGAAGTAGAAACAGATTCTTACAACACAGGAAACAATACATCAATCTGTGGCAACCTGTCATGAGGATGCTGTTCAGACCTGTAATCTGGCACTGGAAGGGCAGCTGCTGCAAAGTCTTGTAACCTCCTGGCACAAGCTCTCAGATCAGGCACTAACCCAGCATTTGCCCACCTCATTTTACCAAGCAAGAAAGCTTCTGAGCACATCACATGGAACTGACACACTCTAGAAACACAAATGTCTCATTCACACTGCCTAATATGTCTGACCGATGACTTTTAGGTCTAACAACCTCTCCTTTGCCAATGATGAGTAGGAATAGGTCCAGATAGACATCCTGTCATCGTTAATTCCTTCACTCAGTTTTGACACCATGTGGTCTGTTCTTGCAGACGTCATTAAGCTTCTGAACAAATCTTTAGTACTGCTGTGAGGCATTTCTTTTATGAACTTGTACATAGGAGCTAAGCTTTGACTGAAAGGTAGTGGTGGTGTTTGGGGTTTTTTGTGTGAATGAGTAATCTTGTAACAAGTTATGTGTTACATAATTACATTCTCCCTTCTGCCTACTGATCATGTCTGAAAGTGGATTTTTAGTTATCACAGTTTCATTTAGAGAAAGATGACACAAGTAGCTGACACTAAATCACGGATGGAACATTCTCCTCAAATGCCTCTCTGGGAGGTGGCAGGAAGAAGAGAAGTTTAAATTCATACCATTATAGAAATGCAAACATCTTTAGCCTCTAAATGCCTTAGTTCAAGTTCTGGACTTCATATTACCAACCAATTTTGGTTGTGTTAGATGATCAGCATATCCACAATGTATAGAAGAACCAGGAAAAGGTGACAGTGGCCAAGTAACACCATCTGTCCCCACTCAGGACAAAATTGCTCTGCTATCCCTGCAACCACTTCCTGTCAGATCAACAGAGATTGGGTTTAATCAATGTTTTTAAGAAAGACATCAATATGCAGATCAATCACAAAATCTTTCCAAAAGCCCTAGAGGCTGACAGCTGCACAGTGTTTTCTGTTTTGGAGGCTTGCAGCTGAATTAAACACGTTATCTATTCAGAAAAAAGAAGATTGAGATGCCTGCCCAGACATTTGTCATTTTACCACCTTGTTTCCTCTTACTAAGTTTTCGGGAACTAAGCATTGGGCAACCAGACTAGTAACTTTGTACAAAAGACCTGACAGTCTTCATATTCTTCTATCATCTTTCTGAAAGAAAAAGCAACAAAGAAGTCCTGAGTGAAATAAGGACGAGTCTTTTAGAGCCATGGTAAATTGCAAGAGGGATAACCCTCCCTGTTTAGTTGCCTGTTTTTTCCCTCTTCTAGGGGAAGAAGTGACACACAGTGGGAACAGATCTGCCTCCGTAACGAGAAGTTTACACAGCTCCTCTCATCACTCCATCAGAGAGGTGTGAGCTCTGGCGGATTAGCTGTCAAAAACAGTCTCTTAAATCACATCTTGCTTGAACTAGAGAGGACTGCACTACCACAAGAAGAAAATGTTTCCATCATGTGTACACACTGAACAGTGCATCCAATGTAGATGTTGTACTGAAGCCCTGGCTCGTTTCAGTGTGCTGTTTAGAAGCCTACAGCTACCAGGTAAACCAGTCACATCTAAGGCCTTGAAAACCTAGAGAGAACATGTTAAGAAAATGGGGAAAGGGGAAGCATCTGTTGTTCCATCTTCACCACATTGCCTGCAGGAGGAAAGTTAAAAACAAGCAAAGTAAATAGAGCTACAAATTCCACTGTAATAGAGCTATCTAGGAGAGTGACCTGTGAAGAGACTGGAGTGAACACACAGAGCTCAGAGACCATGAACACCACACATGAGACTCACAGACACACCAGCTCTGCAGAGGCTTCACCTGGAGGGCACAAGCTGAGGAGTGGCAGGACACTAGTTGAAAAAGCTCTGTCAAAGATGCTTTAAACCCTGCTCCAGGACAGTCTCTGAAGTGATAATCAGCTCACCACAAACTGCTAGGATAAATGATAACCTCAGTTTTGCTCTTCATTCCGATCTTCGTTAGCTACTATATCCCAGACGCTGTCATTACTGCTTCTAGTAACTACTACTACAGCCTGCAGTTCTGCTGTGTTCCCTTCTTCAAAAACAGAGGCCAGCACATGAAGCACGTGTTGCTTCACCATAACTTGTCTATGTTGAACTAAATTAATTAATTTTGTATTTTGAAAGTTCTTAATTGCTCCCTGCCTTCTCTCAGCTCAAAACTTAGTTTCATTTATCTCTAACAAGACCATTTGCTCCAACTGTTTTATTCTCCGTATGGCACAAACAGCTGCTTCAACCTTCTCAGAAGAAATTTTCATATACAAAATGCATATTCTTCTTAGAATGGCACAACCTTTAAAAAATATTAATGAATCTTATATTAGCATACCACTTCTAGAAGTAATGACGCTGTGAAGATTGCAAATTTAAGAGCTTATCTAGTTTCTTTTTAGCGAGCACAGAGGGACACTCTGGATCATGCCTGAGTTTAACATTAAGAACTCAAGCTACCTTCTTCAAGATTTTGAGACATTCTTTGTGGCTTTTGAACATGAAGTATTAATGCGGACATAATGCAAATCTCAGAATGCATTCCTAATTTCCCTGGATGATTCAGAAATACCTCTGCGCTCAATTTTCTTCCCACCTCACCTGGGACAGCAGCAACAACCTTTTTTCAACCACAAAGAAGTACAACAGCTGCTTCTCCTTTCATAAAATTAGTGCCTTAAAGGAGACTATTGTACAAATGCCTCAAACTTCCAGCTGACAAACTTTAAAGTCACAGGTTAGTGGGCTACATAGCAATCTGGGTTTTCATTCCATCTCCTGTCTCCAGCCACTCCCTTTACACAATTCTGTCCTACTATTTTGTATATTCTGTGACCTTATTTGCTAAAGACTCTTCTTTCTGGACAAGTCTGAAGACGATACTGGTTTATTGCTTCTAGTCTTCCATTTTCAGTTTGTTTAACATTTCCTGTAACATTAACATTTACAGAAGCACAAGAAACAGGGCATTAAGAATTAGAAAGTCTAACCACAAGGTTGGTCAGCTTTTACAATCTGAAACTTAAGATATAAAGCACCTAATTTCCTTCTGAAAATATTCAGTTTAGGAGAAAAAAAATCCTCTCGAGTATATTTGCTCCTAAAACTGCCAAGCAAGACATACTGAATGGAGTCTAATACCTACTCAAAAGAATCTCTCAATTGATGAAAAAAAATGTTTACAATATCATCACCTCAATAAGTTCTGTTGATAAATCTATACAGTATTTTAGTTGTAGAAAATTTTGAAGTTTTCTGTTTGCATTCCAAGAGCAGCCTGACAGCAAGCCAGCACAAGCTCTCAAAGGATGCTCTCCTTGAAAAAAATGGGCACCTGTTCTTGTTCCTATCAAACCCCTCTGTGGGGATTTTGGGTGTGCAGTGATGAGTGTACAGGTTTGCCTCATTTCCCATCATAGTAGCTGGAAGGCTTGGATTGTTCTAACAGAGGAGACCAAGTAGCAGCCTGTCTTTTCCAACAAGTGGGGCATTTAGGTAGCACATGCTGCTCTCTTGTTTGGGATTATTGGTAAAGTTACAATGCAGATGTGTACCTTTATAAAAACAAGTCTCTGTAAACACTTCTGTTGCCAATATTATGTTGTAAATACCTCAGAAGAAAGACGTTTTGTTTTTTTGAGGTAGGCGTTGGCTGCACCTGTAGTGCATTTAACATTCCAGCATTTTTGCTTAAATGAGCATGGCTGGAAATATCAGTAGCCATCATGTGATGAAATTCTGTTACGCAAATCATCTCCCATCTTACCTGGTTACCTTTCTCTTCTATATTCATTTTTTATTTTGTATCATGCCCCCGGGAAGAGAAGTTGATGGTTCTAGTAAATGCTAAAAAGACATAAAAAATTATTTAGCTATTGTGGTTTAACCCCAGCTGACAATTTAGCCCCACACAGCTGTTCATTCATGAAAGCTTTAACCATTTATCACTGGAGAGACTGTGAATTTGATTACAAATCAGGTTTTTAGTTCTGAGTTACTATTAAAACATTCCATTTACCTGCTTGCTACTTATATATGGTTATGTGAAGCCACAAAATAGACTTGTCAGTAAAGCAACACCCAAATCCCTCCATAATGAAGAATTTGGCTTATAGTCAGTTTGGTAGAAAAAATCTGACTTTACAACAATATCCTGAATTTTGGTCTTGTTAATTTCTTAATTGCTAAAATATGTAGAACAATTAAAGACTTCAAGATTTAAGTGATATTTGTTTCAAGATTTAAATGTGCAGTGGGTTGAGTTCTATGGAATTAGGAATACATAATTTTTTACTATCTTAATTATCACAGCCATACTGAGAATCTCTATTAACTGCTTATATCTAGACACCCTTTTCAATGATAATTATTGTCCTGTATTGTGTAGTGTCATCATGTGTACATGAACTTGCCTAGAACTTTCTCAGAAAGTGTAATGGAGATAAAATACTGTAGTCACCAAGATACTTGCTTCAGTGCTACCACTATTCAGACAGCCTGATTGAATGTTGCAGAAAAATGACTCTCCAACCAACCCTTTCATGTGCCTTATTGATATTGCAGATCTTCTGCAGACTTTTGTAAGTAGGTTGAGTAGCCCATGGAATTTTCCAGCTCCATTTTACACACATAGTTTTAAGTTGGGTTTGTTTTTTTTTTTCTTGAAAAAGATCGCATCTACTTATTCTCCCCTATCCGTGCATTGCTCAAAATCTCTCATTGGTTATTTGAAAAAATAAGATGTAACAAAACCAGCAGAAAACTGTCTTTATCTATCTTTTTTAGTCACCAGTAAAAAGAGGATTTCAAGGGCTGCATGCTGTACTAGTCATTCCGCACAACTTGCCTGCCTATACCTTTCCTTCTCGTGTTTTGCAGTAGCTTTGCTGACACTGAATTACCATTTAGCCTGTGCCACGTACCTGGTACAACTGCAAGTTTTAAATTCTTCAGTAAATTTTAGCCACAGTCTGCTAATATGAAAAGTGTTGGTGATGGAATGGAAAAGATTTTTTCAGGCAAGCCAGGCTGAAGAGGTTCTGCTGTTACTGGCTTAGATTTCATCATGTGCTCAAAGCTCTTTGGGCCAAACTTTCTTCTCCATTTAGAGTTCATCCAAAGCAATGTAACATTTCTGTTGGTACACTGAAGCTGTAAATTTTTATTCAGTTAACAGCAAGTTAATTTTAATGTCAAATATTATGCTTCTAGTTTACTTAACTAGTTCTAGTTTATATGTTTTATGTAACTAGTCTTTTTATCAAACTGGCAAAATCTAGTTGGGTAATACTAGTGATTGTTTTCCTTCTAAAGGGAAATATAGAACTTCTCTACAAATTAAAGTATTGCTTGGGTGTTAACCAGCAAAAATGTTGATTTTAAAAGTACAAAAAAAGGGCTTACATCCATGTGTTTCAGTATTCAAAAGAAGCCTGAGATTATAAAACCAGACAACATCGTTGCTCTGTTCCATTCATTTTTCTCTGCATCGACTGAACTATAGAAGTCCTCCCTGAGATGCTTAGCAGTGATGTGAACTAAAAGCCTTACTGCAGTCTGAACAATTGAGGTGTGCCAGTGGTGAGGCAGGGCTTTCACAGAGCACTTTGAAGATAATACTGTCTGTAGCAAGTGCTGTTAGTGATCTGATTCTTGAACCTTGCTAATGTCAGCCCTGGCAAACAAAAAAGACTGTCAGGCATTAGCAAGCTTCACAATATTTGGATATTGCTAGGTAGGAATGTAGAAATAAGCTTTCAGGGCTAAATTTGGTAGATAAAGGGGTGACCCAGTTTGGAAGGCTGCTGATCCAGTGCAAGAAACAAGCCAAATCCCAAACCTGAAATATGAACCCTTTGAAAATGCAGGACAATATATGTGCACCAGAGTGAAGCCTTTCTGTAATTCCCGTCCAGGTGGCTTGTAGATACTGCTTCCACCTTTTAAGGCTACATAGGTCATAGCACAGTCTGTTATCTGAGACTCAAATCTTATTAGATTAAGCTGTGAGAATCAGATGCTGCCAAACCTGAACTTTTGCCTGTTTTTAAGACTCAACTCTGCAGTGGATCCCTGCTTGAAGGACCTTTTTTTTTTTAAAAGCACACTCTGTGAACCTTGATACCACATTGAATTTGGTGACTTCTTAATCTTGATTGTTATCTGGAGTCTCTGTAATTTAATTATCTAGATATAACAGATACTGAGAAGTTCATAATAAACTCAGAAATCTGCTGCTTAACCAGCTGTCTTGTTAATTATGTTAACAACACACTGGCAATCGCTTTGATTAAAACACCCTGGGTTTGGCTTGCCTTTTCAGGCCCAGTTCACTGTCTGTGCAGATTAATTTCAGCTGTTCTCTCTGTCCTTCCAAGCATGTAGAGGAGCACACCGGGTCACCTAAAGAGGCTGCTGTGAAGCACAGGACAAGCACTGCATGGGAGCATCCCTGTATACTCCAATATTCCACAGCAGCTTCTCCTGTTTAACTGGTAGGACACTATGCAGCCAATTGCTGCCTGATTTTGAGTAAACTGCTTCTCGTAATAGGAAGGGCTGTTTTTTTACATCTGTTGAAGTCCAATACAAAGGCCAAATCTCCACCCATTCTGAGCAGAGCATTCCTTTTGCTCTACCTTATAAAAAGGTATAGTTGTGCCAAAGGAGACTAGAACACTCCTTCAGCCTCCTTGAAAACATCTTGTGACCAGTCAGAAGGATGAAGCTCCTGGCACTTTGTGGCTTTTTGTTTGTATGTCTCCTGTGCCTCAGTGCCTTTGCTGCAGAAGGTACAGTATATATTCTTCTAACACAACTGTCCCTTTTCCTGTTCGTTCCTTTTTTGATGTAAAATGCTTATTCTCTATATTGTTTTTAATTAAAGGAAACAAACAGAGCTTGACGGAAAAGGAGGATTGAATTTAGGAAAGGGCTTAGATTGCAGAATGTGGTTGCATATCAGTGCTTTGGTTTGTACTGTAGTGTTTCCTCTGTTATTGCCTGTTGTCTGTAGTATAGTGCGATTAACCTTTACTTTAATCTGTGTTCTGAAACCCACTCCTCTGAAAAAAATTCCTGTTACATTTTTCCAGGAGATAACCATCTGCCAATGTAAAAATAATGTATTTTCTGAATAGGGGGAAATGTGTTAATGGGAAAAGTTTCTACCCTTATGAAACAAGGGAACATGACTTGGTCAGGTCACTAGAACTGGAGTAAATGAGAAGTTCTTTATAAAACGGTGAAATAGGTGAAAGTAGCTCTTCTGACCTTCAATCCATCTTGACTTTTTTCCCCTTTGTTTTTTTGTTGGTTCGGGCTTTTTTTACCACTGATATTCCACACTTTAATTGTTGTATTACATTGTGGCACCTAGTTACCATTTTGCAGTATTCCAAATTCAGAGAGCAGCTGAAATCTTAAAAACAGAGGATTTTCCATCTTTCTGTAGCCACATCTCTGGAGATGTCATTCTGTGTTTTCAGGAGGACAGTTCAGTAGAAATTCTAAATTGAAAGGTGTAACTTCTAGAGTTACCTGTGCAGATTTGATGTTTGACATTGTAAATCTCTCAGACCTACCATGGTTCTTCATAGTGTGTATTTTATACAAGATGTAGAGAATGAATATGAGATAAGGAAAAACAAATAAGCTAAATGTTCAAAGGTCAGCAGCAGCAGACTTGCTATGCCTGATATTTTCTAGAAACCTTGTAAGAATCACTTTATGTGTAAATATGAGCATGGAGAAACATATGGAAGATGTCTTTCTAATTGGTTAAATCAGCTGCCCAGTTTTCTCACTTACTGGAGTCTGCTCTGAATGGTAGAGCTATTTGCCAGAGTGGTGGTACCTGAAGTCCTTCTGCTCCCTTTGCTTTTTCTGCTTCTGTTTATTCAGGTTCTCCATGCCCCTTGAGGAAAACTTAAGGAACAGTGCAAAGGATGTTGAAGAATTTCTAGATGTGTGTTCAGGACCATAAAGAAGCCTGTCCAGGAAGGACAGGAGAGAGAGCAATACCAATAAAATGCAAATGAATACATGCGAGATCCTGTGATAATGTTCCCCTTTTGTTGATGTGCACCCTAAGGGTTTGGTGCTTCATTAGGGCAGAAAGTGGGAGGAAGAGTACAAAGGACACTGTTCCTTATCTGTAAGCCCTGATGCGCAAGTAGAAGTACCTGGGTGTGCAAGATGAATGTATTTTTCATGTAAAACCTGTTACATCAGAATTTAATTATGGTGACGAGACACCTCAATTTTGATGCTTGATCACCTTGGCTGTAGAACTTGCCACAGGGATTTCCAGAAACACTGAGCAAATGTTAGATTTTGTTGATGAGAAATCATCTACCTCTGTCCTTTCTGCTCCACCTCAGCTCCAGAGTCAACCCTTCTTTTCCCTTTACTGTGTCCAGCACCTATTGTGTCAAGTGCAATTGATAGCTCACTTATATAGGTCTAGTAGGGAGGGAATTATTAAATGGCTTTGCTCACCCAAAGCAATTTAAACTACACTCCTCTTCATCTGAACAGAGATGCTCTTTTTTCCTCTTGAGAGTCTTTTTTATTTTCATTAAGTGGTGTAACTAAAAGAGTGCAGTCTTTTCCCTAGGTTAAAATGGCTGGAATTTGTTACTTGTACTGTCTGCCAACGTGACATTTCAGAGGATAAAGAAATCTTGGCAATGTATCTTATATATAAATATATATGTGTGTATATCTATATAAGTAATGATGGAAAAGAACAAATTAGTTCCTGTTCCACACTAGGGACAAAGCTATGTACAGATTTAAAGATCCGTCATGATAATCCTTTGTTTTACAGATCTCTTCATACAAGGATTTTAGTGGTAAATAAAGTAATCAAAATGTCTGTGGACTCTAACACATTTAGTGTGTATGTACAGTTATTTGCATTATCTGTCTCCACTGGTAACAAATTATTTTTCACCCTTAGGTCGGGAGGTTAGAAAAGTCTGCTGCTCAGTAGTACCCAAACACAACAAAAAAGCGCATAAAGGTAAAAAGGTTTGCCGTTTCATTACATTAATTAGGTAATCATTAGTACTAGGTAATCTTTTCTCAGGCAACTTACTGAGTGTTTGGATTGGAAATAAATAAGTTACAATAGAATCCATTTAATGCTCACGTGGTAAAATAATCAAGAGAAATATGATCTGGTGTGATTAAAGGAGAGGAGTATCATAACGTAGTTCCTCTGATAAGAACAGAGGTTGCAAAAGTGAAGTATTATGGTGGCTTTGCTTTGCGGTATTCCATCACCATCTATATATACCTGCATCCATCTTCATGTTTTTAGAGATCAACCAAACTGTGATTCTGTAAATTCCTAAAAATCCAATTTTTGAACCCACAGCTCTACCAGAAACAGAAATTAACTGAGATTGAATTTGTCCTAAATACGTGTGTGTAAAGACTGCCCAAGTAAAAATCCACAGTATCCCTCGTTTCAGTGAGACCCCAGTTAAAAAAAAAAAAAGCTAAGCCATGAAAAGTCCAGGATAAAAGGATTAGGTATAGTCTTTAGAATAATGGTATCTTAAACCTTAATGTTTCTAAATTCAGCAAAATATCTAGCTGATAACTTCTGTTAAACTCTAAAGATACAGAATTTGATTTAAAATCATCTATTTCCTATTTCTCATCTTTTCATCTTAAAATTACTAATAATTTGAAGTTCCGAGCAAATTTGTTCTAGCTGATAAATTACCTTAAATGCTTTATTCTTTTTGTATTTTTGATAACCTAGGTGGAAATCCTTGTTTTTCTCTACAGTTTTCCTTTAGCTGGTGCCTTTTCTTCCTTTCCAGTCTCCCAGTGATGACTCATGGGCTCTGTTTTATAGACAGAGTCTCACTGGTATCAGAAGCAGTGAACACGTTGTGGAGTTATTGTGGGTCAGGGGTTTATTGCTGCCTGGGGCTCCTTCTTATTTAATTGGCAGGTGTAGTAGCAACTGAGGACTTCAGCTATAAAGGATCCACAGCACTAGCAGGTTCCCAGCCCATCCACAGAGACTGGAGTGCAATGCTGGAGGCACAGAGGTGGCTCCTGTCACTCCTGGCCTGAGAGGGATCACATATGCTGCCTGGCTGAACCTATACCCTTTCCACGGTACTGACACTTCATGCAGTGAGCAGAGCTGTTACTTTTCAATCTGAGATACCTTCTGCTATCTGACGAAGAAGTAGGTGTTTCAGGCTTCTTTACATGCAACAGGCATGAAATCTCCATGAAAAAAGTACATCCAAAGAGAATGTTCCTCTGAAAGCAGGCCGCTGTTTCCTGTGGATAGAGTACAGTGATGCTGGTCTCACGGAGCAATGGAAAGTCCTCTGCTGAAGGGAAGAAAGGAGTACAAAGGAAGCACTCAGTCAAAACACGTGAATTCACCACAAAGATCTCCTACAAAGGGAATCTGAAATGCCTTCCTCTGTTGCAGACCCAATAATACTTTATGATCTTTGCATGCCCCCTGTTAGACTCTGCCATGTTTCTCTGAGCGCTACAACATCTTAACTATCTCCTGTCCTTACCTGCAGCCAAGCCTTTTTTAGGTCAGGGATTTCTGTTTATTTGCCTCTGTATAGGGTGCACCTCTCTGCTGCAAATGACTTCCTCAGATCTGCTTATATGACAGTGCTTGATCCGAATCAGTTTCTACTCTTACTGAGAGGCAGATGTAAAACTTTGTGCCTAATGCAGCAACTGCCCAAAGCTAAACAGTGTTTTGTTTCATGTGCAGTTCTGGACCTGAACTGTACGATGTTGGCTTTGTTTCGTGTTGTTGCTCTGGGATTTCTGGGTGACTTGTGCTTCCATGTCACTGTCCTTTCTAGGGGCATGTCACTTGGTTTATTCTGTCTTCAGGCAAAGTGCATAGACTGTTTTTCAGCACTGCTCTGCACTGTTTGTGCTGGGCATGTGCCATGGGAAGCTGTAAAGCCACTTAGTGGATAACAGTGTGCCTTAAGGAGAGAGTTAATTTAACCATACTGGCTACTTCTGAAGTAAAAGCACCAATTTCCTAGAATGCTGTTCTTCCATCAGTAACAATTACTGTCCTAGAAAGCAAATGTTTCAAGCCAATGTCAGCCTGTGGCTTCTGTCCAGGAAAGATGGAGAATGTGATGATAGTAAGGGGAGGATGCTGTTTAATGTGTCAGTTGTGGAATTTGAGCTCAAGAGAGACAGTAGTACCATCTCTGTGTTTATGAAGACCTCTGTCTGACTGTGGAAACATCCAGCAGCAGCAGCCTAACTTTCAGTGATTGTGTATCCTCAACAACCTAATGAAAGGAAAACAAATCTTTGTCACATCCCTTTTTATTTCAAATCACTGCTAATCTAAGTTTGCCCATACAAACATGGCTGAGCTTCATGTATTAAAGTTTTGTGTCATTTTTCACACCCCCAATTAAAAAAATATCTCCATTTTCTCTCTTTTCCATCTTTGTTTTTTAGGTGTAAGTTCCAAAATGACTCCGAAGAAAATAAAGAAATACTGCAGGCCTTGTCCTCAGTTTCTGGTGCCTCCTGGACCCCTTCCACAGCTAAAATGAGAAGACTGAGAGGAGAGGGAAAGGCATCTGCCCATCAACACATCTCACAGTGCTTCACTTGATTGAGGGCCCTCCTTTCACAGACAGCACATGCGTGTATATTGCTTTTTGTTTGGGAAAGGCTTCAGTACTGTTTATTCCTTCACTCAGGCACCTTTGTTTTATTAATACTAACCTGGCACTTAAAGAGTCAACACAGTTGTCTGGCTGCCACCAGACTTTGTATCAGTTGCATATTCCTCCACACCAAACAGGGATTTAGCTCCTCGAGTACCAGGAGGAGAAGAGCTGGTTGAAGAGGTGGCTAAATCATGTTGTTTTGCATTTCTGGGTTACCTAAAAGGTGGTAAAGGGCTGATGCTGTTGTTTCTAGTTATCAGTATACATGCATATTTAACCTTTTCTATGAATTATTTATTTTGTATTAACCAAGGGGTTTGCTTGTATGTAAGCATATGATGGTTTTTCGTCCAGCCTTTGCACATGGTGTTTGCAATCCACTTAGAAGCAGATTTCTACAAATGAGAAAGATCTCATCATTTAGAAAGGGCTGAGAAATTGGATAAGCAGGTTGCTAAAATAATGGTAACAGACCAGATTCAAGTAAGCTGTTCAGTACGTCTTCTGAGGCTAAATCTGACTTGAAAATCAAAGTGGCTTGTTCTTTATCTTCCTATGGAGTGTCATCAGGTGGTTATTAAACAGCATCCTGAAAAGGTGTTAAAGCTAAACAGATTTTATCTCTTCTTCTGAAGCCAGAAGGCAGCTGTTCTTTTAAGACACCTGAGTTGTGTGATCAACTCAATAAACAAAACTTACTGGAGCATGAAATAAGTGCTAAGAATAATACCAAAGGGCTGAATAATAGAGAAACTGAAGCACCCTCTGACACTTCTCTCATGTATCTTCTGTCCTTTCCTAACTGTTTTCTGCATATGCTGCTATTTCTCTGCCCGGGGGAGAGTCCTTAAAACAGAATTACTTGGTTGTTCATAAATCTGGTTTTCCTTCTAGTGAATATGAGGAGGAGTAGAAATCTTTTCTGCTTCTGGGCAAATTGCAAATAGTAATTTTTCCCTCAGTACTCATAGTACTACTCTTTCTCTTAACATAATTGCCAGTATGATAGAAATGGTCTCAGTGCCCTTCACAATTTGGGGGAGTTGAATGGGAACAGTCAGAGCCGTGTCGTAACCCACACAGACAAATGCAATTCCCATGGGTCAAGTTTATGGGCCCTTACTCATGGTCCTGCTCTCATTGGCAGTGTTTCTATTGTACTGATCAATTGAGCCTATTTCTGGGTCTTCTGTGTGCTTGTTATTACTTTATTTTTGTATTGGTTTTGAGATTAGATAGATCTGACATTCAGTTTCCTATTTTTGAAGAGCTGACCATGCATAGCATTTTTATATCAAGGATAAAGGAGCTGCCAGTCCTCCTCACAAGATCTCTGAATCAGGAGGTTGGTGAAGGAACTGTTTCATTTTCTATTGCTGGTCATGGGGCCAACATATTTTATTTCTACTGTCTTCTATAGCTTGCAGAAGGAATCTGTAGAATATAAATGACAAGTAAATGTAAAAGCTTTTTTGGTATTAAATTTGGTTGCAGTAGGGTTTTACTCTGTAAAATATGGCTATGTGTTTACAGCTCTGTATAAAGCATTGTTAACAGGTTTGAAGATTTTGTTCTCCAATGTGAACTTAAGCCCTTTTATATCTGAAAATGCTGTATGATTTTCCTCTCTGCCCTACACCCTCCAGCCAGTGTGTTTCACACTCTCCAATCCTCCTTCAGGCAAAATGTTCCCTCTGATAACAGAAACGTAAGCTACAAAGACCATTAACACAATTACAGAAATACTCTGGGTCTCTGGAGAGATCCCAGTACATAATTTAATGCACTTAAGTATTTCTCTAAGTTACCAGATTGGCCTCAACCCCAGGTTGAGGGCTATTCAAGTTAAAGATGCCACTTGTGTGAGGTCCTAGTCTTGGCTGAACAAACTAAAGCAGGAATCTCCAAATTATTTCAGCGTGGATTGTGACTGCTGCCCAAATGCTTTTTCACTTCATCTAGAGGTATCGGGATCTTGTGTGAAGTAATTCCTCAGCAGAGTTTGACTCTTATGTACCAGGCCATTTCCCTATGTGGTAGAACAGAGGTATATCTGATCATGAGGTATTTATTCTTCCTTTTGTTTTCCTTTCAGTGCTGTGCATATTTGTTTGGCATTACCAGAGGAAAAACATATTTGCTCAGTGGCTTTTCAAAGTACACAAGCTGTATGCTTATATAAAGTAGTAAATTTAGCTTATCCAAGCTGACAAATGCATTTTTTGTATCTTGTGTTTTTGCATGCATTTGGCTGTCAGGCAAGAAAATTGCACAGCCCTTAAGTTCCAATAAAGATGTTTCTGAAGTATCTCTATGCCTGACAGAACAGATGTTGAATCCTGGTCTGACCTTGTCAATTAAGTGAGCCAGGTGGCTCCTCACTTTGTTTACAGCTTAATACCACCAGCTAACACCAAATCAGTCTGTCTTATTTGGCACCGTGACTGTGAGTTGTCAGGAGCACAGGAGAAATGATCCCTGCTGCTATAGAGGGATCTGTTGCTATAGAGGCAGGTTTGGGGATCTCTTTTTTTTCTAAGTGGGTAGTAGAAGAAATAAAAATAGGTATTCTTCATACAAAATATGATCCCAAAAGGTGTGATGGGGGCTCTTCATGTTGGCTTTTCAGCCCTTTAGACTGTGTGGCCCACAACTGATGCAAGGGCCTGGGCATCCTCTAAAAATTCAGGATTTTGGCTATGTAGAAGTTCTGTTTATTCAAAGTATGGACAACAGAGGCAATTTCTTGTGATTCTGTTTGCTGAGAAAAACTAAAATGCTGCATGGACAATGTCATCTTAAATAATAAACTCGATTGAAATATAAAAACAGAAGGATAGATACTTCCTGTTGTAGATATAGAGCTAACTCTTGCCTAAGCTGAGTGGGTGGCTTTGGTATCCATTGGATCAAGTCTGAAGACCTGCTGCCTGATCCTGTTTTGTCCAAAGTTGTTGCTAATTACTATCTCATGAGCAGCTTTAGGAAAATATTGTCAGACAGTGGAGGCAGATCAGGTTTTCCCTCAAGTTTGTTCTGAAAAGAATTTATCCGAAGTTTGGCACTTTTTCCTCTTGTAGGTTGAAGGTTAGGGGAAAACCCTCTTACACATCAACCTTTTTTTACCTCAGATCAATCAGTTCCTATTGGATGTAAGCAATTGTCTCCACCATAGCTAATTTTTCTGAAGGACTCATTTTTGTTTAATTGCTGTTGGGGAGCAAAGAGAGCACCCTTGTGCTACATTAAATGATGTGGGCAAGGGTGTTGGTTCCAACCCATGTATGTTTGGGGTTCCCAGTAGCCCTTCAATATTATTTTGGCAGCCACTGGGTAACCTACTTTGGTTTTGAACACATAACTATCCCATCATGCTTTGTCGTTTGATCTTAGAGCAGGGCTATTGGTACAGAAGGAATGTCCAAAAATTACTTCTGTTTTCAACGTCTTAATGATGGGGGTCTCTTCTAGAAAAGTTTGGCATCTGGATATGGATGTGTTCAAGTTGTCATTCAACCTTTGTGCCCACATTTGTTTGTGTGTTTCAGATGCACTGTCTCTGAACATCTTCAAGTGGAGAGGGGGATTTAATTCCACATTTTCAGGCTGATGCTCCACAAGGGAGCTAAGGATAGAGATTTGCTGTAGGATAAGCACCTTACGCTTCCAATGCCATCTGGTCAGCTTCTGAACACGATCAGAGAAATGAGGTCAATATGTGCCTATGAGTGATCCTCAACTGGACATGCCTTGTCTGACTTCTGCAACCTGACCCAATCATAGCAGTCTGTGTTGTCGCAGGAAGCTGTCATACCAAGCCTAGTTACTGCCAGAGACTCAGGCTGCATCCAGGATGTTGGCTCGAGAGCTGATCCCTCCCAGCTGGCAGTACAGCACAGACAATCACAGGTGATGATTTAAACCTGGTCTGGGAGGCACTCAAGCCCAAGCATTCAGAAGTTCCATGCACACAAATTGCCTGTTCATTAACTGCCTGATAGGCACTTGTACAATTGTTTACCTATACTGTTGTGCACGTGCATTTGTGAGAAGTGTAGTGCAGTCATAGCAACTACTCTATCCTGGCTAGTAGGGTGTCCTAGTGCAAAAGATAAACAGCCACAGGGTTTCCCTCACCTGACAAGCAAGATGTCGTTTAGATCAGTGAAGAGAAGTGGTTTTCTGCTGTCATGTTGTTTAGTCTTCAGCACTGATGCCAACCACAGGGGGCGAAAAGCCATGTTCCTGAGGCGCCACTTGGTGCTCGCCTGGTCTCTGAAAATCACGTCTCTGTAGCATGCTCTTACAATTGCCTCCCAAGACTGAAGTGCACTGGAAAACACTGTCTTTGGTAGGTGAGTTCTCCACACAAAACTTCCTGTTTGCATTGTCACAGAGCCCTGTGGCACAATCAGTGCCAGTTTTGTGGCATGTTCACCGAGCAATGCTAAAACCTATTTGCATCCCAGAATTTTCCCCAAGAGATCAATATGCCTGTGAAGAAAGATGTTTTCATACAGAAAAAAGTGTGAAGAAGTCCATCTGTTTACGAATGCTATCAGAGAAACAGTGAGATAGTTGAAAACAAGATTCTGTTTGAGCTGAGATAATGCAGCAGTGTCTGCAAGTCCCTCTTTAAAGTGTTCTTTTAATGGCTTTCCAGTTGCTCGTTTTCATTTCTTGGGAAGCAATAAATGATAGCAATTGTCACTGAGCTCTTATCTTGAAGTTGTTTGAATGTACTAAGGTTAAACAATTCAGCGTTTTCCTTTTACTTAGTTAAATATATACCAATACTGCTGCTTTATTCTGCAAACATCTTCAGGTGTGTGAAGAAAGCAGAGATGAAAAAAAAAATCTGAGCTGAAGATTTGTCTGCCAAAGCCCTATGTGTGTCATTGACCTTAACCTCATAAGCTCCACCTTTGATAGTCTTTGAAAGGAACTGCCCTTAAATTTACATTTAAGTCAAGACTCAGCATTTTTGAAAACAGATCCCTAAGTCTCAGAAGTGAAGTTGATCTGCTTTTCGTAATTTTATTTAAAAATGTGCTTTGCCCTTTTTCCTGTCCATTGAACAGAACTTTCCCCTTCCATCCTCAACATTCTTTCAGTACTTTCTTTTGTTACTAGGCATGATTTTACAGTTTTCCATGCCAAGTCTTCCTCCTTGTCTGTTTCACTGAATAGAAAAGTAATCTTTTGTCTCTTGGCTTGATGGTCCCCCAACTATTCTTTGTCTATGTGGGATCTTATCTCAGAGAAATTCTGCTGTCTGAATTCCCTCAAGATTTTCTCTTTGTGCTGAACAATTTTGTCTCCATGAATTTCTGTCCATGAGTCTGACTGGAGTCTACCTTATAAAAAAGATATGGTATGAAATGGTGCTGCATTGCATTTGTTGTTTTCAGACATTATTTTTGTACCAAGGACAGTTACAGGATTGGAGCACCTCTGTTTCAAGGCACCATATAACCATCCTGAAGCCACGGCATGGGAAGGGACTTTTCTGTTATTTAATTTGTATCTCACTGCAATAACTTTGGATCGTGTAATCTCAGTTAGCAGATGGGGAAGTCTCAAATATCTTATTAATTCTTCAAATTAATATCTATTGTTTAGATTCTTGCTATATAGTTCTATTGATTCCTTTTATTGATAGATTGTTGTTTAAAAAAAGGGCAAATAAATATAGTATTTTGAGATAAAGTACTAGAAAGTGTGGGAGGAGGCAATAAGAGCAGAATGCTCATAGAGTTGATCTTTGGGGTCTAACCAGGTTAAACGACTTGTTTTGAGAACCAGCATATGTGCAGGACTATTGACTGTAAAATTCTCTCCAGGCAAAGACTAGATAGTTGATAGAAAATTGAAAGTGGGAATAGAATTATAGTTCTGCATGTTTCATAGGTAAAATAAATTACCTCAGAGCTGCATATTTAATACTCTTACAATAGAAAATTTGTTGAAATGTATGTTGTTTTCTAGGTTTCTAGCACCACTTTGGTTTAGGGCTGCCTGAAAACTCAGGTTTCCTCTTGATACAACAATCAGAGGGAAAGGCTGAGCTATGCCCTGACCAGTTGGATATCCCATATCCTAAAAAGCTAACTACCTTGGCACTTAGTCCAGTCTGAGAGTTGCTGAGTTTTGGGATTCTCTTCTGAGAATGGTTAAGGTATACCCCTGCATTTCCAAGAGAGGGGTGGTAGGAAGTTCCATCTGCAACCACAGTGTCATTCATTTACCTGAGTAAAATCCAGCCCCTGTGGCCAAAGTGCTGCTGTGGTCTAGAGCTGATCACTATCGAGGGCTTTAGTTCACCTGTAGTCTTTGCATTCATGCCACTCCTGTACATTCCTGGACAGCTGAGTTTGGTTATACATGGCAGCAAAAGGAGCATGTTTAATTTTCATACTTTCCCTGATTCAACAAGCCATTTTACTCTCCTGTAAGCAGGGCATCTATATAGGGATGTCCACGGCACATACAGCTGTCAGGAGATTTATGGGGAGAACACAAGTGTTTCTTTGCTCTGCCTAGACAAGTCTTGTTATTTTTCTCAGCCATACTGAATAAACTATAAAATCTTGATTTATTTGTTATTCACACCCCAACTCTTGAGTTATATGTATAATTTTTACAGGCAAAACAATGAACAATACTAGTTCTTTCATAAATAACTTGGACTGTCTGGCTGCTGCTAAATGGCATCCTTCACACAGATCTCTGTCATGCTCCACAGCACCACATGCATCACAGATCACGCTGCTGAAGTGAATGTAGGCTATCTAAATATACCTGGATATTCTAGAGAATATTTGTTCATTTTCTATCTCTGTCAAAAGAAAATGAGGAGAGTGATTTGTAACTTCCAAAGAAGTAAATTTACTGAATTTTAATGGATTTTGCAGTGGTCTTTAAAAGCCTCTAAGCTAGTAAAATGGATAGCAGGAACTTTAATTACTTAGCAGCTGCAGAAAATATTCCCCTTTCCCCAGTTACCTGCAGCATCTTTTTTGCAAATGCTATAAAGCACTCTTTGGCAGACTAAAACCAGGAGAAGCCGTATCTGAGATGAAGTTACTTCTTTTCCCCAGGAATTCCCCAAACCTCTGCTGCCACCCACAGAAAATGACAATAACTCATGATAAATCATGCAGGCAAGTGCTCTGAGATTTTTGTTTTGTAGATGAGTATTTCTGATGGGATGAAAGTGCCACCTCTTTACCTGTGTGGAAAAAATGTCCACCAGTTTGTTTGGATAGCACTTTGTTGTGTGTTTTGAAGTCACTGTGGAAGTGCTGAATTTAGTGGGTATTTGGTGTCTGTTCTCCCTGGTTTTGTGCCATTGTAATTTCTTAATTCCTCTGGAGATAAGGACATCGTGACTGGGTGCTTCCATTCTTGTTTCCAAACGAGGACATTCCAAGGGGTTCAAATTGATGTAATACTTGTAGTCACCCCTCTAAATCTTGGTTATCCTTTCCATGAATAAGGTGTGTTTTTCTTCTTCTGTTTTGCGGGGTGTATCTTCCTGAATCAGCTGAGTTACAAAGTCTTCTTCATGCTCTGTTTTATCAGACTAGACATAAGGAAGACATTTTTTATGATGAGAGTGGTGAAACACTGGAACAGTCTGTGGAGAGAAGCTGTAGATGCCCCATCCTTGGAAACATTCAGGTTGAACAGGGCTCTGAGCAAGCTGACCTAGTTGGAGATCTATCTTATTGCAGGGGGTTTGGACTAGATGAGCTTTAAAGGTCCCTTCCAACACAAACCATTCTGTAATTCTCCTGCAGACTGCTGGGGTTTAATGGAGCTGCTCAGTGGGGCTGCAATATGAAAAATTATGTGTAGACAGCTGAGTTATAACTCATGTTGTTCTTTAAAACTCCTCAAAACAAACAGTACAGTATCACTTTCAGCTTTGTATTACTGAGCTGACATTTATAAATATTGACCAAGAGCGTTAATGATCACATCACTATCTTTCGATTGCTTTTATGTGAACTTAATGATCTTGCGCTGATTATTTACAGCTCTTTGTGATAGATATGAAAACTGAACTTAGACCCCTATGAATCAGAATTGTAACAAGCAGCTCATTTTCCTTTTAGATGTAGAAGTTATTTAATTAATAACAAGAGAATACCAGTGAGAAGGAGAAGGAGATGTTTACTGGGTTTGCATTTTAATCTGTTGTGACTACAAAAAATTCAAAGTCATTTTAGCAAATTTGCATATTCCAAATGATGGGATGCATAAACTCTCAAATAGGAGGTGGCATTTTTGTTCTGGCAACAGGGAGGATCAGAGTTTGGTGATCATGGCCAAGCACACATCTCTGATTAGATTTAACCACCAAAACACGGATCTGTTTCTCTTTTGCCATTCCTACTGTGCAATGGTACTGCAAGTCTGTTTCTCTCCCATAGCTGGTAATTCAAAACACAGAGATGGACAGTGAAGACTTCTGAGGGACTTCAGTCTTTTCTGTCCTGCCATCAGACTAGCCCAGGTTTCTGCAGATTCCCCAGCACTTTGTATAGTTTCTCTCAGCAGCCAAACAGAAGGTATGGTGCTGTGCTAGGAAAATGCAAAAGATAGGTCCTGTAAAATTCTTCACCACCAAAACCAATCTGACATGGTCACCAACAGTTGTTCCTGAATTTTCAGCATCATTTGTGGTCTGTAGTAATGGAAATGACATGCCCCATTATAAGTCATCTCGCAGTCCTTTGCAGGGAGATTTTGGTGGGGAGGAATGATGTAGTTTGGGCAGGCAAGAGAATTTTGTTTGGTTTGTGATGGAAACTTCATGTTTAACTATGTCTCAGCTCTGCTGAGACAAAGAGCTCTATGACCCCTCCCAGGTCCCAGCCAGAGAGCAAACACCCAGACAGGTGTGGTTCTTACATTTATGTTACCTCAGCAAGTCCTGCTGCTGTCAAGGTGTTTGGAGATCAGCTTTGACAATTCTTGCTCACACCACTCTGTGGGACTTGCTACTGAACTGACCCTTTGGTGGGCAAGGAACAGCCCAGCTGTGGTTACAGCTGTGTCAGACTCAGTGTTGTTAGAATGTCTGTCTCACCTACAGTGTATGTCACAGCCCCATCGTGCTCCTGTTCCTTTGCTTTCAAGGATAAATAAGAACTTCTGTATCACATTCAAAGATGTGAGAATAGGGAGAGTTTTAAGAGGGTCTTGAAAATGACCGAGGCTCCACTTCTCTCCTTCATGGTATTGCATCAAACAATTCTGACTGAATTGTGCTGTGCATCACACCTCCAGGTACCAATGGTAACTTCCACAGCCCCCCCTAAGTATGTGATTTACAACAGGAAGGCCAGAGTGTAATTTGGATTTTTCTGTACATGCTGAGGTTTATGTAAAGTGCGCAGCACTTTTTATGTTGAATTTATTTACACACACAAATGCGCACACAAAAAACGCTGACCATTCCTCTCCAAGGTAATACTTTATGTCATATGCACCCAGAATTGGAGGATGAGCATAGTAAAAGAAGTAGCTTGAGCTGTTGTTATATGAGTGAGAACTTTATTACTTATCCATATTGTCCAGAGTCTAGAACAGAGGAAAACGGAAACAGACATAAAATCTGAAGATGGTACATGGTTATTATAAAGCAAAGCAGGACAGTGGAAAATAATATAGTTATTTCTTTAATTTTATTTTTCTCGCTATTTTTAAATCACAAATGCGATGTAAGCAGAAGAAAACTGACTGAAATGCAATTCATGCAAACCTCGCATTTATATGCCAAGCAGGCATTCCCCAGGTGGGCAGCTCTAATGTGATCACCCTGAGGTGGAAGGACCACCCATGATATGGAAAGAGTAATTTATCTCTGTGCCAGCTCAGCCTGTGCCCTCTGTGCTCAGCAAGGGTGGCAGCAAGTGCCATCTGGGATGGCAGTGACACAGTAGGGCACTCACTGGTTATGCTGTGAACAGGCCTTCTCACACCCTCATCCCTGCAGGGAGAATCCTGAGCCCATAGCAGCATTGCTGCGCTCCTGGGGAGGTTTAGGTGCTGTTTTAGTGTTGGCATCTGTTGCCAGTTCTAGTCTGGCCAACATTTTAGGCTGTGCTTTGGGACTGGGCTCAAGAACAGCTGTCTTGGGTGGGGGCCATGATTCCCCTGTTCAGGGAATGTGGAAACAGAAAAAGTGCAGCTCTTGGTACTGGTGGAAGCCACTTCTTGTCAACCAGACTTGGTTAAGGAATACTACTGGTCTTGGGCTCAAAGTGGGGTTTAGGGCTAAGAAAAGTGAACATGTTGGGACCCAGGTTTTTCCAAGATTCTCAGAGGCTCAGAGAGATAAGAGGGTAGGAGCTGGCAGAGGACTGTGTGTGGCTGGTTTTATGTCTGAGCCCTGTGACCAAGAAGTTTCTAATTTTGGTTTAGGGAGTGGTTTTTTTCTGGGGGAAAATCCCATAGCTCAGGGCATCCCCAGGGTTTTACAATGCACATCCAGCAGTTACAACTGTGCTGCACTGGCCCCAGTACACCCCAGCTGCTGTCAGAATGGGAGAAATCTGCAAAAACCTTCATTGTGTTATTGTAGCATCCTTCAACATTTAAAGTTTTATTGCGTAAAAGTGCATGTTGTCTAAAAGATTCCTGTAGATATTGCTGATCAGTGACCCAAACCCAAAACTTGTGTTCTGAAAATATTGGATATTTCTGAATTTTTTTTGTGCTGAATACTAAACGCACAGCACTCTGGGAAACTAATTTATTCATATCAGATGGGTATATTTCATTCTTCTTTTATGTTTCTTGCTACTTGATATGCTAGAAAGATATGAAATAGAAATTTCTTCTACACAGAGAGAGGGATCCTTCCATTCCCAAAAAACGTTGGAACAGAAGATATTGCTCTCCTGAAACCCTCTGCTGCCCCTCTTCTTCCAAAGGAGAAAATTCATCGAAATAAGCCTGGATCCATGAGTTGTGTTGCCTGCAATCAAAGTTTATTTTCTGACGCATATATATTTCTATCTAATGTTGCTGTGTTAGGTATGTATCTGACTGTGCATAGATGCATATTAGCTGGGTTTCCAAACTGTAAATGGATTAAGAGCTCAAACTCATTGAAATTCAGGAGTGAGATGTTTTGCTTCCTTGGAGATACAGGCCCAAGAGATTTAGATCCCCGGGGGATGCAACCAGGGGAACAGACAGCTATTAACTTTGACAAGAGCTCTCCATCACTTATTCTAGGAAAATACTTTGTAGAAAAACAGCATGTTGTTAGTTGTGGATTGAGGAGGCAGCTGAGAGGACATTCAGGTGCTATTTATGTTTTCTTTTGGGCACCATGCAGGTACATTTCTGTGATTTTATCAGTGGTTTAATACTACTTTTGACAGAGGTGGCATGATTAAATCTGTAACAGGGACTAAACTTATATCCATCTTCTAAATGTGTATCTGCTCCCACACAGTTTTCAGCTTTGGATCCCCATATCATGAATTTAAATGCACTAAAAATACATTTGTTTTTCTTAGTTGCCTGCTGCAGGTTTCCCTCAGCTTTACAGGCCTCTGCTTCAGTCACACATTGGTTCAACATAGAGCTTTTGCAAATACTGCTCTACAGGAAGAGTCATACAGAGTCACACCAAAGGTCCAATCTCATTCACGATGACAAAGAGCTTCTGGCAGGGGGTAATGTAATGCCTTGCTGAGCCAGGGTTTGCATCTGTATCATCACATTTGCTAGTTATCAATGAACACAACCTTCATTATTTTGTCTGATTCATTTGGAGCCTATCTGGTCTTTTGCTCTCTGTACCATTCTCTGGCAAGTTCTGTTATGGGTGGCAAGTTTTGTTAATACTGGCTCAAGCGTTTTACTTTCCCCCTTGCGGGAGCCTTACACCTGATTTGTTCTGCAGGCAGAGGTGTCCTTCTGGCAGCACTGTAGATCCATGGGGATCTGCAGGTGCAGACATGCCCTGCCCGCAGCACAGGAGCATCACAGCACTACACAAAGGCCTCTCCCATGGCCTCCTCCACCATTTGTTCCCTCTGCAAAGGTCAAGGGGGAATGTGTGACAGGATCTGACTGCCAGCTCCCTCTGTAGGACAGATATATGGGAACTGCCCAGCTTGTCCCTCCCCTCCCTGTGTGATGAAAGCTTTCCCTGCAGTGCTGCCCACCTTCCCCTCTGCACCCCACAGGCAGGGGCTGGAAGGGGATACTCTGTGTAGGGTTATCTCCCAAGTTGTGGGGACAGGCTGAGGGGCACCAGCGGCTGCGCCCACCACTCCAGTGCCAAGGGGCCACTGCCAGGCAGGGTGTGCAGCTTCTGCCACGTTCTAAAGCATTGCAATGGGGAACTCTGTGGCTAATTAATTTCTTAGACGTTTCTACCACGCTGGCTGTTAATTAAAAAAACAGAAAACTCCATTAACACATCCTTAGAGGGCAAGTGCTTTACTGCAGGTCAAGTTTAAACAGCTAAGCCATGATGTAAACATATACTTGCTCAGAAGCTATGTATTTCCACAATGGAGCTCCTTTTAAGTAACTTTATCTGTGAACACCTTCCCAAACTGGCTGATTTTTAGCCCTATAATATATTGGATGATATATATTTTGTTAGTGCAAACACCTTTTATATGCCAAAACAAGCAATGAAAAAAAGATACTTTGTTAACTTTTCTGATGTGTTGTGTTTAAATGCACTTTTCAGTATATTGGTTAAAAATTGCCTGCTGAAAGTAAGAGGTGCTTTCAGCAATTCGTGCAGTTTAAGAATTAAATCATCAGGCCAGCTCATGAGAAGAACCTTTTGATTTCTGCATTTAATTGCAATTTATGCAATGTTGTGTTTGGAGGTTTTTTGCTATCATAAATGTAATTGTTTTCTTTAAAATGGCAACAATCATGTCTACTGTTTGTTGCTAATATTAGATTTTCTTTTTTTGTAGTTTCTCAAGATTGCCAAAGCTAAAATAAAAAGAATCCTCTTTTAGCTCTCAAAAATAGAGGACTGGCTTAGACAATTAAAGACAGAGTTTAGAAAGAAAACAAATTTCTACTTTACCTTCTCCCTGACTTCTGTGTTTGGTCAGCACAAATACAGCACTAACAGCAGAACCTATGAGAGTTACACTGATTCCTCCAAACCTTGTCTCAGAGATGAGTCCCACAGCTCCCTGCAAAGTAATTGGTCTAATTAGGTGGTAGGAAGGAGCTTCTTTAAATTCCTCAGAAATTAAGACGTGTCATCCGCTTAACATCTTAGCATCTGTTACTGCCGCTTGCACATTTCTGCACTACATCAGTCTGAAGGACACTTTCCTGGACATTTCAGAGAGAAAAAAACCCCAAGCCCCTATAACAGAGAAGAAATCGGCTCTTTTTTCAGTGGGATGAAGCATGTAAGGCATTTCAACCCCTCCTTATTTCTCAGTTTGGTGCATGTTTGCCTGGGTGAGTACAATAATCAGTTTGTTAAGTAAAAATATAGGAGAATACAAACATAACCTTAAATCCTGTAGTAATCCTTACTGATGTGGTAACGTTGTCCTGAAATATTTTCCTTGGCAACTGATCCCTGTGCAAATGTTACCCTCTGTGTTTATATATTTGGAGTTTTGTTTCAAATGGGCTATTTTGAATCTCTAACAGTCAGTCAGTAGAATGACAACTAATTTGTTGTTTCTTGTTTTTTTTTTTTTAACTTTGCTGTTGTCTGGCAGCAAGTAAGTAACTGTTTAATTATGACTAATTGCTCATGCAATAGTAGGCATAATTTTAAGACAGAATGTGCTTAGAACACTGGGTAAGAATACTGGCTAAGGTACCAAAGCACCGGAGAGTTTCAGACTTGTATGTGTAGGGTAGGAGAGAGGTGTGCAGTCATGACAAGCTGAAAAGGTTCATTTTTCAGTGAAGCTGTCTGGAAGTGGGTGAGACTTTTTAGAGAGATCTTGCTACTTGTTTTATTTCTGTTTGTTTTGGGGTTTTTTTTTAAGATACGCTCTCGATTTCCTGCTATGTGAATACTGGCACAGTGGCATGTAGAAGTAAAAATATCCATACAGATACAGTTCTGAGAGTCCATTGCAGCAACTGGGTGTGTTATGCACTCATAGTATTCCCAAAACAGCTCATGTTTACTGAGAGTCAAGTAATTAACTGAGTCAGCCAAATAACTGCCACCTATAAAACACTTTTGTTTGGCTTCTGTTTTGTTTTAATTGCAGTTCAGGCAAATTATGCCCCCTATTTCTTTGATAATGGAGCCAGAAGCACGAACGGGAACATGGCACTTCTCAGCCTTTCAGAGGACACACCTGTTGGTCAGTATTAAAATTACTATGTTTAAACTGTGAAACTGGAGTTGCTTGCTCTTATGATTAACATATATATTTTGTTGTAGATTGTTGTTATAATCCGTGATCCTACATGGTTTTCTCTCTAGATTCTAATTGGCCTCAATTTAAAATGACATGTTTGAATTGTAGCTGCAATTTAAAACACGAATTTTAGCTTCCCTTTTTTGGTCCACCAATCTATTCATAACTTCACAGCACAGAACCTTTGTGGAAAGAAATAAATTCACAGTGGTGAGAGGCTTCTTACCAATCCTGCAAATGCTTCTGTACATTGAATCTGTACACTGAAAAGTAAGAGCCACGATTTTCTTTAAACAGTTATCAAATTTTTCATGTTTACAGTACAAATGGTAGAAAATGTTTCCACTTGCAGTGAAAATTGCTTTGTCTAAACAACTGATGGTTTTCAAAAAGGTTTAGTTTTGTTTTAGAGAAAATTCAAAAATTGATACAGCTTTCAGATTTCAGCATTTTGATGCAGGTCTATCTTCTTTAAACTGTAGTTGCATTAAGAAAAAATAAGAACAAAAGATGATTTATAATCCCTATTTTGCATGGGAGAAGAATAATTTCCTAACATTTAAAAAATTACAGGTAAAATATATTACAGTGGTGAACACCACCTTTTCTTCAAACTTTGCATTGGGGTTTTGTTTAGAATTTTTTACTGTTTGTTTGTAGCTTTTACAGGCTAAATCAGAAAAATATTTACTTATTGCAAATTGAGTACCAGAGGACCCCTTTACTAGCTGCCTCATGCATAGAGGAGAGAGATGGCTCTGTAGTGAGTGCTCCCAGGGCTTAAGCAGCTGAGAGAGGTGAGGATGAAGGAGGGATCAGAGGGCACAGCCTCCTGTGGAAGCCTGACACTGCCACCCACACCTTTCTAAACAAAACCAAGGTCACTCACTGCTTTGGGAAGCAGCTGCCTGGGTTTGCTCAAAGTCTCCATTTCTGACCCAGTGGTGTTAATGCCAGACAAGAACCGTGCTGGGCCTTCTACAGCATGGGGAGAGGGTGATTGGGAATTCTCCTTTACCTGCTCAGCTTGAGAAGAGGAGGGAGAGAAGGCAGCATGTAGCATAGAAGTGACACATCTTGCTGATGAACTTGAAAAGAGCATGCTTATGATGCAGCAGGAATTTGCTATTGCTTAGTCAGGCTCAAGTGGAAACCTCAGCTGAAGGCCAAGAGTAATGTAGTGGCACTTGTAAGAGCCAAAGGCAGACCAAGGAGCTGCATTTTTTGCTGTACTTCTGCCTGGATTCACATGGAAACTACACTTGCTCAGTCTTGGCAATCCCTACAGTTCTGCTGATTTCTGGAGTAAGATTAGCCAGTGGAATCACTTGTCTAAGCATAGCTGACGCTTGTAATGCCAGACAGCCAGAAAATGGGACCCCAGCTCAGTTTGTTTGGGGTGGTGCTTGCCAACTCCACCGCTGAAACCGCAGGCAGTGCAACTTGCTTGCCATCAAACTCCCACTCCCTGATGTGGTGCCAGCTCACAGACATTTACAGAGCATCAGCCTCTCCCTGCCACCACTGGGAGCCTTCAGCCACCTGCATGGGGATGGGGAGCTAAAGATGGCACAGAGCCACAACACAGTCAAAATGTCCTTCCTGTCAGGACTGCAGTGCTACATGGTCTCTCAGATGACAGCACTCCCTGCAGCAGCGAAGTACAGCACTAATTTCCACCCACTGCTTTTGACTGGGGCTCCATCAGCCAAAAAAGGAGAGGGTGCATGCCTCAGTAGAAAACAGCAGTGTGAGAGATCAGAGCTGTGTTAGTGCTCCTGTAACTAACCAGAGTAAGAATAATGAGGAATACCTGATGGGCTTCTGCATGTGCTTTTGTAACGTTAGCAACTAGACTGGGTGTACAGACGTCCCTGAAGAGTTTGTGCTTTGGTTGCAGCAGTGATAAAGCTCAAGCTGCTCTGTCTTCAGTCCTACTGTGCATCATGCCTGTTGGCTTCATCCAGAATATGTTTACATGTGTTTAAATTGGCTGGCTTGTACTTCTAATTTGATGTATAAGTGTGGTTTAAAAAACAAGAGAGAAGCAGCTTCTTGCTGAAAGCTCCAAAGGGCCTGTAGAAACCCTTGGAAAAGGGAGATAAGGCCTTACTTTTGAGAAGTTCAAGTGTGGTTGCTTTGCCACGCAGCTGCCAGTGCTTCTTTGGGCTAATTCCCAGAACACTTTGCCAAACAGCTATGAGTACTGCAAAGTCCTCTCTTTTGAAAGCGCTTTTGCATATTCCATGGGAGTGTGGTTGCTTGGGGTTTGCTTAATGCAAACTGCTGCTGGTACCTGCTGCCCGTGCCAGCACAGCCCCTCCTCGGGAATGCTTTGGCAGAGAGGCTCCCAGAGGAGGGTACAAATGGAACTGACACTTCGGTGCTGCAGTGCTGGGTGTGCATTCAGCTTTGTACAGGGCAACAGTCCAGCGTTCACATGAGACCACAGTCAGCTTTGTGCTGGGGCTCAAGGAGGGCTCACACATTGCCCCTGCTAAATGTCTACCAGGCTGGCCCTTTTCTGTGGCCCCAGTGAAGGGTATCGCACTGAATAGGAGGCTGTTGTTCTTCAGCACTCTGCCCCAATCTCCTCCAGAAGCAGGAGAAGGAATCTGGGCTCCCATGTCCATGTGTAGTCCCAGGCATCCACACTCCAGGAGTCATGTTTTCATTTTGAGCAGGATGATCAGTGACAAAACAGGGGAATTAAAACTTCCATATGTTTGATTCTGGATGGCTTCACTCAGGCTTATGTTCTGCAAAAATGGGCAGGTTGCTATTAGGTCTTCTCTGTCCTTACATAAAAATTGGAGTTATTGGGCAGGATGTTTTTCTTGGCAGCAGCTGGTGTCTGATCTGAGCAATGCCATGGACAGCAGCTTTAATGAACCTCCAGAAATTTTACAGTCTTTGGCCCTGCTCAGATTGCAAGCAGTTTACAAAGTGGTACGTGTTAGTTATATTCCCAGGCATGTGCAGGCAAGGGACATGCAACATTTTGGAACACTGAAAGGAGACAATGGATTCTCTGTGTGACTGTAGAAAAAGAAATTGCAGTGCTGCAGCTGCATGGACACATCAAATTCATTCCCATGCTCATATCATCCCTAACTTGACCTTCTTTTCCCTTGTCCAATTTTGCTTATTTACAGATAGTTGATACTTGTCTACCAAGTTGCATACATTGTACCATGTACCATGTTATCATAAAACCAGCAAATACTATTTCTGTGCGAATGCTTGAACGTATCTGCAGATTTCCAGGTGCTATTTATTGCTGCAGAGCATGAGACCCCTTAAGGTAAGAAGAGCCAGGACAGCAGCCCCCTCCAGTGCCAGGCTTAAGAAGAATTGGAAAAGTTATGAACTGCAGTAGCAGTTGTAGTTTGTGGCTGTTTGGCAGGGCAGGTGGGTAATTAGCTCTTTGTGGAGAGTTGCCTGTGTACATGCAAAATGTGTGTGCTCCTAATCAAAGTCTTAAGCCATGAGTGGGATGCTATTTCAGGTTGTTTGTTTCATCTTACCTCTTAATCCCTGTAAGACCTCATTGTGGGGACAGAGTGGGGCTGGGAACAGCTGCAGGGCAGGGGATTGAAGCATGCTCAGAAGGCCTAAGTTCATTACTCTCTCAAAGCCCAACCATCATCAGTGCTCTGGAGATTTCTGCATGCCTCTTATCCTTGAATTTTCCTTTCTGTTTTTACCCTTGCCCCCAAAGTGAGCACTGCCCCCCCCCCCCATTAAAAGCCAGTTTGCAGTGGCAGTTCTTTGATCAAAGCTACAGCTGCCAGCCACCTATCACTGGCTGACTGACCCCCTCAGTTCCATCCATCCTTCAAACTTACCCCGTTCCTACATGCTCCTGATCTCATTTCTTCACATCAGTCACAGCTCACTGGGTAGAGATCCCCTTGTCCCCTCGGGTATCTGCCATTCCTTCCTTGTTTTTATCCCCCTGATCCACTCCTAGGAAAGCTGGGAGGCTACCAGAACAGAAGTGTTAGGCACAGCCTGCCTTCTGCACCAGTGCAGCAAAGCAAGCCAGTGCACAGAGCAAAGCCCCCCACAAAGCTGAGCACTGCACAGAGATGTGATGAGGACTTGCAAGTGTTACAGCCTCCAATGTTGTTTTAAGTCTTGTGAGAGAAACTGCAGATACATCAGAAAATTGCCCTCAAATGACTTCTCCTTGGAGTTGGTTGCTGTGGGTGCTGCAAGGACACGTTGTTGTCTGTAGGGTGAAGTTTCAGGCCCCATGCTGAGTGTTTGCTGCAATATCCCCTCTCCCTACGGCAGGCATTTGCAGCTGCAAGGCCTGTTTCAACTGCTGCTATAGCATCTGTGGCTTTTGAGCTGCTGATCCTGGCCATGTCGCCACTTTGCCAGCCAGCTGGTGCACCAGGGTGCAGGGAGGGAGCAGGAGTTGCCTGGGTATGCTCTGGAAGGAGGAGTAGCTGGCAGTGAATGAGAAAGGAGACATTTTTGAGGTACCCATGGTGTGTAGTCGATGTCCTCCAGGAACCTGTGCTCCTCTTTGCTTGGGATGAGCTTGGAGTGTAAAATAGCCGTCTGTAGGCTTTGTGTTAACTGTCCACTTCCTTTCCTGATGGGGAAATGACCCTTGGCTAGGACAGGTGGAGAGCAGGCATGTAACCCCAGGCAAGATGGTATTTGCTGTGACACTGGGAACAGAGGTATCCTGTCCTGGGAACGTGGCCATGGATATCCCTGTCAGCATCTTGTTAACAGATGTCAGCTGTGGTGGCAAGGACAATGGCAGGACTAAGCATGAGTCCAAAATGTGCTTGTCTTGTTTAACTGATGAGGGGGATTTGATTGCTGAGTGTTGCACAGCAAGAAAGGGAGAGTGTGTGTTCAGTGAGAGGGTAAAACCAGCCCCAGAGCTTGTGGGCAGAGGCTGGCTGTGATTAAATTTGAGTCAGAATTGAAGTAAAATGGAGCAATGGCATCATGGGACAGCCATTTAGCCCGAGTGGCAGGAGCAGAGAGCAAATGACTTTTTAAGATGGAATAGGAAAACAGAGTGAAAGCCTGGCATTGCTCCTGGGAAGCAGCCATAGCAGGAAGCAGTGAGTAGCTCCCCGGGACTCCCCTCTCTCAGCCTGCTGCATCATCCCCTAGGTACTCAGACCATCCTGCTCTTCCAGCTGGGGCCCTTACATGGCATTTGCCATATCCCCAATAAAGACTCTTCTGTTCCCATATGTTTCTGACAGGGAGAGGCTGTTTACATGGTATTCACTGATTAGATTTTATCTGTCTTCTTCGTTTTTTTCCTTTTCAGCAAGCAGAGGCAGCACACTGAGAAGAGATTTTTAATTGGCATTAACACTGTGCTGAGAAGTGTTCCCGGGGGTGTTAATGATATGGAGAGTACTGTGCAGTGAAATTACAAATTGGAAAAAATAAGGAATTATAATGAGTTAGAAATAAATTTTGATCTACAATGAAAAGGCACAGAAGTGTTCTGTACTATGAAAAATGAAGTATCAGCTTTAGCTAAAAAGCAAATGGTCCAGTTTAAAGATCAATGATGTCCATCATTACTTGCTCAAAAACCTCAGTAATCTCAGTCTGTATCAATATTAATGTTTTTTCTCACATTTAACAGCAAGAAAAATCCTGTCTTGCTTATAAGACGATTCATAGAAAATGTAGGAAAGAAAACTGTAATATTGGAAGAACAAGCCCTGGTTCAAATGTGTTCACATAAACTTTCAGAGTCTGTTTTTCTCCAGCCCTGCAATCCCTGAGGAATGGTCTATAGTAGGTGTACTACCAGCATGGGTATTTCAGGGCAGCCACAGCACTAGACTTTGTGCCTGGTCATTGCTCACAGGCTCCAAGAGACCTCAGATGTGATGTCCATCCTGGTTTTCCACCGCACAACACTGGTCAGCAGCTACCAAAGACAATTGTGTGAGCTAGAAACAGGCAGGATAGGCAGAGGTATGTAGAATGAAAGGCACAGGAAAAGCTAATAAGAAGGGCAGAAAAGCAAGTAAGAAGTAGAAACAACTAATGACCAAAAAAGGCTGCAGAAAAGCAGTGTATTGATAACTGTGTCACTCAGATGCTGACAGTTGACACCTGAATTCTCCCTTTGGCCCCCAGCTGAGATATTAAGACAAAGCTTTTGGAAAACAAGAATAAATGAGTCAATGCTGGTGTTGTAGAACCTTCAGAAGTCTTCAAATATCTGTCTCGTATGTAGACAGCAATATCAGGAGGCAGATGTCCTTTCAGGACACTATTTTAAATTAGCCCCAATTTATTCCTCTCTTTGCATTTCCTTGTACTTACACAGTTCAGCTGTTGCAGTCAGAGAAGCCTCACCATACTGCTCATTGTATTTCCCTAATAATTTTCAGAGATCACACTTACAGTGTGTTGTTGTTTTCTACTCTGTTTTGTGGGAAAAGTGAAAGAAAAATGTAGAAAGTGTTTTGTAATTTTGTGAACTTCTTTTGCAAGTCTTGACTATTTGTTGGCCAGCTGAACCAGCTCGTAACAGGATCTGTTGTTTGTGCTCCTGTAGGCTCACTGATTTTTGCAATGTGAACATTTTTCTGTACAAAGTTGCCCAAATATTGCCCTGGTAATTATCATAAGAGAGTTTGCTCATAAGTGAGAACAGATTCCACATGACTTGGCATAATCTTTTGCTATGCCAACATGACAACCATGTTTTCTAAATATCACCACTGATGCCCCGATGTTGCATGTCCATTAAGCACCGAGCAGCTTCACAGTTTGCATGCCAAGGAATAAGCAAATGAGATCTGAAAAGTTGCCTTGCAAAAGTGAAGAAACATTTGAGAAGCTGACCTGTGAGTGCTATGGGCACATCAGCCAAAGCCCTAGAGTTAAACAGAAGCTTGTGGATCAGGTCAGGGGAAAACCCCACTGCCACTGCAGAGAGGAGACAAGAAAAAGATTGTGATTTTTGAGTATAGAATTAAAAATCTCTGAAACTCAGGGCCAGAGCAGTTTAAAACTGGAGTCTTCTGGGTTCCCTTTAAAGTGTTCTTCCTTAGCTTTGTGCTGATTTTCTTAGCAGGGATCTTTCCATCTTATATTTGATTTGCATGCATGAACAAAACCCACTACTAACCAGTGAGTCACTTGGCTACAGTATTTCCAGTGCAGAGGACTTCATTAGATGTAAAGCACAGTTTCTGTGCTTAACCTCTACCACTTGAATATCTCAGGTAATTTACCCAAGGCACAGTGGATTGAAAGGAAACAACGACAGTGGTTTATATTTCAGGTTTAGTTAACTGGTATTTGTAAAGTGCTTGAAGTTATTTGAATGAAGGTATTAATGCACAGGAGGATGACAGACATGGAATTTAAAAAAAATAATACTAATAAACACTCTTACCATGTTTTGAAAACATGAGTGTTATAACTCCCCCAGGAAGTATCATTTATGATACACAAAGTCAGTTTACTGGAAAAACTGGCACCAGCTTCTCAAATGTTTAGAAATAGAAATAACAATCTCTACCCCCTGGTTGTGAAGGAAGTACATTGATGAGTTGAAAAACTTTTTCATTGGTATGAGCATGAGTGGGTGTATCAAGTAGAGAATTTAATAAGAGAAGGCTAATGAGGGGGAGTAAAGTAGGAAAAAAGAGTTTTACATCTATTAGTTCTGAAAGTGGGAAAGTCTAAAAATGTCCTTGCGCCTCCAGAGTTCTAGAGCTTGGGTCCAGTCCTGCAGGAGCACTCCCTTCATTTGCCAGATTCTCTGCCTGCTAGTTTGCAGTTCTCTTGTTCCCACAGAGCAGAGATCTGTGACAACCTTTTGGTATTGCTGAGATTGTCACCCAGTTGTACATTAGCATCACTTTGGCTCACTTGGGCCAAGAGTTAGTCGAGAGCTTGTCACCTATGTAAACACTTGTATGTGAGCAGTATTGATGTAGGTTCAGTTCCACAGGAAAGGGCCTGAAGGGACAGAAACCAGCACTCATAAATTTGATTTAACCAGTTGGCTAAAAGGTGGTCACCAGGACTATTGAACTGTCTGCTTATCCATACTTCCCAGTAGGTGGATTTGATTTGCAAAACTTTTGCCTGCCACAGGGTAGATAAATTCCTAAGGAACAGACTAGTGAAATATTCACTGATTGAAGTAACCACAGGGAAATGCTGTTGAATGTCAATTTTTCAGGTACCCATGTGTACACTCTGAATGGAACTGATCCAGAAGGGGATCCTGTGACATATGACCTGACCTATGAAGCTGGATCAAGACGCTACTTTTCTGTTGACAAGAACCTTGGAAATGTTACGCTGATCGAGGAGCTTGACAGAGAGGTACAGTCAAATGGCACCACTCTAGGTTTTTGTAGAGCTTTTCTCAGTTTAATTTGATCTGTGGCTTTGAGGGACAATGCCAGCTCATTTCATCTGAATCATGTAATACACTTTGCAATTCTAAGACATGATACTTCACTCATCACGTAGTTTTCCAGTTGACTTGTACCACTAACACTGCTATCAAATTTTTCAGCTGCTATCTGTCCAGCTTTTGTCAAAAGAGAAGTTTATTCTTTATTTCTATCTTCTCCCACCCACACCCCATCAAGAGCTTAGGGGCAGTTACAGTCCTCAAATCCTCAGACAGGGGACTTTCCTGTCATTTGGAGTAAGTAGAGATTTGTGTAAGCAATGTTCCAGGACACTTCTCTAGTTCATCACAGCCCTTTAATCAATGTAACTATGTGGGTTAAAGATGTTCCCAGCAATAGTGGCCTAAAGGCAGCCTTATTCTGGGAACACAGGCATTGAATCCTTCACATCTCCTTCACAGAGAAAGGTACACAGTACTTGGTAAACCCTTCAAAATACTGCATGCTGAGACAGAAAAAATTTGAACCAACCATGCCTTTTTAAGGGAATGTTTCTTGGGAAAGATGAAAGATTTTCATTAGCACTTTACAGAACAACAGGGATTCCCAGATCTGTTGTGTGACAACAGGTCACATTCTGGGACAGTAGCCACAGAAGGTCCAAGGAGCCCAGAGGTGGAGTTTCTGAGGGGTCTTCCAAGCCTGTGCTGTGATTGCTTTGTGGGATTAGTTGCTACTATCATCTACTTGCCTAGACACATTTAAATCTGCAGTCCCTTTTGCAATCAGGGCAAACACCATCTCTCTAACAAAGGAACTTTCTTGATTTACAGAAGGAAGATGAGATTGAAGTTATTGTCAGTATTTCAGATGGCATGAGTACAGTAAGTATTTATGCTGTAGCTTGTCAAACTCTCTGTCCCCACATACCTCCTCTTATTAAATTACCTTGCAGGGACTATCTCATTTTATCAGAAAACATAATGTCATCAGAGTTTTACTTCCTGTTCCAAGAGCAGCTGAACTCACAGTAACTCAAGTGTCACTCCATCTCCTTGCTCAGCTATTTGAGGATAATTACAATGTGGTGTGAGCTGAAAGATGAACTTAGTGGCCTGCAGAATTACTGCAGAATTGCAGCAGCTTCCTATGAGGTCTCCCTGCCACTGCAATAGGATTCATGCCTAAGATACGTAGGCTTTTTGGAGAAATGCATGATATTATAGGAACTAGTGTTGGGCACCCAAGAACTGACTGTCCTTCCACCTCCACAGTGTTTCTCTAGCATGACATTAAGAAGATTTGCTTAGGCTAAGGTGGTGGGAGTTTTCTTGTCTGCTGCTGGATAAAGCTTTGATCATGTCTAATCATTAGGGATTTATCTGAGGCGTTGCACAAGCATCCATTCCTACTTCATTTTCAATTTGTGGACTGATGCTGTTACAGTCAGGATAGTAGTCTGCCAATAGGAGGACATGGGCTTCATTACTAGAGGTGCCACAAAAGCAGGACCTTCTTACTATGCACAAGACTGGATAACACTAGAACTCCTCCTCATCTCAAACAAATTAATTGAGATAACTGCTAGAAATGTTTGGGAGGTGCCAGCATCTTACAGGCAAAACTGCCCTGGCAACCTCTGTAAACAGGAAATAATGGAATTGCATCCACATGTCTACTTGCAAATAACTAGGAAGCTTTGTTAGTCAAATACATTTGCTTCTGAATTTTTTACAGGAAAACACAGGTTTTGTTTAAAATGGCTTGTTACATTTTAGTAGCATGTATTTGTACATCCAGATTATGCATGCTATTAGCCTAATATCATGATACCAAACAAGGCATAAATGAATGCTCATGGCTTTCAAGTACCAACTTTTACAGTCATTTATGTATACCATAAAATGTGTCATGGTATCTTGAATGCCATAAAGAAACAAAAAAATCCTTGAAAATCAGACCCAATCTGTAATTTATAAAATACTCTGAGGCTTATTCTTTAGTTTTGAGGTATCTGAGTGTTTTCCACAAAGGAAATTCTTCTGGATTAGAGGATTTTCTGTATTCTTTTACATGTGCTCAGTCTTGGTAGTGCACAGATGTTCTATTGCAACACAGTTTGTCATTGCCTTTGACTACAGCTTAGCAGGCAAATAAATGGGTACATGTTGAAAAACAGCTTGAGCCATAAATGTGTTCTTTATATTCTACTCCAGGTTTCTGAAAAAGTCAGGATCCTTGTAATGGATGCTAATGATGAGAGCCCAGAGTTCATCAATACACCTTACATAGTCGGAGTCCCAGAGGTTGGTGAAGTTCCTTTGCATAATGGAAGTGTATTTCTACAGGATGTAAAGAGGGGCTAGTATGTTTTCAGCAAAACAACAAGATGTGCAGGACTAACTTGCATTCTTTTGGTTTAGGGTTAGGGTAGATATTTAATATTCACTTCAAACTTAGGGAATAAGTCTGTAGGTACTTAAGGTGTGCTGGTTTTGGAGTAAGGTCCAAGATATGAGTCACTGAGAAACTTTAGAGTGGACTACAATGGGAATAGGATACACTCTGTCTTAGATAAGATTTTCTGTTATTTTTATTCTACAAAGTATTTCTTCCTTCTACTTCTCCACCTCTTCCCTCTTTGCTTTCTGCTCTTTGTTTCCCTCAGTGCTCTTACATTCTTTCTACCATCACTCTCTTTTTCTGCCTCCTTGCATGCTCATTTTTCACTTCTTCTAACTCACCTGGTTTTCTGCTTCTGTGTCACTGGTAACTCTTTCTGGTCACAGAACACTCCCTCCAGCAGCAGTATCTTTAAGATTGAGGCAATAGACAAAGACACGGGTTCTGGAGGAAGTATCACCTACTTCTTGCAGGTAAGGTATTGTCTGTACCTTCAAAAATCTTATTTACTGAGATCTCAGAAGGCAGATTAAAAATGGATTTTGAGGGTGGGGCCAGTCCTAGTGCCAATTGGACCAATTTTGTACTGTGCATAAGAAAACAAGCATTGACAAAACGTATGTGGTTTGACTGCAAGCAGCCAAGGGCAGTCCAGCAGGCAGGAGGGGGAGCTGGATTTGTCACTGATACTCCTGTGCTTGCCAGCAGGACTTCTCATGGCAGGGCCCTTCCTTTGGAGTGACAAGGAGAGCGAGATCAGCTAGTAATTTTGTACACTTATGGGATTTCTAAAGCACGAAATGGCTTTCTTTAGAAAGCAAAACGCACTGGAAACCCAAATATACCCTTTAGTGTAGCAGTCTGGTGCATAATTGATACCTGGATCCCAGTGTGAAATATGAGGTACTAAGTGTTCTCACTGACAAAGCTGGGACTGCTTGACACCAGCTTTAAGTTATTGCCCACTGCTGAAGAATTGAAAGGGCTCCGTATTTAAAGCTGAATTTTTGTATTACAGATCTGAATTCCAAAAGGGCAACTTTTTGCATTATATCCTTAATATTCCTTCTTCCTACAAGCTTCAATCAAATTAGCTGCAGTTCCCCTTATTCAAGAGGCAACAACAAAAAAAAAAAAAAAGAAAACCAACAACAAACCAAAAGTAAATTTGTTTTAATATTTAATTTGGACACAAATACAGAAGCAAGTTAGAAGATATTTACATAGCACTAAAGCTAATCCTGTTAAGAGCTTGGGTATACTGTGAAAGAACACCTTAAGTACCTTATGAAATTTAGCTTTGATTTCACAAATATGATCCATTTAAAATACAGTCTGTGCAGGATTCAGTTTCGCATAGAGCTTTTTCCAGTGGGCTGATAGACTACAAACCAAGGAACAGCAATTTCAAACTTCCATGTCTAGTTTACATATTTGTGTGGTGAAAAGGATACTAAATATGTGTATTTGTTGAAAAAAAATGTCTTTTGGCACAGTCTCTGAGAATTCTCAAGTTGCACAGAAAAAAAACCTCTCCCCAAGTTTGGTGTGGGTGGGTGGTGTCTACTGAAACGGCCAAGATTATCTGACAGTGGCCACTGTGTGTGGATACCAGAACAAAGGTGTTTGTATGGATACCTCCAGTTCAGAAAAAAGGAGGGAGGTATTTTTTAGGCCTCTTTGAACATCAGATGTCTTTTAGAATTTGCTTGTATATCGCAAAAAAACACCAAACCACCACTATATTGACAATAATCTATACATGCAACCTTTCTGCTTAATTTTTAATATTGTAGAACTTTGAAACACTAAGGGGTAAACCTTTTGTTCTTCTTCCTTTTCCCCTCATCTTTTTTTCTGTTCAGCCTCCTTACCTCTCTCCATGCCATGAACGCTGTTAACCAAAGTTCAAAATTTCACAGTGAAACACTAAAAGATTAAAAATATCTACATTTGAGGTAACTGATTTATTCTGAATAATGAGAGGCTCGTGGTCGGTTCATGAATTGTTCATAAACACACAGAGGTGAAATTCATCAAATACATTATTCACCCAAACCATATCATTATTCTAGTCTTCTCCCTTAGCAGATGAAATAAAAGATGAATCCCTATGGCAATCTTATTTCCATACCTGTAATCTCTTGCTGTTTCTTCTTTCCTTTTCTTCTAGAACATCCACGCTAACAAGTTTACTATAGACCGTCACAGCGGAGTGCTGCGCATCAAAACAGGGGTCACCCTGGACTATGAGAAATCAAGAACGCATTTTGTTGTCGTCGTAGCCAAGGTATAAGGCTTTTATCTGAAACTAGAGGAGGGTGGGGTGTTGTGTTTGAGTAGGACTGATTAGTTCAAATACAAGTGTTGTACGTGCAGGCAGCAGTTACTCCCTCTGTAACGCCTGGAGGTGTGGGGGGTAACATGGAAAAGTGAGGGAGGAAAGGTAACCGGTGTCTGCTGCTGAACAATGTCTGGAGGATCTGGGATTGGGTTTCCCGTATATCATTCATGTCATCTGTGTTTGGAGAGTCACATAGAAGTGAGGGGTTAGTGTGAGCAACCCTGGCTTTAAGAAGCAGCAGACTTTGAGTGCAGGCAAACGCTCAGGGCTCCCTTATGCTGCCAGGGCACAGCCCTACCATCACAAGGACAAACTCCCAGCAGGCAGACAGTGCAGGTCACAGTCATCATCCACAGTAAGACACAGGGCACAGCTGGACCCAGCACAGCACAAATTATGGACTTCTTTTCTGGAAATATCTGTGGGTGTTTCTTTCTTTCGCTTCTCTTTTACCTCATGGCAGCAGCTTATTCAAATCCTGCAAATATTGCTGCACATCCTCCCTTGCCACTGTCATTCCCAGCAGTGCTGTGCCTGTGACAGAGGATTCATAACAGGCATTAAAAGTTTATAGATTCTGAAGTAAAGTCTTTCAGGATCCTGTGGGGACCTGTCACACAGACAGACTCACATGGGTTCAAAGAGGACAATTTTGCTGTTACTTACAAGTTTCTCATATTTTATGAAAAATGTATAAACCTTTTTATGTATTTATTTAGTCAAGGTTTGTTTGAGGAGAAGTAACAAAATTTGCCTTAATGCTGCCTTTGGGGCAGTAAGGAGGAAAAAAAAGAGCATCTCTTTTCCAAAAAATGGAATTTTTAGAATTGGTACAGTAGACATGTTGAACAATTCTCACTCTCACACACCAGCATGACCACTGACCTCCGGCTGGTGCTCTGAGACTGAGGGTGTTACAAGCTTCTGAAATTGCGAGTCATCTTCCTAATTGGCTCTGCTGTATCAGTCATGCAGAGTTGACTGTAGCCAAGTCCCCACAGACTGTTTATACACCGTGGCTGTCTCACAGTTCTTGGCTGCACAGCTCCTCTGTTCTTTCACTTTATCACATAAGAATCCCTAAGAGACTTTGAGCATGTGCACGGTTTATTTCCCCCTAGAAATGCACTACCTTGCTACTGTGCATTGTCCCGTGCTTATGACAAGACACTATATGGGATGAAAAGCTGTAGACCTTAGTCGCTAACTTTTAGTGTCGGTTTCTAGCATTCTTTTTTTCCCATCAAAAAATTTGAATTCCCTATCCCCTGTTTTGTTAATAAAATATCATGGATGACTGTATATTTTGGCCCAACCACTTTTAATATAAGAAATTACTTATGAGACACTGCAAGCTGTCTCCCTAATCAGAGAAGGAGCAGGACAAAGAGGAAAGAGAAGGGAATAGGGCAGCACAGATTAATTGATGTGTTGAGAGAAAGATTCCTGGAACTCTGCTTCTGAAGGGTCATGAGGTCCATGCAATGCCATAAGCTGATTTGCAGACATTTGCAGAGGCACCTGATGATGACTTCTCTTCTAGGATGGTGGTGGGAAGCTCAGGGGAGACAACAAAGTGTTTTCAGCCACAACAACAGTTACTATCAATGTGGAGGATGTTCAGGACACTCCTCCCATGTTCATCGGGACTCCCTACTATGGATATGTCTATGAGGATACGCTCGCAGTAAGTGCTGGTTTTCATCTGTGGGAGAACAAGTGTAGCCTTTCCCATCTCAGTCAGGATGGCCCTATGGTTTCTAGCACAGGTTTTATTGGAAATGGGACCTTAACTCTGATTTGACTCCTGGGTGAAATGAGCTGACCAAATCTCAGACTTGTTCTTATTTACATCTATTGTGAATTTGCCATGCAAGGCTTTCCTCTGCTGTCATTAATGTCAGAAAGGATTCTGCCCATTTATGCTGGTCTAAGCACAGACGATGACTAAGAGCTCTTCCATAGCTCAGACCTCCAGAGGCACTTGGCTGAAGGCTTAAGCAGGTTTCCAGTTACCTCACCTGAACATATCATGCTAGAAGCCTTTGTGTGGTCTCACAGTGCTCATATTTTCTGTCTGTGATCACTCTGGTATCAACAATTGGTTGTGTAAGATGTGGGGAGAATTTATGACCAAATACCGCAGACTCTCTGTGTTGTCCCATGGGCGTCACCTGGGGAGAAGCAAACCTGACACCTCCAAAATGCAGGATACTTTCTGATCAGTGATGGTTGGCTAGGCAGAACGGGCCAGGAAGTCCTCCCAGGCCTAAAACCCACCAGATTATCAAGCAAGCAAGGATATACTTAGGAGAACCAGCTACAACTGGGGACTTTAAGCCACATGTTATGCTTGGAGCTGCAAACTAATGAGTTTTCTCTGTGTATAAGCAGTGATATGATGCTGTATATGGATCGGCTTTTGCCCTGATGCATAAGATTTAATTAAAACTTTCCTCATACGTAGGACAAGAAACAGTATCTACCCATGAAATTACCCAGCATTAGGCTATTGATCTGTTTAACAATGTGATTGCACACTGTTCAGCTGATCTTCCCTTGAGTTTCAGGAACGATCATGTCTTTACTTTCTGTCCTTGGCTCCAATGTATACTGCAGCCCTTGCATGACAATATACTGCAGTTCACTGCAGAGGCTGTTACATTTCAGCAGGGCAGAGAAGTAATGCTTGTGTACTTTGCAGGTGTTTAGAATCAATGATATTATGTATATCGATTTATTCTGCATAGTTACATATAGATCTTGAAATAACTATCAGGTGCACACAGGAGTTAGTGTTTACTGTAAAAATGGGAGTCAATAAATGTTAATTACATCCAGCTTGAGCTCATAACTTACACCATTATGATATAATGATGGGAGCACGAATCGGTCCTTCCCAGTGTGGGTTTTGCTATTAGAATGAACTCCACAGAGAGAAAGGCAATAGCTGATTTTAGTGGTGTTTGCACATTTGGTGTTAATTTTGTAAACTTGCTTCTTTTCTCCTTGGTGGAGTTGTTAGGATTTACAAGTACTCTGTCACCTTCAAAGGAATTGCACTGTATTTTGCCCAGTAGGCAGATTTTATTGCTGCTTCCAGCATAAATGATAATAAATACAGTTCTGTATTTCCAGTTGGTCTAACAAAACCTTGCTCTCGTTTGAAAAATTCACTCAAGGGTTGTCATGAAAATGTTCCTCGTTGCCATTTGTGATTAACTGACAGTTACTTCAATGTCCCCTGTTTTTGCAGCCCCAAACAGTAACACTTTAGTTCACAGGCCTGAATTGCACAGCTCATTGCCAGTTGGGTGAGCATTTTAGTGTAACAGTCATCATCACTCTGAGCTGATAGGAATAGTCATATGAGCAAACAGTCCCCAGTACACAAGTTCTGTATGTATGGCCCGTGGCCACATTACTTGTGCAGAGAGAATGGCAATGAAGGTTTAAGGGCAGTTAAATCACCATCATTTTCATCACAATTTTATGCCCTAAATGTTCTGTGGGCCAAGTTGCTTTGTGATCTCTGTTTACTTTTGCTGCCTGTCTGAACTTCAATTAAGTAGAACCAAAGTGACCTGATGACTCCTTGGCAGCTGCTGTGTCTCAGCAGACTGTGTGGCCACGGGGCACACAGTCATGCAGGAGCCTACAGAGTAGGGACCAGAGTGAATCTTGGTAGTGACCCAAACTAAACCTTGGGTTTCAGATAGGTTACTCCAAATCCCCTGTCCAAGTCTGTGGCTCAAGTCAGGTGTCCCTGGCTATGGCTTCTGACTGCTCCTGCGACCAGCCAGCCCTGTGACCACATGGGGTCTGCAGCTGTTTCACAGCTGGAGTAGTCACTGGAAACAATTTAAACTGTTGATGTAGGAACAAGGCAGAGTTAGTCAAAGAAACAGCATTCTGCAAAGCCAAGCACTTGGGTGGGAGTCAATGGCCCTTTTTGCACTCCCCATACAGCACAAGCACCCACTCTGCCCCCAGCATCTCACTGCAGAAAAACTTACAGAAGTTCAGTTTATTAACATGCAATTGCAATTTCACTGCTCTGTTCTTGGCACACAGACTCTGATCTCCCATTTCTCCCCAGGGCTCTGAGGTCCTTACTGTTGTTGCTCTTGATGGAGACAGAGGAAAGCCTAACAGTATTCATTACTGCATCGTGAACGGTGAGTAGGCTTGTCATGTATGAAATTTGAAGGGCACTCAAAACTAGATCTGACATTAAATTAGAATAGGATACGCTAGAGCTTAATAAAACTGAGACAAAGTTTCATGAAATAATGTCAGGTACATCAAACAACTCCACAGCCCTGTCTACCAGAGAATAGCTGAGATACAATTCAGTGACTTTTAATATCTGCTTCACAGAACTGTGCTTGGAGCTGTTAATGTTGCTGATTTGTTAGGCATCAGTAGCCTGCTTGTCATTTCAGAAAGCATAAAGGGAAATGCATTCACTGCTACTGAGCATCTCTATCATTTAATCTGGGAAGAGAGAGACCTTACTGGGAGACCCAGACATGGAATTTAGAGGCACATTTTTATTAATACTGTGATTAAAGTGGCTAAACAGTGAAGCCTCTGATTTCTTGGAAGAAATTATATTTGCTGGTGAAGTGACACTGGCATACACTGCAGTGGAAGAAAGCAGTGTTATCAGAAGATTAATGCTTTCCATCAGCTATTCTGAAAGTGTCTGCCGCATGTCTTTTAATACCATAATGGTGAAACTTAGCTGAATTGATGATTCATTAGCTGGTGAAGTCAACAACTTAGCTCAACTAAATTCCAGGCTACAACTTCAGTTTTGTTTGTTCCCTCTTCCTCCAAAACAAGACTTCCATTAGCAACTAGGCACCCCAGTTCCCAAGTGTGAGGGGTCCCGGAACTTCATAAGAGAAATCTGAGGTGCAGTTGCAGAGCTATGGAGTAAGTGCTTCATTGTGTTACATGGCCTAAACAGCCAGGTCTAGAGAGAACAGAGAGGGCTGTGAGATGGGACCCATGCTGAGGTTTCTCTTTAATGCAAGGGAATAGATAGGTAAAAGGAAGGTGGAAAACACCTAGAAAGAAAAGGTTGTAGATTGCAGAAGACAATAGATGAAAAATGAGAAAAGGTGAAAAGAAAGGTGTAGAATGAAATAGGATGAAGTAGGATGAAAATATGATAAACAAGGGGGAAATTAATTAAGGAGAATAAATGAAGGTGTAAAAAATGGGAAAAAGTCAAAGGAAAATAAGTTTAATGTGAAGAGATATTAGATTTCCAAAGAAAACAGAAAAGGACCAAAAGGGTTCTCTGGGATTAAAAAAAAGTAAGTATTCAAGAAAGAGTGGAAAACGAGGATGGAAGGGGATGACAGATAAGTAGCAGAAAATACAACTTAATGGGGAGCTGGCTTTCCTTATGCACATTAATGAAGGATTTTTTTTGTGCAAAATGGAAAAGAGGGAAAGTCTTTAGTGCACAGAAGGTTGAAGAAGAAGAGAACAAAAGATCTCAACAGGTTTCTAGCCCTGCACCTCAGACACTGGCATTATTTGTTACAAGCCATTATTTCAATATCTGCAGGCTGGGTTGTCAAAGAGCAAGAAAATACTAACAACAAATAGGAAATTATTTGTTCTTAATAAGCATTTCATGTCCAGGGAGTGTGGGATAATAATGGAAAATGCTCCTTTCCTCTGAAAATGCTGTACAAAGGAACACATATAGTGCTACATACTCTGAGTTACCAATTTCCCTGAGATACCTAGACAATAACATGAAGAATGGTGGCTTGAAACCACTATTGACTTAAGCTTCTTCTCAGACAGAATACGCTTTCCAGTCCAATGTATCTTAATAATTGGCCACTGTATGAGTCGATATCTGTTCTATGTTGTATCTAGTGAGCTTTAATGAAGTTACAGTTATTGCAGGTATTAGCAAAAACAGGATACTATTGGATGGTTTAAAAATCAGCATTGGAATTAAGACTGAGAAAAAGAAAAATGACTGAGCCTTCAGGTCATCATCCTTTATTTCCGAAGTCTTGATCTCCTTCATTTGAAGGGATTTCCTCCCTTTTCCTTTCGATGGTAGACTCTGCCTCAACACTTGGCTGTGGTCAGTACTGTATGTGAGGCAGCGTGCAGGGATGGCCACAGGCCCTTGGCAAAGCAGGACAGGGCCCCCTGAGCTGCCAGCCAGTCCCCTTCCTGGGCACCAGCCTGCTTTTGGCTGGGATGGCAGGATGGGTCCTGATATCATGATGAGACACTGCCGCCTCTCTTCAAGCTGGCATTTGCTTCAGCACAAATTTATGAAGTCTCTAGGGATTGCAGCCTGTGACTGATCTGCTCTTCAGATCGATGCAAGCTAGGTGGTGGTAGCAAAGTCAGCCTGCAGCCCTATCCTACCTGTCAGACTCTGCCTCAATGCAGAAACCTTGGGGTTTACCCAGATACTCCAAAAACCCCTTTTTGTTCAGGACGGCCTTGCAACAGGCTGAGAGGTTTTTTTAACAACTAAATGTTTAAGACCAGAAGATGCTTCTCCAGAGATGCTGTCTGCAGAAAGAGTAACAGATTGTCAGACTTCTCACCTTAGCTGATATTAGTGAGAGAAATGTTCTTGTTTCTCAGAGACTTAATTATGCATTTGCTAATTACAATGACAAATGTCTATTTTTGTCTAAACCAGCATATAAAAAAAGACAGCATAATAGAAATAAATAAAAAATTTGCATGCCTCTTTGCTGAGGCTTGAAGGGAACCTTACCAGGGTGGGGAGAGAAAAGTGATGACAGCTACCCATAGGGGCAGAACTCCAGTGAGCCATTCCTAGGAGAGGAAACTCTTTTTGGCCCTCATCTGTGTTTTCATCTCACTGTGACCAGTCATAGAAATGCTTCATTTTTCAAAAGTGGCAAAGATATGCGTAATGAAGTGTACAGTTGATTGCTCATGCTTGTTTCAGAGAAAGAGTGTGGCATGTAACTAGAGCATCATGGTTTTATTGCAGGAAGTGAAGGTTCATTTGAAATCAGCAACACAACTGGAGCCATTTCTGTGATAAAAAGTCCAAATCAGCTCAAGAAAGAAGTGTATGAACTAAAAGTTCAGGTATGTTCTGTGACCACTTTTAGGCAACTGACTTTTCCTGTTTTAGAAACTACCTCCTGTATTTGAACAGAATGCCAGGTAGTATAAAACAGAACAAATTGCTTTTGTTCTTTGGCCTATTTAGTATCTCAAATTACTTCTTTCAAATGAAGTCATCTTGTCCTAATTTCATCTCTGAGTCTAGAAAATCAACGTCCTTTACCATCTGTGGATACCTGTTCTCTGTGTTTCCAGATTTTATTGCTAAACTGGGAATTAATGTCTTGTAACCTCTGTATGATAAAATAGGTAACAGTCAAATCTGTGATTATTAATAGGACTGGGATAGATCATTCAATATCATATCAACATCCATTCCTGAGGCACTGATCAGCCATGTACATGTCGACACCTCAGTGAGCTAACACCTTAATGAGCTGGTATCCCTGTGACAGGCTGCATTATTTTAAGCAATTTCTAAAGACAAAGTATTTAAAAGTGTAGAGTTAAATTGTGAAGACTAGAGTGTAGAGAGTAAAGGAATGTGTAGAGTTAAATTGTAATCAGTTTTCTTCAGCAAATGCATATTATTGTCATGGTAAGAACAATATTGTCTAAAGGCAGTTTTGAGGCTTTGCACATTGCCAGAACCACTGCAGCATCCCCAGGGGCCCTTGCTTGCTAGTGGGCTCAAGCAGCATGTTGTACCTGGGAGATCACAGAGTTCTCATGGTCTCAGTTAAACTGGAGCACCATTTCTTCCTCTATTCACACTGCTTCACTGCAGTCTACTAGTGCTTCTCAGAGGCAGGATGAGTTAAGCCCTTGCAAGCTTTTCTGATCTCCTAATTATCTATGTGGTGACCCAGAGCTTTTGCAGGCTACAAAATCTACCTGAGGAACAAAAAGGGTATTGTATTTCCCAGTAAAAAGGCATGTTAGAGATAGCCGTTGCTTTAACAACATCAGCCAGAGTTTCTGTCCTGGCAGAAGAAATGTCTTAGGTTCAATCCAGTGAATCGGGCTGCATGTTGGAGTTGTTGAAACCCAGATAGGTTTGATATTTTGGTTCAGAAAAACAGCTAGGTTTGCCTGTCTGTCTAAACTATATCCAGTTTAAATTAAGCTCATCTAGAATTGTAAGTCTAAAAAAAAGTATGTATTTTTTCTTTTTTCAAATATTTACCTAAATAGCCCAAGTACAGTTTTTCTCAAAGTATATTCAAGACTGCAGTCCTTGCAGCAACGTGACAATGAACTACTTGTGGTACTGTAGTAAATTTAAACATTGTCTTCCTTTTCTATTCTGTCAACACTTTAGGCAAGCAATTACCTTGCCTCTATTGGATTATTTGTTTTAAGAGAACTGTTTTCACCTAGGGTGAGTTACTAAGCTCACTAAACTAGGAGGAGATTTTTTTTCACTGGGGCTTTGTTGGGACTGGTTTATTACCATAATCTTCTAATCATCATAAACTTTAGTGTGAAATGGACTGAGGTTTTAGAGAAAAATAAATCTGTGAATCTTTGTACGAGCTAGTGTGTTAAGGTGATTTGTACATGTGGGAAAATGCCTGAACGTGAATCTGAGGAAAGAGAAAACACCCTCATAATTCCTTTCTTTCTCCTGCCTGCTGCAGGCATCAGAAGTCAGCCAGGAAGGTGACACCTCCGAGCACACTTTTGCCATGGTGACTATACGTGTGGTCGACCTCAACAACCACCCACCAACGTTCTACGGAGAAAATGGTCCCCAGAACAGATTTGAACTGACCATGTATGAACATCCCCCAGAGGGTGAAATCTTAAGGGGATTGAAGATCACAGTCAATGATTCAGATCAGGTAAATGGACTTTCACTTTTCCTGTCTTATTTTCTCAAAGACTAGAAAGAGCTGTCAGATGGGGAAATGTCATTTTAGGAATTCAGCTATTTCACCTGCATTCCCCAAAAGCCTAGGACAGACACAGTAGTTGTAGGGCCCAATATCACAGAGAGCCTGGACCAAGAAGTACAGTTAGTCTGTCATATACTGTCAATGACAAGGGTGGTCCTAAACCTGCAGCCCAGTTCTTGTGGCAACTGAAGTTGAACAGTCCTTATGAACTTCCCCTAAGTATTGGTTACATTCAATTGTTGCCAGTGTAATATCCAACAACATACTCCCTTTGGCAATTTACTTAGAGGTTCCAATCCTTTTAGTAACTTCACTAAAGGGAAGATGCTGTTTGTATCATCTCCAACCCCTGCAGGAAACAGTGTAGTCTGTACCCTTACATTGTTTTTATTACAATATGTTGTCCTTCTGGCCCTTATGTTACAGTCAAGGTCTGCAGTGCATGCTTTGATAAATCATTCCCACTGGACTGATACTTTTAGGTTGTCTTAAAAATTATACCAGAGCCAAACTAACTCTATCCAGTTAAAGGAAAAGGAAAGAAGACTCCATCCATCTCAGCCTGCAGTCTAACTGACCTGTGATGCCGGTAGATACTATGGTGATGGTTGCTATAGGGATCCCTAAATACTGTATGAATGACATCCATCTGAGTTAGCCTGAGGTTAGGTAGTGACAAGAAAAAAAGCTTAATGCTTCTGAGAACTATATTACTATTGGAAAGGGTTCTCTTCTGTAACTGTGCTTAGTATTGTGCTGGTTTGATGGTATTGTACTTTATCAAACCCACTGGTTTCTTCCCCTTCCCTTCTGCTGCTCTGCAGCAAGCAGATAAATGACTGCTTTCAAAGCAGTGCTACGTCTATCCTGCTATTGTCACAGGGGCTGCTGCTGCAGAAGGAAAGAAACAAAACCCATCTCTTCTATTTAGAGACAAAATATATATCTAGGCTGACAAAATATTCAGGCTGTAAGTTAGGCTGTAAAATAAGCAGAAAACATTGATAAATACACTGTATAGATTTCTTCAAGAAGCTTCCTAGTGCAGTGTAAGGCATTGCTCTAGAGGGGATGGGTTGCTTTTCTTTTAAGGCAGAGAATGCAATGTTTTCCCTTCCACATAAGATGAGTGTGTAGAGAGGAAAAAAATTAAACATGTCTGTTTCTGTCACAGCCATTAGTGACTCTTCCTTTTGGGGGAGTGGATGGTACAGGTGAGGAGGAGGAAGCTGTGGGCAAAGTCTGGTGTAGGCCAGATAGAAATGCCATCTTTACATGCAAGAAAATCAGGTAGAAATTTCTCCCCCAGACCTCTTCAACAGGCAGAGCTTAGGGCTCAGTGCTGCTGTTCCTTCAGTCCTTCCTGTGTCCCATGGCTGTCTGCTTGGAGACATTGTCTTGCTCTGAGCAGACCTGGGTTCAGTGGACATCACTGGCAGAAATCACTCAGTTATTGGAGGGAGGCAGTTCTCTTCCCATCCCATGCCACCCTTCTTCTAGTCATGTACAGTCCCAAGTGCAGAGGACTTTGTGTGGTCAGACTGTCCACTCTTGCCATCAGCACTATCTTCCATAGTTCAGGAGCTCTGGCATTGTGTGTTTGGCTTTAGTGTCCAGCAAAAGAGACCCTGTCATCATCTCTGTAGCTGGGGACTGGATTTGTGTGACCAAACAATGCAGACCACTGAGTTTGGATCCAAGGTCATTTTGTTTCCCTTAAGGGACTGCTGCTGAATGCTTTTTCTCTTAACATGAACTCGGGCTGCATCCAGAGCTGCTCATAACAAGCCCTCCAGGGATAGAGCTGAAAGTAGAGTTGTCCTGTTTGCAAGTTATTATTAGAAATTTTTCATCTCAAGATTCATGCTAGGGGGAGAACATGACACCAGCCAGGCAGTGAATCTGTCTGTCACAGTGTAAACATGACATTGTTTGAGAAACTGGTGAACTTAGAGTTTGGTGTGGTGGGCTCAGCTCATTTTCTCATCTTCTCTGTAAGGCAGAAATATAAGAATCCCCATTTCATCTTCTTTCACATTCCAGTTTGGTTTAAGAGAATCAGTCTGACCATCTGGCTCTGGCTCATTCTCCCCAACTTGCACACAAGTGGTGGTAACCTTTTGGATACTGCTGCTTCCCATATTCTTTCCGGCTAGAAAGTTTATCTCTGTCATGGGATTTGGCTTCTCACTTCACCTGGAGCTGACAAGTGTGTGTGTAAGATTTTATTCTGCACAAGTGGAGGTCCTTTCCAACCCCCAGGTGCATCAACTTCCAGAAGGTTTAGTGCCTGCAACTCTGGGCTAGCTTAATCCAGTCAGTCCAAAATGTGGAGCATCACCTCTGTTTGAAAATTGCATGTCTTTGTGACTCTGCATCTTGATCATCCCTAAAAACTCCCAGGTTGTGAGTTCTTAGACACAGACCAAACACTGGAAGTGTGCAAGGCCTGGTGGATGGGGCTCTGAGCAACCTGATCTAGTGGAAGGTGTCCCTATTTGTGGCAGGGGGGTTGGAACATGGTGAATTATAAGGTCCCTTTCAGCCCCAACCATTCTATAAGACTGGGGTTTTTAGGGTTCCATTGTCCTTGCTCAAGTACTTCAGTTGTCTTTCCTTAACAGGAACGAGGAAGAGGCAGGACTTGCCTGCTGATGTGCATGTGCTGTCATCTCTGTCACCTGCAGTAGCTCACAGTGTGTGGCACGAAGCCCAAGGCTGCTTGCCACAAGATCCCTCTCTCAGCCAATCCTGCTGCAGGTTTTTCCATTATGACTGAAAGAATAACCAAGCTTGTCAATCTATTTTAAGAAAAGCTGTGTCTGTCTTGTGACCAGGGCTGGAGGGATTATACAACTAAGCTTCTTAGCAGTCTCTTCCCCAAGGGATGGAAAGCAGAGGGCTCTAAGCAGTAAGACCCATTCTTGTTTTGTACAGTTTGAAGAATCAGAGCAATCTAGGCTGTAAGAAATGCATCATTCACTGAAAACCATGCTGTATCTGCTTTTGTTCACAGGGAGCCAATGCTAAATTCAACCTCCGTCTTGTTGGACCTGGTGGCATCTTCCGAGTGGTTCCCCAGACTGTCCTGAATGAGGCTCAGGTTACAATAATAGTGGAAAATTCTGCTGCTATTGACTTTGAAAGTTTCAAGGTGTTAACCTTCAAGGTACTTGTGCTTTTCAGGTCCTCTTTGTCAGTGTATCATTATGGGTATGATGGCTTCTGTATCTGAGGTTATTTAGCTTCTTAATCCATCTGGAGCTGTCTGATGCATTGTCAGTGACATGATATTACATGTAAGGGAAACTCATTTCTGCCTCTGGTTCATCACCTTCCCAAGGTTTAATGGATGCATCTGTGGACTGATTTAGTCTGGTCAGTGCACAGTGTTGATTTTTATCTCTCTCTGGAAACTGTACATGTTGGTGGCTCTGAGTCATTCTAGACTGAACCCCGAGGGTGTTATTTCTGCTCTCACAATAATAAATTCACAGGATGAAATCCTGATTTCTCTGGAGCCAGAACTTTACCTGCTTGGTGCTAAGTAATTTGATGCATGATCATACTTTTGAATGTTGGCAGGCTGAAGACCCCAGCTGACTGGAAGATAATTTCCCAAAATTGCTCACTGCCTTTGTCAGAATCTATCTATGTTATGGCCTTTTGCAGGCTGACCTGAGGCTCACCCATGCTCTAAACCAGCCATGCAAGAACCAGCTTTCATCCAAAAACTGAAACCTTCCATTATCACCTTCCCTGATGGATTCTCTGGCTCGTCAACAAGATAACTAAGTAGTCTGGTTTTGTGTCAGCTGCCTCTGAACATCAGTGTAGATGGTTCAGTTCTAATCGCAAAGAATTGCACAGACAATCAGTTTAAAAAAAAATGCCAAAATTATGAAGTTGAGTATTTACATGTGCTAGTTTTGTAATGTACAGAAAGTGGAATTTTTTGCACGGTCCAGAAGCCAAAACTCCTGAATTTTGTTTTCCCCCTTCCTATATGATTTGCTTTGTGTCCTTAGCAAGTTTCACTGCAGTATGTTTCGCGTCTCCTCTTGTAACGTTCCTTAGCCATTTTGAGCTTCATAGGTTATAGATGCTACAAAAATATGGGGCGTCACTACTGTATTAAAGTGAAAGATTCTGAAAGGGCCATAAAGTGCTACCAAAACTAATTACAATAAGTGCACATTTATTCAGGTTAAACTACTGAAAGACCAGCAAAGGAGTTACACATGGCCTCCTCATGAATACTAATAGAAATCAAAGTAGTTAATGTGATTTCCATGAATACCAAAAGAATTAATTACCAGGAAAAAGTATATATATATTCTTGTAGCTTTAGCAGTTGTTAACTTTTTTTTTTTTAATGAAATTATTTCCACTGGAGAAAGATTTTCATAAAATATTTCTAGTGGAGACCATAAGGCATTGCTTCAAAAGTGCAGCCTTTGTCTAGATTCCAAATGGAGAAGGTGCAGTTGGATGATATGGTAGCAATATATGGTAGCAAATACTTTATAAAGACCTCATTGCTGTCTTAATTTTCCTGAAAAGTTCAAATCTCTTCCTACCCAGTTTCAGCTGCTAATGTAGTAATTCTGGTTAGAATTTTGGATGAAATATTTTAGTGTTTCTATTTAATTTGTATCTTACAGCAGCTTTGAGAAGTTATTTTCAGGGGTTTTTTTCCTGTAAGCAATGATCCCTCTCCTCTGGTTTGTTTCTGAAGAGTAAAATGCCAGAGTGGAATTAAAGCTAATTCAAGTGGGAGATGCACTGAAAAACTTCCTAAGCAAAGGCTACTAGAGAAATCTATCTTCCATTTAGGGCTGGCTCTTACATGTAATTAGTAGTCAGGACTTCCTTCATTTTCAGCTGTCTAAGAGCTCAAGCAGTATGGCAGCTATGGTAATTCATATGCCTCCAGCCTGGCCTCTTAGATCTCAAGTTCCTCTGTCATGGGGGCCAGATATTGCTGTCCCATCTTGTCATGAGCTGACATGCTTTGTGGGCCAGACCTCCTGCCTCCACCTCCTTCAGCTTAGAGTACATTGTGCCTTGGCAGGAGCCTGGATATTCTGCAGACACTCACATCTCCTGCAGAGAGGGACCAGATGAGGCTGCCGTTATCTCCAATTGCCAAATCAAACTCTATTTAAAAATTTACCTGTCACTTTTAAGATTGCATGTCAGTTTGCTCTTCTGGATATTGAGTTAAAAGTTGATATGTAGTCCTGCAGAGTAATAGTTCTATGCTATTTTTTTTCCTCTCTGCATAAAACAAACAACACAGATCTGCATGCGATACTGCAGGCAAGTAAGCTGACAAAAATTCCTCCCTGAAGGAAGATGTTTTCAGCATGTTGACATAGCTGGACTGTGGCTACTAAAAGGAGAGGAAATAAAAATTAGTGTAGAAAACAAAGTAAAAATACTAAGCTCTCATAAGGTATTCTAAGATGGGCTGATCCCAGCAGCAAAGATTATTTCACTGCAGATATTATAATTTAGATATAGCTCCACATGCACAATAAGCACTAAGATTTTATTTCTGTCCTGCTTTAGGAGCTGAGATTGCTCATGAGGAGATTTTTGCTGATGTGTGTATAACTGTCCCTTCAAAGATTTCTTTTGCTGTGGCACCACCTGAGACTCCTAAACACAAAAGTTAGCACAGAGATGCAGTGACCAGGCTCGCCTTTTAGAGCAGATGTGTCCTGAGTAATCTCAAGCAATCCTTCGAGATTAATTTCTTCAAGTACCCTTTCACACTTTATTTCCAACCACTATAAGTGTTCGCACAGCAGGAGCAGCCCTAGGAGATGATACTGAGATAGCCTTTTCCCTGTCTACTTAAACTGCTCCCCACTCTCCCTGTCACCTCGAGGTGATACAGAGGCATACGAGTCTGGCAGAGCAGGGACTGGAGCACAGTGTGTACCTCCCCAGGCCAGTCAGCAGTGCCACTGCTGTTGAGCATCATATGGAGCTGTGCCATGGTGAGAGAGTCTGAGGGCCCGGCGAGTGATTAAAACCTGTGCAGCCAGATTTTTCAGCTGAGCCTGTCATGTCTCAGTTAGTGTCCTGCTCACCAATCTGTTACTGGTGTGCTGTCCCCAGTAGGGTCCTAGAGCCCACATGCTTTGTGTTAACTAGGTCTCTGCCCAGTCATGGAAACCAAACATTAGACCATGGTTCATGGTGTTAGTCATTTGGATGCAGCCAGGACAGAGCCCAGGACTGATGTCCTAGTCCTGACTCTGTGTGATGCACACACCCGACAGGGACAGACACCTGGGGCAGAGGCTGTGAAGGTCCTGGTGTCTATCTGTTGCTGAAGCTGCTCTTCCTTGCTCAACCACACACCACCTGAGCTTGATGCTCTACCAGCTCAGGTGTCTTACTGGCATTCCCCACATCTAGCAGATTTTGCTCAGTAAGGAGTAAATAGTCATGGTTTTTGTGTTAAACTAAGAACAGGGGACAAAACATTCTGTGCTAAGTAGCTGAAGTCCTATGAAAAAGTGCTTATCTGTGGCTTTGGAAGTGACTCACCAAACACTTGCTTGGGTCTCTTCTCAACTGGGGATGTGAGAGCTCAACTTACTGAGAAATACCACATACCAGATGCCTGGGTTATCCTCTTCCTTCTCTCTGGTGGCTGCTCTTCCCTGCATCAATTAGCCGTGCGTTAAGGGGCAATGTGAGAACCCAAGTTGCTAACCAAACAGTGCCAGCTACCCTCAGCTGAGGATCAGTTAGGCCTGTCACTAGCATTAAGCTCTGCTGACAGCCAGCCAGAACATCCATGCTGCTGGCTTCTCCCCATCCCTCGTTTAGCTGTATGTGGTTGCCTGTCCAGTCAGATGAGCAGAGTTAGGGGAATGTGGGATGCCAGAGTTCTCTGTTCTCCTCAGAGACGGAGAAGCAATTCAAAAGCCCCCGTGGGTATCTGATACAGTCCTAATCAGCATGAGCAAGGGTAGAAGTCCCAAGAAGTTTGATAAGTAGGAGTTCTCACAAACCTTGGGAAGTGGGATTCTGCCTGATGCTTGACCATCTAGCATTTGGGGTAGGGGGAATGCTGCTTCCAGACATCCCAGAGCACTGGTTCTCTCATCTCTTTACCCTGTTTGGTGCGGTTTATTGTCCTGACTTCTTTCCTGAGGAAAAACTTGTGCTTCTTCTGCAAGGGATGGTTATGAAATTTATGTGATTATTCAAAATAATTCAGTGCTTATGTCTCCCTAATTTCTAGGAACTGCCCAGGGATGGGTGTTTGCTTCTGTTATGGCTTTTCCAGCTGTGTTGGTTAGTTATGACCAGTCACATCTGTCACATGAAATCTAATACGCCTAGGCCATATGCTGACCTAGCTCATCATCTCCCTGGGTTTGAGCTGTCTGGTCCAACCAGGCTAAAAGGCACCAGTGAGCCATGGGTGGCAGAGGAAGCTCCTTAAGTAAAAAAACAGTAGCTGCTTTGTACTGACTTCCTGGTTTTCTCTCCTTAGCTTCTTGCGATAGAGGTGAACACGCCGGAGAAATTCAGCTCGACGGCTGATATAGTGATTCGCTTGCTGGACACCAACGACAACGTCCCTAAGTTCTCCTCTGACTACTACATTGCCAGGATCCCTGAGAACTCTCCAGGGGGCTCAAATGTGGTTGCTGTTACAGTAAGTTTCATTCACCCCTTAAGAAATGCTCTCTTTTCTGTGTTTCTGTGAAGACTGTTCAAGTACCTTAAAAATAGTGGACAGAGGCAAGTGGTAAATCCTACTCGCTATTCAGCTTCTAGACTGAACTCCAATTCCTTTCCAGAATACACACACACAAAAAAAAACCCCACTTCTGGAAAAAATAAGGTTTTAGGCAAACGTTTTCCAGAACAACAAATTTACTTTGGTTTTTAATTAAAGACCATCTGCTTTTAAGACAAATCACATGGCCTGTGAGTATTAAGAAAGCCCCAGTCAAATCAGTGTCCAGCGGGAAGATTCAGTTACGGCTAAGCAGAATTGGATTTACTGGATTTGCTTGCTTAAGTAGGAGTAAAAAGAAAACAACATGGCTGCTTAGTAGGTATTAGTCTCCTCCTCCTGGGAGAAATCTGGCTGCTAAATGCATAATTAAACAGTTAATGAAGGCAGGAACATAACATTAAAATGTTTAGGGCTGGGACAAACATATGATACGTATGTATCTTCTCATAGTGGGAAAAATATGCCTATAGATTTTCCAGTTCTCTCACATTTTCATAGAAAGAAAGTCAGGGTGTTACATGGGCCCTGTGCGGTGGAGGAACATTTCCAGCTGTCAGTGTGGGCTGTATCTCTTTATTGCAGCTGCTGGGACTGGAAGCAGACCTCATGTCACACAGCCAAAAAAGCTGCTGGCCACTGGGGGCTCAATGGGTGATGCAAGTCACCTTGCACAGGTCTCATGGGTAAGGATGGTGGAGGAAGGTTGCCAGAGATCTCCAGCACAGGCTGGCTACAAGTAAGAAAGAAAATTAAATAATCGGAATAACGAAGTGCTGAAGTCAAATTTTAGGGATGGAAGAATCAAAAAAGAAGTTGGACATAAACAGTGCAGAAAATATTATTAGAGGAAACTAATAGGAAAGCTTTAGAAAACAGAGACTCCTAAACATCACTATCTTAGAGGTAAGAGGAATAAAAAATTCTAGGAGGTGGGCAGCAAAAAAAACAATTTAAAAAATGTTTGCAGAAACAACAAAACTAGCCATTCTGAGCCAAAGTTCACAGGACAACGTAGCTGAGCAGTCTGTGTAAAATTTAGTCATGTGCTGTCAACCTGACCCAGATTCACAAATATACTTGAAAAACTAAGATGCTCCAAGTACGCAGAATGGCAATTCTGGAAGAAGCCCCAAGTATGCAAATGTTTTAGGAAAAGTTAGACAGTACTAAAGTCAGCTGTGGTCAAAATGGTGAGGTGAGAGAATCTGACAAGCTTGTGCCAAAGAACAAAACAACCCCTATCAGTAGGGATGCAGGTGTGTTATGTTAACCATGCAGGAATCAAAGACATTGTTCCAGTTTTCAAATATTTAAACAGGAAGATGAATGAATCAGCCACTGCCACCGTGAGTTTTGATGGCCAGATACAACAGTATAATATAACACCTTCTCAGAGCTATCAGAGGCAAGAGCTTATGGAAATAGCTGCTACCAAATCAATAGCTTTCCTAATCCTGAGCTAAGAGAGGAAGCCAACAAGAGTATGAAACAAAGATATCATCTGGCATAGTATTTGCGTTACTAAAAGTCACACAGGCACAAGAGTGATTAAAACATAAACAAAGCTGAAATATTGTGTATAGATTGAAACATTTGTTATGCATTACTTTAAATTGAATCAATTAAACAAGCAGAAGCTTAAAAATACTCTATATAAAGTAAATAATTTTGCCTAGGGAATATTCATTAATGTTTAACTGATAATTAGGAAGGCTTGAGAGCGGGCAGTGTGTTCACATCATTGAGATTATCTCCATCTCTATCGAAGGAGAATGAGGTAACTGTGGATGGATGGGGCCATCTAGCGTTGCTCTCCCTGCCAGAGCCCCCAGGCACCAAGGACAGGCGGCATCTGAACAGCATTCCTGGGACTGGCAGTGACATTTCCTAGTGTTAGATTGTGCATATTTGCTCATGCGATTTCCCACTAAAAGTGTGATGACAAAAAGAGGGAAAAGCATTTGGGTTTTTCATGGCCTGTTGTTAAAAGGGAAATGAAACATTTGGTTTTGCATTTCAGTAAAGGATGACTCTGTTTTCCTTTTCTTAAGGCTACAGATCCAGATTCAGGGCTTTGGGGAGAAATCAAGTACTCTATCTATGGAACAGGAGCAGATCTGTAAGTAATATGTAAATAAATGAAAATACATAATCTCTAAGCAGAGGTTTTAAGGAATTTTAGGAAAAACTAACATGCTTATTCTTGACCTGCTCATTTCCAAGGACATTTATGCCATGTTCTTTGTGAGTTCTCTGAAAACAACAACAGAAGAACTAATGTGATCATTAAACATCTGCTTCGTGAACCCAAGGAATTTTATCCACAAACCCCCAAAGACACATAAGACAGCTGAAGTATCTACATACAGGATTTTTTCAATCACTATTTGAAAAACGCCTGTAAGAGAAAGAGGAGGGTTTTGGCCTAATTGCGAAAAGTCAGTTCTGGAAAAAAAAAATCCCTTGTTCTTTCCTCTTCCCTGTCCATATGGCTGTACAAATAGTTCAGTTTCAACTCTTATCAAAATAAATCAAAGAAGACAGGACATTCAAGAATATAAACTTCAGCTTTGGAGGTCAACTGTTTTGGATGTTATATTTAAACCTAATAGTCCTGCATCAGGGAAGAAAAAAATCTGATGCCTACATGATTTGGTAATGATGCCTACCACTCTCTCACTGTCTTTGGGGGGACAGTTCTGGGGGAGAACATCTCTGTCGCTGTGTCCATCCCAGCATGGTCCATCCCAGCATCTGGCCCATTGGCTGGGGCTCCCAGACATGGCTGGCATCAGTGACATGGCTGTCACAGATATTACTGCTGGATCCTGCAGCTCCTGGACGTGGTGGGGCTTCAGGGTAGAACACTGGAAATGAATGAGCCTTTCAGGCACTCATCCCCAGAATCCGTTTTTCTCTGCACGTTATCCATGTGGAGCTAAAGCTGAACTCTTCTTGTAAAGGTGAAAGCTGTTTAGGAGACACAATCAAAGTCCAAAATCCAAGATGTTAAGGGTGAACCTCTTCTGTAGCCAGAAGGATACACATATAGGAGCATTTCCACGATGGATTATTTTCAGCCTCTTCACTAAGTCTTTAAGCTAGCTGCTAACTGCAGAGAGACAAGCAAGAAAAGGTCATGTCATGCAGGCAGACCTCTTAGGTTTAGAATGTAGCAGCTGGTGCAAAGAAGCTTGTGAAGGTTGTTGACAAAGGATTTAGGAGAAAAAATATAAGTGCAACTTTATTTTGATTGGCATTATGGGGATGCTCAGACTTGCTGTTCTTATGCTGTTGAATGAGGAAATCATAATGTGAAGACCCTTTTTTTTTTCCTTCTAAAGTATTTTTTAATTTTCTTGTGCCAGAATGGCATAGCTCTGAAAGGCTGGATTGATTTTCTAGTTCTAGCATCTCCAGATCTACTGAACGCACAGTTTGATGCAAATTTGAGAATTTCAATTAGAGGTATGATGTTTTATGTCTTGGGTGTTACATCAGTGGATGTGCAGTTACACAGGCAGAAAAATGAATTGTACTAGAGTAAGATAAATAGTGTTAACTGTTGAAGATAAAAACATTATGCTGATAATTTTATCTTGGTAATCCAAGCTGGCAGTGGGAGTGTTTCTATTTTTCCACTAAAATGGGAGTGATGAGAGTACTCTCTGCATGGTTAGACTGGGTCGGGTGCTAAGGAGGCACTTAGCACAGGCACTGTCTCCTACCTAGAGTTTGCACAGCTATTTCCACCTCCAGGTCTTGGCTCTCATCAAAATTTGTGTCTATATTTAATAGGGTAATGAGAATAACTGAAGATTCTGGATTACTAAGTGCCCCTTTTATAATCACTTTCAATTGGATTCACAGTGGGAATACAGAAAATATTTTGTTATCCTGTACATTAATCAAAGGGTATATAAAAGCTTTCATCTGTTAAAAGCCCTACTGCTTGGAGCCTACATCAGCAGTCCATTTTAAAAAGGCACTGCATTGGTATCCTCTCTATAAATCCAAGCTTTGGGCTGACACTTTTGACAGTGTCTCAGTAATTACAAATGTGTAGAATTGAACTTGAAACAGATAAATTTGAACACCCACTCCATCCCAGTGCCAGTCTATGGAAAAGTGATTATTTTTGGAGAAGATAATTTGCCCTGCAGTTTGGGTGATTTGAGAGCAGACATTTTTCTTACCCATTCTGAGAAGAGCTTAACTATGATATGAAACACACTTCCCTTAGCTATCCAGGTGATATAATAAATCTTAATTTATGCAGGACACGATCTAATACATTGTACTCTTAAACTGGGGGGAAAAAAAAGTAAAAATAGGCTTAATGTTTTAATGCAAGGAAATCACTCTGGGAGAAGGCCATCACACCGAGCATTTACTGAGGACAAAGACTTTTAACAGAAAGTGCCGCTAAAGTGGCTAATGCACAACAGATAGAAACACATAAGACACTGATAGTTCTCTGATTTTCAAACCCAAAGGAACTAGACAAAAAATAGGTAGAGCAATGGATTTGGAAAGATCAGCCAGACAGGAGTTAGGTGAAGAGAACCAGTCTTTGGGCACAGTATTTCAGTGTTTACAGCCTGAGGCAAAGTTGGGCTCTAAGCATGCATTAAGTGACCAAAAAACCCAAAAGTCTTTTCTTGCTTCTTTTCCAGGTTCCTAATCCACCCATCAACAGGCATAATTTACACCCAGCCCTGGGCTGTGTTAGATGCTGAAGTGAACTCGAAGTATAATTTCTATGTGAAAGCAGAGGACACAGATGGAAAATACAGCTTGGCAGAAGTGTTTATCACTGTGCTAGATGTCAATGACCACTCTCCAGAGTTCAATGAAAACATCCAGGAAAAGACGATGATCATTGGGTCACCGGTGAAGATAGAGGTGAGGGGCAGCACTGTGTGTCACCGAGCAGAGTTCTTTGGAAAAGCCCCAGCTCTGCTGTTTATTCTGAGGGGTCATGATGAATGCCTGAAAGCTGGCTTTTCCTGCAGCTTTATTTTGCACATCCATTTGGATGTAACAAATGGATTAAAGTGTGAATTATAGTATTTACAGGCTGCTGAGAAGGAGAAATAAATTCTATAGGCAAAATATAAAATTCTGTTATAGTATTTGAACCATCAGCTGGTGGAGGACTATATAGTGATCATAAGAAGTCCAAATAAGATGAGTGAATGAAAGTACAGGGTTTTGAATACTTAACCTTCCTGACACCCTTTGTGCTCAACCACACGACTTATTTCCCTTTGCTTTGTAGAAATGTATTCATTGATCCAGTGTGGAACAGAAGGTAAAAAATTGCAATAACAATTCACAGGCAAAGGAGCAGAACATCCTATGTTACACATATTTGAATGCATATCGTGAAGCCTGATTGCACAACAGATAATGTTAGTAGGATAAATACCACAGCTCAAAAATTAAGGCAGCTATAGTTTATGGCATGGAGCTAATTCCATTGCTCTCTATCACTTCACATTTGTCCCCCATGCTGTGTAAGAAGTTCCCCAGCAGTGGACCATTTGCATTCTACAGATAGGTTATGGTTCAGTTTTTCCTCTGATTTTATTTAATCTCAAATAGAAATCACTTATACAAAAAGAACTCTAGTCCTGCTGTTTTGCACTAGAAAATATAGCATAGCTTCCAAGATAAAATAAAACCAGCCCAGTCATGGCACGGATATTATCAGAAGTGAATGCTCAGAAGCTTTTTGTCCTCAGGCAAAGATACAAATAATAACACCTTTGTTTTTCACACTTCCCCTCCCAGGCTATAGATCAAGATGCAGAAGAACCCAACAACATCGTGGATTATTCCATCATGCAAGCAGACCCAGCCAACGTGTTTGATATAGACCAAAGCACTGGGGAAATCAAGCTGAAATCCTATATTCGTTCCCTGGACATCATCCACAACATCACAAAAAACAAAGACTGCATATGGTCATTGGTGGTACAGGCCAAAGACCGAGGCTCCCCGTCCTTCAGTACCACGGCAGTTCTGAAGATCGATATCACAGAGGAGGTAAGCAAATGTTTTAGAAAAATCCTCATGTGAGACAATCCTTGAGAGGCACCAAAGAGCAGGCATTGCTTGCTCCCTGTCTGAGACTTTGTTGCTAGCTCTGTTTTGTAGAGTGTTTCTAGAACCTTGTGGTGAATTTGGATTCTACAGCCACAAATGTAAAAGATATTTTGATCAGAAATATTGTAAAGGTACAAAGGTAGGAGCATAATGTGATTGGAAGATGAGTTTCTTGTATCTGATTGTTAGAGATAGATGTAAACTAAGGACTATAGACTCCTGAGAGTAAAGGTAAACCCTAACTGCTAAATTTTTGGGGTTTTTTTTCATTCAGGAGAAGAAAAAAATCATTTTCCTTACAAAAATGAGTGGAAAGTAGCTGGGACCAGAATGAAATAAATCAGAGTAGTTGTGCAAGTCAACATAAATGACATAGGAAAAATTAAAAAAAACCTTATAGAAATGCTTTAAAGTACTTAGAATTTCAGATGTGAGTTTAATAACTGAAGTATTATTAGCAGATGAAAAAAGAAGACTCTAAAAGATAGACTGTGTAGGTTGAGAGTCTCCTTTTAGTCCAACTTTCGTGTCAGCCAAAGAACGAGCAGCGATTTATGGTGTGCAGCGCATGCTTGCATGAGTTTTACTTATTGTAACTGCCTTGCCATGCCTTTAAGTAGGTACCAGCAGGGAGGAAATGGGCTTTAAAGTAGATGAGAAACACATCATTAGCCTGACAGTCTCTGGACCACACACATACTGGGCAAAGATGCTAATCTCATCCTACAGATAGCAGCTGGCCATCTCTTTGTTTGGTCACAGTGCTCCCACTGCTCCTTTCTCTGTTACAATCTTCCTCTGTTTTCTCCATCTCCTCTTATTCTGCTGTTACTCCTTATGAACCACATTCATATGATTGTTCTTGTATACAGTTCAGAGCCTGCTGCAAGGTAAAAGGTGTCTGCAGAGATCACTTGCACTCATCAGCAAGATAAACTTGGCCACCAGCAACACAGGAGTATCTCCTGGTCCCTGATGTCAGTGCCTGTCCCACCAGGACTGCCAGAGGACTTGGGTCTGCCCTAGCAGGGGCTGCCTGTTGGGGCCAGCCAGCCCTGTTGCAGGTGACAGAGCTCGGCATGGGCAGAGCATGTCACTGCAAGGCTCTGCCACGTGGAGCTGGGGGGCTGTGTATGCTGGGTCTCTGTGACAAGTCTAGAGATTTAGCCATTCCTACATATGTAAAGGAAAAAAACTGCTTAACACTTTGATTTCTCACGGAAACATAAGTTGTGGTGGGGTTTATATAACAAATAAGAACTGCCGCCCGCAGCCAGCAGTGGGAGCACTTGCCCTTCCTGCCTTGCTTCCCGGCTTCTCAGGGTGCACATTTCAGGAGTGCGTGGCACCAGGTGGACCCAGGCACTGTCTCTGCTGTTGACCTTCAGCCTTTCCTGCCCTCCTGGATGAGCTGGTAACCTCTCCATTAATTTGTGGGGCTAAGGTACAGAGCTGATGGGTGTGGAGTGCAGAGAGGGTGCCCCACGCCTCCTCTGCTGGGGGAGAAGGTGGCAAAGCTGATACTTTGGGATAAAGAGCTTCCTGGATTTCCTTCTAGCGCTTGAAGCAACAGCAGCACCTGATGAAAGAATGTGTCTTATATGAAGCCCCCTCTATGCTTCCTCTTCTCCCCTCCAGAGGTACAGTTTTGGCAGGAAGTGAGGGAGCGCCTCTCCTGATAAAGTCTAAAGGGAAGCAGAGAGGGCTGGGAAGACATGGATTCTTTTCATATACAGTTTTTCCTTTCTTCCCATGTTCTTGATGCCAAGTCCCAACACAGAGCCTGAGATAGCAACAGCATCTTCTTTCTTTGAGTAGGTCTCCTCAGCAGGATCTGGACTACTAATCTGATGTCACATCCTCCTTAAGCTTTTGTACGTCTCCATTACTTCTTCCATTGCTTGCAATGATTTGTGTTGTTTTCGCTTGGTTTGGTTTGGTTTTATCCAACAGCATCACATCCTTTTGCAGAAACAGGTTTCAGTTTTCATGCGTGTGAGATGCAGTGCCAGTGTACAAAACCCTTGCTCATTCCCTGTGTCCCAGGGACAGTGTGTCCCAGTCACTGCTAACACTTTGTGAAGAAAACCATCTGTTAGTATAGGGATATTGCACACACACACTCTCTTTCTCTGAGGCTCTTACAAATGTACATTTCATCCCCCTGTGCTCCAGCTGTACAAAGGCTCTTATTTTGCTCTTTGGTGGGCATTTATATATTACTGATTTTGGATAAGGAGGGTATTTTTGAATGCGCCCTCTAGAGGTTTCCTGCAGTGTTTATCACAGTAAGTAATTAAACGGGCATATTTTCTAATTAACATTTACCATTGCAATTAGCACAAGACTGTGCCCTTTGAGATGGATGCCTTGTGGCTACGTTCAGCAGTAATGCACACCAAAAGGACCTTTTTCTCCTGGAATAATGCAGTGACAAAAAAATCCAGAGGCCTTTTAATTTAACTGAGTCTGATTTTATGGAAATTGGTATTGAGTGGCATCTGGTTATTTTCTATTCTTTCTCAACAGATTAAAAAACATCTACTGGAAAAGCCACTCTCTTTTCATCCTTATGTCTTACTCAGAAACCTGGAGCTGATTCCCGCTCCTGATCCTGAAGGTTGGCCTCATGAGGGCATCCCTCTGCCTCTTGACTCCACTGAGGTTCTGCAAATATAGGGGGGCGTTTATTTACACCTGTTCATGTACTGAGGCTTAAGTCCATATTTAGACAGCATAATCTGTAGTTCTTAATAGCTTTGGCCACTCATTTAGACTTCTAAATATAGCTGGTGAGTCTCAGTTTTAGATTGTCCTAATTGAAAGGTTCAACAAAAATCTTCTGTGAGTTAACACGGAGATGTCCTCCTCTAATCCTGACTCTGCAGCCATGGGAACTATGGTTGATGAAACTAAACAGCCTTCACCACATTTGCAGAGCTGTTAGGCTCTTCTTTCCACAGTTCCATGGACTTGAAAAAAGATTGCTTTGGTTTGAGAAGTCTTGCCCCATGCTGGTGTTTGTATTACAAAGTGATGTAAACACAGCTTTCATATATGGTGATAGCACTGCACTTTGGGATAAGCACTGTAGGGGCAGCTTGTGTTCTACCTCGGATCAGGAGTCACTTCTGAAGCAAATCTGCTCATCATCCCTACATGCTGTGGGATGGCCTGTGTCTCAGATAGCTCCAAGTACACAAAGTGGACTTCTTTCAGATGAAAATGTATTTGGGGACACACTTAGTGTGCCTTGGCACTAATAGGCAGTCCATCCCTGCAACAAGGCTGGAGCAAAACCCCAGAAATGCTGAATATGTGGATGTGAGGTCCTCAGAACCAGTTGGTTCATTGTACAGATCCACTTGCTCAAGTCCACGCAGCCTGAGTTGTCAGTAATAGAATCATAGACATGTTTAGGTTCGTAAAGGCCTTTAAGATCATCAAGTCCAACTGTTAACCCAGCTCTGCCAAGTCCACCACTAAACCATGTCCCTAAGTGCCACATGTACAATAATCTGCAATAGCTTGATCTCTTAACAGCTTCGTCTACTTACTTAGACTTTTAAATATAGCTGGTGAGCCTTAGCTGGTCTTGAGGTTGAACAGCTCAACCATGCACTCCTGTTGGGTCCAGCTTTTGGATACATGGCCCGCTTGCTCTGCTCACTGCAACTCGTGCATTAGGAAAGGTTCTGGAGAAGCTGCCACATCAAAAAACCAGCAGAGCATTCTGTAAGCAGTGGTATTTTAACTCTCGTGATGCCTGTTAAGAAAGAAAATGTTTCTTTCAGCTTCTGCCCCACAGAGATATGGCAGCTTTCATTTCATTATGTATCTGCTTTTGTTTTATATGTGCTCTTTTGTATATACTCTTCAAAATACAGCATGCCTCTCATGAAAAAACAACAGCTTCAGCAGTTACAAAGTGACACTATTTGTTGACCCAGCCCTGTGGAACTGCTGGTAATTGACAAAAGGATCTGAAGGTGTTTTAAACGTACAGGGTAGTGCTCAGGGCCAACCTGCTTCAACTGACTTGTCCAAATGCTCTCAGACTTTCACTATTAGAATGTACTCAGACCTTTCTCAGAGCTGTTCTAGGTATTAACTGACTGGGCCACAGTGATGACACAGACAAGAACGCAGTTTTTTTGGTGACAAATGCACTTCCCATAAGCCTCTCTGAAGGCTGGCTAAGATGATGAAATTCCTGGCTTATTCATCCTATTTATCCTGTGAGTGTCACGACCATGACAAGTAGGAATTCTCCCACTGTGTGCTTACAAAATGCCTGATGTTTTTATGCAGACATTACAAAAGAGTTGTTATTCAAGGATAATTCTAGACAAAGCTTTGTATAGTACAGGTCCAGTAACTAGAAGAGAGGCTGAACCAGCTAACTGTTAATAGTTTTAGTTTTGGTATTAATTATCTCTTCATCACTGGAAGCTCTGAACAGGTGACAAACTTGCTGAGACCAGGGGGTTGAAAGAAGCCAAATGCTGAAACTGCCCCTACAAGTTTCATCAGTTTTTACCCCTGCAACTGTAGTACACTAGCAACATGTACTTCTGTCTCATACCATTTATTCAAGGGTTTCAAATACCTAGTGAATAATTATCAGTGAGATACAGCATCTTCTTAAATATATTTCATCTTTCTCCTTGTGTTGGTCCTATGCTTTTCAGCCATCAGTGCCTCGCTACAAAATAAATCTTGACAACACTCATAACAAGTGGACTGATTTGAGGCCATGTACTTAACAAGGTTTTATCTGACACTTAATTCATCTGACTTTCATGTGAAGTTAAGTAAACCAGGGTAGAATTTCTGTCATCTGATGGGATTTAAGTACAAAAAAATCCGTGAAATGCAGATCCGCAAAGCTGATGTGAATCTAAGCTCCACCAAAGTCATGGGCTGCTCTGCTTTTGGTTTCTAGGTCAGATCAATTCCTAATCTATGTGCCATGCTGCTACCCTTTATTCCCCAATCAGCCAGGTGTTTATATGTGCTTCCTAACTTCTTTTAGTATTTCTGGATTCAGTTCAACATCTTTGCAACTGCCTCTTCTCCTGTGCCTAGTTCAACACTTAGCCTTTATTTTATAGGCTCTCAATCCTATACACATTTCGGTCTAGTTCCCCAGCTGTATTTATAATAGATACTGGCCTCTTTCATATATAACCATGTGAGGGTTGACCATTTCTCTTATTTTTGATATTTCCAGATCAAGTCCAGGGTAAAATCCTATATTTTAGGCCTCAAGAAGCGTCCATGGACAATATTTGGAATATGCATGAGTGGCGTCCTTTCCACCATTTCTGTTACAATGGTGATCTCCACCATCATGTACTGGAAAAGTGTGAAAAGATCCAGGCTCCACCCGCAGGGCAAAATCCGCAAAATTATACGGGGACCTCCGAGACGTACAGTGTGCTAACCTGGGAAGTGAACTGACCATTCATTTGTCCTTAATATGCCATATGTAGCGTATGTCATTTCTTATTTCTTTTCTTTCTGAAAACAAAGCTCTTTAGCTCTACTCATCTCCCCTACCTCAAAGAGTTTTGTTATGTCTGTAAAAGAGTACGTGAAAACAGAATGCAGCACATACCTGCTAACTATTCATTTGTACACTGCCATTTTATAAAACGAAGTTTTCTCATATTCTTTTCAATGCCATGCTCAGTAATTGAGCCAATTATTTTTGTGCTCCGTTCTTGCAAGTTAAACAAGCACTATGGTGACATGCAGGAATCTGTCCTAATTTAGTGGCAATACTTCTGTAAGCTTTTGTGTTCAACAGTCATCTACCTCACAGTATTAATTTGCCCAGTCTCCAGCCCTGTCTAAATTCTCCACCCTTGGACTGGCTCTTTGACTCTCATGTTTCTTAGAGACAACTTCAATCAGCCCTGCTTGTTACATATTTTGGACAAATGAAATTTCTGGGTCATTGTCTGTCCCCTAGAGTAAGTCATGTGTTTTCTTTGTACTCCTTTACAGACTCTTCACAAAGGGCCTATGGCCGCCTTTTTGATGCAAACTAAAGATAACCCCATGAAAGCCTTAGGAGTGCTAGCTGGTGTCATGGGCATAATGGTGCTGATAACTATCATGATCTCTACTGCCATGTTCTGGCGCAACAAGCGATCCAGCAAAATCATGCCGGTAAGAAGGATCATAAAAAAGAGACAGATCCCGCCATCCCGGACAGTCAGGATGGAGTGGCTGAAGTTCAAGAGGCCCAGCAATGCTGCGGAGAAGTTTGTCGTTGAGGATGATGTCAAGAGCCTACCTGAGAACAATGAGAACAGCAACAACAACATCCAAGTTACCCCCGTGCCACCATCAGCCCCCTTGCCCCCGCCACCCCCTGCCCTGGCTCCCAGGAGCGATGCCCCAGGGTGGCGGGTGCCAACCGTGTCCGGCTCCCTCACTCCCAAGCATATAATCAAGCCACCAAAGAAGAAAGGTCATAGCAGCACCCACAATGCCCTCGTGTCAGAGCTCAAAATGAGGTTTGAGAAGAGGAACGCAGCTACCGGGGAGCCCCACGTCTAGGTGCTCTCAGCAGCCCCCAGAGACTGCAGACTGTGGCTGTGCATGGATGTATTTACGTGCTGTGCTCCTCCCCCTGTCTGTCAGCACCCTGTAAACCGAGAGCAGCTCCTCAATGCAATAGCCACCCCTCACCTTCCACAAGGACCACATGCTCCAGAGTCACCCCACCCACAGAAGTGCTGTGGTCTGTGTCCAGTCGCGACTGCAATTCCTTCAGCCCGTGTCCCACTGCTGCTCCCTCCCTGCAGCTGTCTGACCACAGTGCTGAGTACACCAGCCACAGTCTCCCCAAGTGAACAGGGATTCAGGTTGCCCCCAGTTTGGAGGTCTTTACCCAGAGCCTGGGTTTTCAAACAAGATGCTCTGCAGCCAAGGCCCTGGAAGATGCTGCTTCTGAGCTGGTCTGGCAGGTGGGTTTGAGGTGTCCAAAATCCCATCACTTCAAATCCCAGACTGACTTTTGAAGGCTGTGGCATGAGCACCAAGTCAATGCACAGGTCTCCTACAGCAGTGACACTGCCCTGTCCTCAGGGTGTAACAAGCTTTGCAACAGCTGGCGGAGTGATGTGCTCACGGCCTGAGTACCTTCATTCCCAAAAGGTAAGCGGGCAGACTTGGAGAAGTTCTTCATTTTCCTGCAGCTTATGCTGGGTTTTGCCAGAGTGCATTGACATGATGCTGCGCTTTGCTTCTGCTCCGGACTTGGCTGCTGAGGAGGAGAGAGGAGGGGCTTTTCAGCCTTCCCTAGACCAGCTGAGGCAAGATTGGAGCACAGAAGCTCAGTAGCAGCACTCTCAGTACTACCTCCTTCTGACACTGAGCCCCAAAAAAGGAGGAATCCAGCAGGAGAAGGACATGGATAAATCCACAGGGAAGACAAGGTAAAACTGAGAGTCAAATGATAAGTGAAAAACATAGACAAGTGCTGGAAAGTCACATATGTTGGTCAGGGAAGTGTCTGGAAAGATCATGTGGTGCTGTACACTGCTAGCAGAAGGTGTCAAGGAATATATTTCATCACCTCTCCTGGCTTGTTCCAGGGACTGGTGAGTGCAAAATGAGGTTTCCGTAAAATATTCTGGTTTGTCCTATCAGTATTTTTGAGTGAATTATGCAGTAGTTAATGGGAAGGGGGGGAGGGTGGGAAGGTAGCTGTCACTTTTTTTCTGTTATGTGACAGTAAAAAGCCCCTGAGGGCAGAGCACTTTTTTCACTGGATCTACCCCACGGTTTCTCCCTCATGTTTGTTTCTGAGGAGATGTTTTTCAGCTGGGCGTCAGGCTGGGAAGAAGGCAGAATGGACTGGGCTGGCTGGGCACCCTGCACCCTCTGCCTGAGCTGGGCACTCTGCACCTTCTGCCTGAGCCCTGGCCCTGCAGAGAAGCTGTGCTGTCATGGATTGACACTGGGAACATCAAGATGGGGAACAAAGTCAACAGGACAGGACACTGTGTTAATTCAAAGGGTTCCTGAGAGTTCTCCAGCTGTCATTTCAGTTGAACCAGCAGACCTGGCACTCCAGATCTCCTCTTACTCCACTAGCTGGAAAAATTCCCTTTTTTTGCAGTAGGACTTCACCAGTTTAGGGGATAGATGGTTGAATAAGAAGTTACCCACTTACAGGAAAAATCCTGTATTTTTTAATTTCAATCCACCTAGAAGCCAGAGGGTGACCGTGGCTCATGTTACCCATGGGCTGAGCCAGCAGCTGTAGCCAAGAGGTACAGCAGGGTCCCAGCTGGGGGCCATAACAGCAGCACTGCACCCAGAACCTCTCCTGTCATGTCTCTCCTTTTCTCCACTGTTTTCTTGCTTATCCCCCACCCCTGGGGCAGTGTGGCCTGAGGCCAAGGCTCTGGTGTTGTGTGCAGTCACCTTGTCCTCATCCCCTGACTGTGAGCTGGTCAGAGGGAGGGGACATGCAGCCCCCAACCCCTCTCTTGCTGCCCTGTGCAAGCACACGCCTTCTGCTGGTTGTGTCTCTCCCAGGGTCTGCAATGTTTCCTGAGGTTCCAAAAGTTTGTTGTTTATTCCCCATACTACTGTCTTCCTGATGTTGTTTTAAAGCCAGTATTCAGTGTGCATTCTCTAATGAGGAAAGCCTATAAAGACCATTCAATTAAGTGAGATTTAATAGGAATTACAGGCTTATAGTCTTAGAGATTATATTTAAGAGGCAATAAAGATGTTTTATTACTATGTTGTAAGACTCTTTCCAAGTTACTCTGTATTTCAACTTCAAAGGTTTTTGTTAATAAATTAAAAAAAAAAACCTACAAAAGGTGCTTCTGTGCATGGTGTGCTTCTGCTTGCAACGATGCCTTGTCGTTGCCTGTTGCATGACCAAAAGGGCACGGGCAGCCAGGCGGCTTTCTAGGATGGGCAAATGGACCCTTTTGTGGGCTGCAAGTCAAGAGAAGGGCTATGCGGTTTTTGGACAACACCAGGCTGGAAAGGAGAGGAGGTGTGAGAAGCAGGATGCCATGTGGCACAGGGGATGGGCAGGATCCCATAGTGTTCTGCAGCCCACTGCAGCATGGCCCTGGGGGCAGGAAGGCTCCTCACAAGGCAGCAGATTCAGCCTTATGCCAGTGGGTATGTGATTTGTTACGAACTTTCTACATTTGGTGATGGGATGTTTTGTCTTTGGCTGTTCCCTCGCTGTGATTCAGCAGCTCTCTCCAATCTCTAGTGTGTACTAGTGTTTCTCTGTGTCAACTGTGATGGAAGGCCAGTCATTACAGACAGTGCTTTGTTTTTCACTCCCCTTCATCCACAGCCCCACGCTGGTCCTCAACCAGCATCAGCTCATGCCTTACTCTGTATGCACTGTCTACACAGATAGCTTTTCCAGGTCAAGGTTTCCCTGCTTGGCTGGCTGCTTCTGCCCCTTCCTCACCACTCCAGACCCCCTGTGACATGTGCTGCAACTGCCTGGTCTCCTCCATCCCTGCAGCCAAACCCCAGAGCTCCTTGGCATTCGGGTTTCTTTGCAACTTGTAACTGTAAAAGGCTAGAAGGAAGCAGAGGACATCTGTGTATTCTGAAAATCTGTCGTGTTTATTGCTTTGACACTAAAAGACTGACAAGACTAGGAAGTCCTGTGAAGTATTCACACCAAGAGTCCGCAGTGACAAAACAGGTCTCTGTTCAAAAGCTGTGCAGCATGTTACAGTAGAAGGAGGTGCTGGGAGAGGAAACATGGGGCCTGAGGAGACACAGCATGGAAAACACACACCAAAAAACAAAATACAACTAGAAATCCAAACTACCACAGCATGAAGCTCACATTAGGTTCTATCGCTGCTTACAGCTGGGGTGCCTACTGTAGATTTTTATTTTTCAGACAATCTATAACAACACATATGACAATGGCTGTGGGTCTGTGGGCCACATGCTTTGGTTGTGCTGGAAAGCGTGAGTTCAAACCAAGAAAAATAATAGGTCACATGTCCTCAGACCCCTGAGAATCACAGCGGTAAGCTGCTCTGCAAGCAGGAAGCTGTTTCTTTTAGGTGCTTATTAGGGCTTTTTTGCCTCTACCAAGGATGCAAGCTTTGGCTTCAAAGCAGTGGGATGGGCAGGCACCTGTCTGCATTTAGGGAAAGTGCCTGGCTTGCACCTTCAGCTCCCAAACCCCTGCTCCACCATGTTCTCTGCCTCTGTCCACTTGCCTCACCAGCCTGTTCAGGCTGAGCATCCCCATCACCCCCTGCAGCCACAGCACTATCCTGGGAAAAAGGGTGCAAGTGATGGGGTGTGTGGGAGGGGAAACAGCAGTTCAGTGTTTGCCTCTGAAAGACAAATTGTTCATTTTTCACCGGCTCTGGTTCCTAACTTTAAAGAATTTATTAGCAACACTTGTGTAGCAATAGGCACAAGTGTGTGTGTGTGTGTGTGTGTGTGTGTGTGTGTGTGCACTAGTTAGTCTGAAGCTAAAACAGTCCTCTAAGATATGTTTGGACACAAGTAAAAAGCCCGCCCCTTCTCTCTAATACAAAAAAACCCCAAAACCAAAATAACTCAAAACCCACGAAATCCTGTGCTGTGGCTGTATTACACTGGGGTGTTCGGTAAGCACTTGCAGTTTTCCTGTTTGTGGTACAACCAAAGCTGTGAATCTCCTAGGGCTGCATAAACCTTAAGGAGGAGTAAGAAAGAAGACCACAAAACAAAGCAGAACAAAAAAACCCACCTCCAAACCCAACACCTCTGGTCAAAATAAAAAAATTTTTCTCCAAGTAGAAAAAATTTCTCCATCGTGTTCACCCAGTCCTCTGCACCACTCATTGCTGGCTATGGCCACAGCGCTGCTCAGCTCCCCTGTCCATTCCCAGGAGGTGGCACACAGGAGAAGCTGGCACCTGGCGCTAGGCAGAGCTGTGAGCAAGAAGAACAAATAATTAAAGACGTGCCTGTGTGAGTGAGTGAGGGGAGACCTTTGACCTTTGTCCAGAAGCACTGATACTGGTTTGGGGGTTGTTTTTTTGTCAATGCCGGTTTTCTTGGTGTGTCAGTGTGCGTTGCTCCATGACAGTGCTGCAGGGGCAGCCCAGGGCTGTGGAGGCACACCTCCACACCTGCGGCCGGACACGCCGGGCACCTCCATTCCCAGGGCTCCCCAAGCCCGCTGCAAACAACAGTCATGCGTCCCACTGTGCCCCGAGTCCTTGCAGCACAGAGCCGCCCTCGCATGGTCCTTCGAGAAAACCAGCACGTGCTGTGGCTCAAGGTGGTCTGTGAAAGGTGCTGCTGTGGCCGCGCTCGCAGGGCGGGCAGGGGCTGTGCTAGTAGAGGTCGGCGCTGTTCCTGTGGGGCGGACGGGTCTTGCCAGGCTCCTCACGGGCTGGGGGCCGCCGGGTGCCGCGGATGTCCTCGGGGCGGCAGAGCCCGTCCTCGCTGCCGGCGGGAATGCTGTCCAGTGTGCTCTCCTTGCTGCCAGCAGCCTGTGCCTGGCCCCCGCGGCGGCGGCGGGGGCAGGCTCTGGGGCAGCGGGCCAGGCAGCCGGGCAGGGCCTCAGCGGTGCAGGCGTACATGCCGGCCGGCACGGCCAGCACCATGGCGCACACGATGACCACGATGTGGATGAGCTTCTCACGCTGCTCCATCTGGCTGACGTCGCTGCCCGTGACAAAGACGACACACTGGCCCTTGCGGGGAGCCTGGTTGCGCACGGCCACGCAGACCTCATATTTGGTGGCGGGCAGCAGGTCAGTCACCGAGTAGGTGTTGACCCCAGGGCCAATGTAGATGGTGTCCTTCTGGGCGGCGTCATAGCGGCCCACCAGGAGGGTGTACCAGGTCTCCCCCGGCTCTGCTGCTGCCGCCGCTGCTGCAAACCACTCCAGGGTGATGCCGTAGACCGTCTGCTTGGCAATGCGCACTTCCACGTGGGCGCCCGGCTCAGCGGGGGCGATGGGGGCCCAGCCCCGGGGAGTGGTGGACGCCCACGGGGCCACCACACGGAGGTTGATGGACACTGAGGTGTTACCCAAGAAGTTGGCGGCTGTACAGGTGTAGTTGCCGGCGTCTGCTGGCCGTGCCGCTGGGATCAGCAGCTCAGAGCGGACAGTTTCCTCGCTGATGGGCTCAGTGGTCACTGCAGAGAGGCAGAGGGAAGTTGTGTCAACAGGTAGGGCCCCTTTTGTCTGTGGCAGCAGGGAACCACCATGCCCTTGGGGCAGCCCTGAGACAAGTGTGGGATGGGGCTCTGGCAGGACCTGCCTTCCCAGGGAAAAAGGAAGAGGGGCAACAGCAGTGTGCCAAACCACACAGAGCACATCAGGAAAGTGTTGTCTGTCTGAAAGGCAATAAATACACTGGGACACCCAAGCACAGGAGACATGGAGTGCACCCAACCCCTGCCCCAGCACAAGTTGCTGGGGAGGCTGATGTGGGCAGAGGCCCATGTGCCATGTGCAATCAGCATTCTTAGGTCAGGGGAAACCAGGGAGAGTCACTGAGGAGGCACAGATACGTTTTGGACACGTGCTCCATCCTCTGTTAGGATTGAGTATGGAAAAACATCAGACTGAAAAGGTTCAGGCCAAAAAGAAGTGGAGGGAGCAAGGAAGTGTTGGGCTAGAAGTGAGATGGAGTTTTAAGAACAGTATGAAACCCTGTCAGCTACCCAAACAGGGGTGTAGGTTAGGAAAAAGCTGCATGTAATTAATTCAGCATGTGCTTATGCAAAGGCATACAGGTGCTGCTACAGTGCTGCAATTGAAGCAAATATCAGCCCAGGATTAAGGGCTAATGCTATCCTATTTAGCTAGCTGGCTTATTAGGAACACACAGAGCCTGTGCAGTGCCTGTATGCCTATTATCTTACCTGATGAAAATAGCAACTTGTCCTATTGAAGACTCTTAGTAAAAATAAATGTGAGGGAGGACGGATTGGGAGGAAGAGGAAAAGCTTTCATTTTATGAGGCCATCGCTAAAGAGTATGAATAAACAACACTTAGGGAGAACAACCACCTCTGTTTCAGTTGGTAGAACATGCATGGACATAGACAGGCAACAGAGCTGCATTGTTTTGTGGTTTGTGTGGTATTTCTTGAGAAAATATATGGAAATAGTATAGGAACATACAAGCCTATGTATATGTGTGTGGGCTGATACACGTGTACATACAAATACAATTATATAGAGTATGTGCATATATATATGTAGTATATAATATATACTGTAAATATACATGTATAGTTAGATAACTACATATTTATTAAATATGTACAGCTGATATAGTATTAATAGTTCCTACATCATGTGTCACGAGGAAAGAACTACTACTGAAAATCCACACATAAGATAATTGTGTGAAAATGAGGCCATGCTCTTTTCATCTTTGACTGATATCCTGCATGAAGCAGCTCTTCTTATGCTGGTCAGACGTGCTCAGATGCATAGGATGATTAAGATTGTTTGGATTATTGCCACCACAATAACTGTGGTGCTCTAAAGGGGCTGAGAGTTGCTGTGGTGACTGAGTTGGCCTGCAGACCTATGTAAGTAGAATAGCAGACCATAAATTTTTAATGAAGAAGAAAAAGGAAAAAAGAAGAAAAGCTTTGCTTACCATTAAATGCCCTTAAAAGTTTGAGTGCATAGGTCCACCAGACAGCAGGGGATGGGCTGGCTTCCACAAAGCAGGTCAGGGTGATGTTTAGCCCCGCTGGGACTGTCAGATTGGTGTCAAGGGCTGAGGTCAGGGGCTTCATGCAGCTGTTAAGCTCCACTTCATGAAAAAACTTCCCTGTCCTGAATTTTGGGCTTGAGCACGTTAAATAGGAATTCATCAGAATAATAGGTGGGCCAACCGACTTGATAAACTGGACAAATCCCCGCAGGCGACAGTCGCAAATCCAGGGGTTGTCGTGGAGGGCCAGAACAGCATTGGAAATAGCTTCTATCTGCCCCTCTGTCCTCTGGCTTCTCTGGTAGACAGGCCAGTTGTAGAAGACATCCCTGGATATGATGGTAAGCTGATTTGAGGATAGATCTAAATAGGTCAGGTTGGGCAGATAGCGGAGTGCGTGTTCTGGAAGGACATCCAGCCGGTTGTGCTTCAGATCCAGGATTTTCAGAGTCGGGGTGTCTTGAAATGCTGTCCATGGCACTGAACTTAATTTGTTCCCTTGCAAGCGCAGCTCCTGCAGAGCTGGCAGATATTCCAGGCTTTTGATGTGCATCACTGTGATGTTGTTAAAATTGAGCCAGAGATACTCCAAGGCACTAACATTCTCAAAAGACCCACGAGGCAATTCTGTTAGGTGAGAATTTTCGATTCTAATTTTCCGGATGTCCTGAGGGATGTTTGCAGGGATCTGCCTCAGCAGTGCAGACATGCAGAGCAAACTCCTAAGGAGGAAAACAGAAAATTCTCTAGGTCACATACCACGTTCATGTCTAACAAACCAGTTCCCTATAGAGGATGACAAGCACCTGAAAAATTACATGATATTGTATATAGGGCATGCATAAGCCATACATCATTCTTCCATGGGTTTTATACCAATTTTCCCATGAGGAATGCAATTAAGTTATAAAAATTGCTATGTATGCAGCTACATATCTCAGGGAAATAAGAGAAATCTCACTCCGTGCTTAAGCTAGTACTAGTCAAGTGTTGGAGGAGGCACTCCATACACCAGTCTGGTTTTGATGCTCACATCATTGGCAAATATATATGAGCTACTTCCTAGTGCTACGACAGGGGTAACTAGCGTTCTTACCTTCCAAAGCTGTCTTGAGAACAAGAGCATCCTGTGATACAAGATGAAACAGATGGGTTTATCTTGTGGAAGGCCAGAAGAAGAAGAAAAATATGACAAACAGGGTCCATATTCTCCTTTAAGAAAGCACTGTGCAGGGGTTTGCACCAAACATGCCAACAGCCTCCAAGAAGCAAATCCTATTAGGTGTAATCTTCCTTGACGCAGAAATAAATCCTGAGGGGGACCCAACCCTAAAGAAGACGTAGAATGGTTCATAGTCTGTGTCAAAGTGCTAAAAATCACTTCCGGGGCCACTCTTGGCATTCATCCTCTAGCTGAGGGGATTCTGACAGACATATTTATTTGGTTGGTAATAGGAAGATGGAGCCAAAACCACTTCTGTTGCCAAGCCAAGTAATTAATCAGGCCTAATTACCTTTTTTCTTTTTTTTTTCTGTTTTTATTTCAAGGGATCTGTCTCTGTCTCCTGTATTTTAATGGAATTTATCAAAGCAGAACACCACAGTAAGGGCCAGACTTCACAGCTGGAATTCATCAGTGCACAGTGCTGTATTGCACAATCCATCGAGCCCCAAACCCTGCTCACAGCACTGTGCAGGGTGTACTCATGCTGAGCATGAAATCTACTCCCCAAACTTAATGTTGTGTCATGGAAATATAAGTATGGCACCTTTTTCCTCTGAAACAACTCCACCTCTCCCTTCCCCACTAGCTCAGTCCTTTCATGTTGGTAATGAAAATAGCAACACAGCTGTGGCCAGTCTGTGGATTTCTCTGAGAAAAGAGCATTGGTAGTCAATCTCTTCCACAAATATAAAATTTCAGTGCCATTCTCTGGGTTCCCCTGTAAGATGTTCTGATTGCCTTTCAGGCACCTTGAAAAGCTCAGTCTAAGTAATTCTATTAGAAGGCATTTTGGTAACCAATTTTTTTTTTTTTTTTTAAAGCAAAAATAGCAGGTTTTGTTTATTATTTTCAAGGAGTTCTGCATTCTCCTGGGGCCACCTAGTGTGGATGGGCTTCACTACAGCACGCAGAGGAGTGTGCCTTGGAAAGGGGCTGCACCTCACTGCCCATATGTGTGACGCTGGGTCACAAAGCAAGATTAGCCTGAACCTACTTAACCTCTGACCTGTGGGACAAGGATAGAAAAATATTTATAGCGTGATGGCTTAGATCTATACCTGGCTCTCAGGGTGTGTGCAATAGCACAGCTGCTGTAAACCTACAGAAGACATAGGCTTCATTCTGCAGCATTTAAATCAACAGGAGCTTTTATTTCATGGCAAATCAGTGCAATGAACTGTTGGGGAATCTGCTGGGGACTGATGCAGCACTCTGTGACTGCCCCCTATGTATAAGCAGCAGGCCATGAGTATTGGCCCTATGGGGCTGTTATTGCTTGCTGTGCCTGGCATCTAACCATAAGCATATGGGATTTTTTAGGGGATTTTTCACTTAAATGTTTCTTATTTGTCCGTGGTACACCACCTGATTTTTTCAACAATTACCCTACATTTAAACATGTCGGTGAGCCAGGACTGAAGACATAAGGCTGCTGATCTGTAGCACAGCAGATGCAGCAGCTATAAAACCCCCACCTGGGGACAGGGGTGGCCACTGGGGACATTTCTTGGTGAAGCTGTTGCAGTGAGAGTGGACCCAGAACAGCCCCCGTCAGCCAAAGCAGAGACTCCTTATGCACTTTCTGTGTAGCTTAAACAGCAGAGGGAACACCCATCAGCAGGGCTGGCTCAACTGAGAATGCTGCAAGAGCAACAGTGGCAGCTGCCATGGGAGGATGTGTCCTTCCCAGTTATCCATCAACCACTGAAGTAGAGGGACTCAGGGACCCCCATGCCCACCCAGCATGGGTGTGGGCCTCTGGGAAGACAAATACCACAGTCAGCATTGCCTTTGGTCTTCTTCTGTAGTCTCATGAAAATATTCCCCAATAAAACAATGACATTATTATTTTATAATAATTTTATAATTTTACACTTTAGTATAACTGGCAATAACAGTAGTAAACTGTTATTTATATATTTATTTATCTAACTAAATATATATATCTATATATATATTTAATATATATATAATATAATATATATAATTTAATATATATCTATATCTATCTATCTATATATATTTAATATATATATGTATATATATATCTAACTACTTATGATGTAGTTAGAAAATAGCTGGGTGTCAGGAGTTTGCCCATGTGTGAGCTGCAGGGCCTTCAGCAGAAGCAAAAGGCAGAAGCAAAAGAAAACAAGTGTCTTGATGGTGTTAAGCTCTAGAGATGATGGGACGCCTTCCTGTGATGGGATAAATGGCTGAAGTCCACCCAGATAATTGACTTGTTCAGTTATCCTGGCCAAGTATTCACAAGGAATAGACAGATCCACCAGTGCATGGGATTCGAGAGAAATGTGATAGAAAACTACCCACTGAGTGAGCTGCACACATGCCCCCAGCGAGGCCACTGGGTTGGGATGGTTTGGCTGTCCCAGCTGTGCTAGAAGGGCAGCAGAAGGGATTCACTCTTGGTCTTTTAAGGCCCAACTTTGTAAAGACCCCTTCCTTGCCGCCTTCACACCCCTACTCCATGGCACACAGGGAGAGTATTAAAGCATGTAGCAGCCAAGTCTTCAAAAAATCCTTCATGAAAAATGAAGTGTTATTTATTAACAGGTTTATATACAGAGTAAAAACTACTGGTGAGTTTCCCTCCATGTACATCTTTGGGAACAAAACAGGTGTAGAATGCCCAGTGTTCTGGGATGCAGCAAGTAAAATGATATATCCAAGGTTCTCTGTTAGAAATACATTAATTTAAATAAATGTGTTGCCTAAGAGACCAAAAAAAAAAAAAAAGAATTGCAGTTGTTTTCCTTTTCCTGCATGAGAGTTCCTCCCAGTCCCACCTATCCTCTACAAGACTGGAAAATGGCTTTTCAAAGAGTGTTGTTAGTACCGTGGGGCAATGCTCTGGTTGTTTTCATGCTGATATTTATTTGCTGCTTGAGAGGCCATTTATCTAAATATTTCAAAATTCCAAGTGCATTCAGAAGTTTCACCTGAGAGACTAGTGGTGAATTACTTATCAAAATCAGATGAATTAATGGGTAGCAAATCTACCCACTCTTTAAGGTAGAGAGAAGCAGGGAAGGAAAAGAAAGGAGGGGATAAAAAGTAAAGGAAAAAAATCCCCCTGTGTTAGCCACAGCCCTTACATTCATGTTCTCTACTGGAGTGGGATTTTGCCTTTTTAATTCAGTCTGCTTGTAAATTTAATGGTCACTATTGTGACAGCAGATGTCCACTCAGTTCAGCTGCTATTTAACATCATGTGGCATCCTGGCCGAAGCCAAAATGCAGAACAAGCTGTCTAAAACCCAAGCTGTCAAAATAAATCTCCATAGAGACATTGTCTGCTAATCCATGGGAAGTGGAGTTTAAGAAGCTGCACCAATTGCCAAAGCAAAAGCCAAAAGGACACCCATTGTGTGCTCCCAGCTATGGTGAGGGAGTCGAACTCCATCTTGAAATGACAGGTACACACAGGCCTGTAAGAAATCGCATCTAGGCTGAAGCTTTACAATTAGTCCCTCTGCCAGGGCTTTCAGTGCCAGAAATCCCCACAGGGTAGGACATAAGAGTTGAAGGCTGCAGTTGGGTGTTTCAGATACAGCACTGTATGGTGGCAGCCCTGGCTTTTGGGAAATAGGGGCACTGCTCCAAGACTCGCTGCTGCTCTGAGAAGCTCCTTCTCCTGCTCACTGAGGTGTACACCCTTATTTCTCATCCATTTGGGCCATTGCTGGCAATTGCTAAATTCTTTATTTATAATCTTGAGTAACAGGAAAATAAAATGGGAAACAACCCTTCTGTTCTCTTTTGTGCAACAGTTTTTGTCTTCTATTCATGGACTTTAAAGCTGGTGAAGCTCACAGTAATGACTACTAATTAAATATATCCTGAAATTGTACAGGGTTTCCCAGTCAATTCTGACACTGAGGGACTTGGGCGTCAGCTTCTTTGGGACCTTTTTAGTCTTTAGATTTTATTTTACTTTCAAAATCATTCCTCAATGTCCATTCAGTTTTTAAAACATCTTGAAAAATATTTTAATGCCCTACTTGACACTTTTGAGTTGTTAATTTTTTTTCTCAAATTTATGTCTATGTACACGCACACTTTTGTGTCCTATGTTTTTTTATCATTTAAATACTTTTTAGTCTATTCTTTCCAGGTGCTTGGAAATAAATGTGAAATTTACCACACTTAATGCAATTATAGCCTTCCAACATGCTTAAATCACACTGTGGTCAGTCTGAACATTACTTTGCGTTTGTGGAATTTTTATGCATAGGTGGCATTAAAGATATTTGCAAAGACTTTATAATTCAGATCCAATATTAGCCTTTGTCTGGATCTCCTCACCAGATAATCTGGACACTTTTTAAGATGTTTGGAAAAACATATTTCAAAGCCTCAACGTGTGTTTTTACATTTCGTCTTGTACTTCAACTACTTGCAGGACTGAATTTTAACCATTTTGAGCACATTATTTCATTTATATTCTGCTCGGTTCCCTCATTTTGATAGCTGTTTTCTTGCAGATCCTTTTAAGAAAATGAAATAATAAAAATTTTTAGGTACAGTTCAGAGTTATTTAGATTAATTTTTAAAACATCATTACCTTCTCCTTTAAACTTTATTCTTATTTTTTCAATTTTACACTACTCTGATTTCCAAAATAAGTACTAAAAGATACTGTGGAAGGAGGAGTTTGTTATATATAACATGTAACGTCCTTCAAGGAGTGGCTCATACTGCTCTCCAAAGTGCTCAGCCCAGGCTGATGGTGCAAACCTCCTTATTTTATTCCTAAGTATTCCTGACATGGTCCAACACTCATCTGAGAAGAAATTTTAAAATAGTAATAGTAGAGAACATTATACTCACAGAGATTCCAAAATACATTGCTTAATGCCAAAACATTTGAAATAGACCCCAAAAAGAAACAAATTGGTCAAAACCTGACACAAAGAGATTATTAATGGAGAAAATATTTCCAAAAGGGAAAACTGAACAGAACAAAGTGTCAACAAATAATTTAAAAAAAAAGCTACTAATTCAGTAATTCCAAAAGATATTCAGATGTTCATTTTGATTCTTACAGCATATCTTGAGAATTGACTTTGACCAAGTAAGAAATTGTTTGCAGTGATGAATATTCTCCTCACCCTGCTGAAATTAGATGCCCCTACAGCTCTTCTATTACAACAGCAACAGAAAATCCAGTGAGATATTTATCTGTACATGTCTGATACTACTGAAAATCTGACCCAGAGCCTTGAAGTCACATTCAGCAGAAAATCAGTCTGCTTAATGCTTTGAAATTACACTCACAGTTTAGCAAGCATAGGGTTTCTTCTCTGACCCATGCCAGATGACATAGAGGTTGTACAAGTTTCTACCTATTTTCTGTCTTGCATGAATTACCAGTGCAGTAGCTAGGCTTGTTTCGAAGCAGCAGCAGTTGAGATGATAAACTGTGATGCCTCATCTATGAGACAGTGAGAATAACCACAGGAAAGAGAAAAGAAAAATCATGTTTATTCTACTTGGGATCACTATTTATTCAAAGTGCAAAAAATATCCAATAGAGTCTGTAAAATTTAACACAGCCACGGCGAATGTCACAGGATGATCACTCCATCCTCTCCTCCTCACAAGCAAAGAGCAACAGTGCTGTCCCAGCTGGTGCCTCTTCCATTGCCAACTCACAGACTGTGTGTCATAGCAGGTGAGAGCTGCTCCTCACCAAGGCTGGAGGCTGCAAATTACCCAGCTCGTGTCTCCAGTCAGCTGAAAAGTAAATACCTATGGTTCCCAGACAGCTCCTGTAAACTTGACTTACAGGTAAGTCCTTGGGCAGTAGGTCCACTCAGTTCACCACAGGAGAACTTTAGGACAGCCTTGATTCTTCAGGATCTTACCCATCCAGGGCCATGGCAGGGTGATTTCTGCATAGCCCAGTGGCTGCAAATGTGGGCCATCATCAGGCTTACACACAGCACTCCTTGTAACATCACAAAAACTGCCACTGGAAGAATATTTTTCTTCTACCTTGGAGAGAGACTAAAATTGCTCAGAAATGCAACTGTATAAATAAGTAATAAATCTATTACATATCACATATTCCATCAGTTAATTTGTTGTATTAAAATACATAATTTTACAAAACATTATTTGCAAACCTAAAAATCTACACAGTCCAGTGATAGAAGTAGCATGCATTATTTTATACAGGGTGTATACAATAATAATTTATACAAATTCTCCCAACACAAGTTCTTTATCATTAATGTAAGGAATACAGGGACTCTTATCAGAAACTACTCTAATGTTCCCCTGTTGAAAGTATTTATGTTGAGATCAAATGACTTGATTTTTCCATCAGGCCAAGAAATCTGCCATAACTGTAGAAGGACTTGCAAAATCCATACAGGGTTCCATTCCAACCCATGAATTTTGTTAATTCCCACTGTACATACAGGTCCAGCATGTGAATGGAGGTCCTTTCAATAAATTTACCAACACACATTTCAAAACAATTCAGAAAGCTTTACCACTTTAAGTTCAACTTTAAGTTGAAGTTACCACTTCAACTTGGCTAGATCTCTCCCACTCAAAATTTGGCAGAACATATATAATTTTCTTCATGAATAATATTTATTACAGAGAGAAAAAAATGTTATATACAGTATTACCACATGAGAGACTTGAATGGAAAATTATACATCAGCGAAGTACTTTGCGATAAGCACCCAGATCCAAATTCCAGTGAAGCTGCAGGACTTCAATGACTGATCAGCTCACCCTGACTATGAAAGTACATTTAGATTAATATTAGACAGGCTTTTTTCAGGGTTCTTGAACTTGTAAAATGTTTGAAACCCACAAGTCTGCCCTGAGCCTCTGCCACCACTGAGTTCATAGTTATGGCTGATGTGTGCATGGCCAGTGATCCATCACAGCATCATATTCTCCTGCTCTGCATGGAGCAAGTTATTTGCAAGACCAAGTCACAAGTGCCTAGTTGACCATGTGGGTCTTCACCATCAGTTTTGCCAGGAGCACAGGCAGCAATGACAGGGCTGGTTTGGGAGATTTTTGCAAAACTGTCCAGTGTAGGTTTTCCAGTATGATTACAAAGCATTACAACACCACACACAATGTGCAAAGTAGGCTATTACATGATTTTTTTAACTACCACAGCTGATGTAAAACATATTCTACTAATTACAATAAGGTAAAAAATGCCAGCTAGGACCAATACTGAAGGATCTGTGCTGTACTGTTGTTCAATAATATCTTAAGAATATTATTGTTTAGGGCAAAAATGCAATCAGAAAAGGTTATTATGATTCTTGGGAGTGGATTGGGTTTTGTCTCTTGATTTCTATCTCTTTTGCACATGTCTATGAATTCAGAGTAGAGTTGTTATTATGTTGGACATATTAGAAAAGGTTGCTGTGATCTACTAAGCATCAAACTGCGTGTTTCATGCAAACACAGGGAACATCAAAAGTGAGACTCTCAATCTTCACTTTCATAGATATTTATAGTAGAATTACTAAACACTCCCCTGTTTGTCAACCAAAAGAATATCAAAAGAGCTGGGAATAAAATACCTAGTATGTTGCGGAGCAGGTACTAAATAACACCAAGCAGAACACACTCAGAAATGTTGCTAATGTCCTCACACTTAGTGTGCATGCTTCATTTTACAGGGAAAAAAAAATAGTCCAGAAGAACGAGGCCATTATCACAGAAGCTTTTGTCTGGGTACAAAACACCAAACCCCAAGTGGTGTAAGCAACATGTTTCTGTAAAGCCTGGGCACCATCTACCCTCTTGCATCCTCTTCCAGAACATGTTGGAGACAGAAGTATTGACAGGCTGGCCTGCAGTGTTGGAGCACAGAGTCATATATACAGCCACATGCTTTCCACCTGGCAAGCTGACAATCATCCTAGCTATCAGCAAAAGTATTCATTAGGTTGTCCCTCTATCTTTGGTATCGCTTCCGAGTCCACGCTGGACCGGGCAGACAGCAGCCTGTTTGACTCATCAGGGGTATGTCTAGTCAAGTATTCCCCTTCCACGCCTTTTGCCTTGGCCCCAGGAGACAGGCTTTCAAAGGTGACATAGGATTCCTGAATTTCCTTGGGTTTTCGCACGAAGCACTTTTTGCAGCGCCTCTTCAGCGCTCCGCAGCAGACCACCAGCGTCAGGGGAACAGCGATGACACAGGCCACACTGATGACAACCACGTTGATGAGCTTCTGGGTCCCTCCTGCACTGGCAACTTCATCCGTGGAAAATATGATGCATTGCTCCTTCCTGGGGATCAGTCCTTTCACACAGACACACACGATGTATTTGGTCTTTGGCAGCAGCCCATAGACGGTGACCTTGGTCTTCCCCGGCTCCACGTTGATCCGCCGCATGTCCCTCTCTCCAAAGATGGCATAGAGGACACTGAACACCGTCGTGTTCTTTGCCAGAGGTGCTTTCCAGGCCAGGGTGATGCTCTGGTCAGTGTCTCCTATTACCCTGACACTCCTCACCATTCGTTCTGGCTCCTGCTGACCAGTGGGTGGGCTCACCAGCAGGTTTCTGGGGTTGCTGTCTTGTTCCACATCCGAGAGGAGGCCCTCTCCGGTGCCCACTCCAGCCCCCAGGGTAGGCACAGTGGAGGTGGTGATAACGTACCTTGCTACTAGTTTGTCGTTGTAGGCAGCTGCTTCCATCCCACTCGCCTTCCCATTCCATGTGCCTTTGCCGTTAGAGTTAGGGTCATCCGTGCTTTCGGAGTCTGTGATGATGAGAGAGATGAACGCCTCTGTTGCTCCCAGAAAATTCTTCGCTTTACAGATGTACTCTCCAGAGTCAAGGTAAGAGACTACAGGCAGGCCCAGAATAGACCAGCTCATCCCATCACTGGAAATCTCTTGGTGAACTGCAAGGTAGGAAAAATATTAAATAAATAGTCAATAATAAATAGAATTAATAACATGTTTGTAAAATACTGAAATTCCATCAACCAAATATCTGCTCAATACAGTAGAATCATCATTTCTGTTTGCCACCAAGAATGTTACAAAATCAAAGTAAACCTAAGAACAGGACAGTAACACTAAAATTAGGTTATGTTGGGATTGAAGCTGCTTCAAAATGAATATATGTGCAACATTTGACAGTATTTCCTCCAAACTGATGTACATTTTGTAAACATAACAGAAAAGGTTCTTCCACTTAAAAAAAAAAAGCTTAAAAATTCTTATGTAGGTACAATACTTAAAAGAGTGGAAGGAGTAGGCAGTAACATGATCTATTTAAACACTAGATGCAGTGCAGTCCTCTGAGGCACAGAAAGTACAAACAGCAGAGATTTTATTCTAATAACTGCATATGGACTAGTCCAGAATGCATGAAAAAATAATTGAAAAATAATAACCCTTTTACTGCTAAATTATTGCAGGCTTTTATACAGGTCTGATCACTTACCACTGAATTACATGTACACAACTGAGTGTTGATTTTCTGGCTCGCTTTATCTGGAGGCTAAAACAAGCTTTTTTTGCCTTTTTCTATTTGTGCAGGAAAATAAAAAAGTTAGGATCCTGTAGAAGGGTAAAGAACCTTCTTCATTATTTAAACAGCCTCCTTAGGATGAGCACATGCTACTGCTGCCCTTTCCCACTGCAAGGTAAACCAGGGAGATGTCTGAAAGGCAAAAGCAAGACAGAATGCAAACTTCTCCCAAGCCCTCGTGGGGTCAGGATCCAGCTTTGGCAACCAGTGCCCGTTCCATTGGCAGTGAAGTACAAGGTAGCAAAAGTTACTTTTTCAGTTTAATTATTTACTAAATGGGTACATTAGAAAACATGCAGACAGCCTACCTACGGCACTTCCCTGTACATACAGACTGTGGGCTGTTTCTCACTCCTTTCTGTTCAGAACACTAACATTTCGAAGTCATATTACAGCATTGGCACTGAAGCTGCTGCTGTTGAGAAATAATGTATCTTTTCAGCCAACTGTTTATTAAAAGGTGCTAAGGTCTGATTTAATGGGGCACAAAATACATCATTCTCAGTTGTAGCTCCAAGTAAACTCAGCATAGGCTTTCAGGAAACCATTCTGTTTGTTGGTTTGTTGTTTTTTTTTTGTGGTGTTCTCTTTCAAGTGTAGGACGGATGTTCACAGCATGATGGGTAGACATTATCATTATGACGAGCAGGTCTGCTATATCCTGCACACCATGCACAACAGAGCAATGACTTGTGCAGATCTCAAAAAATTATATTTATTACAAGTAGTTCTACTGCTGTGAAATGAAAATGCTCTCTTCCCTGTTCTGTGCACCATGGAGCCCTGTAACCCTTTGAAGACCAGACCCCATACTTAGCAATTTATCTGCTGAGTTTAGATCTACTGTGAAAGTCAGGGCCAGGCCTGGAATACAGTAGTATTCAGGGAAGGTTGTAGGGATGAAGGTTCAAGTCCTAGGACAAAAAGCTAAGGACAATTGTATTCAATACAGCAAAAGTATCTTCCTTAAATTCCCCACACATTAAAGAACCAACATTGGAATTTTAGCTCCAAACATTCTTGTGAATGCAAATGAAAATGTGATCAGTCACAAAACCAGTGGCTTTTTGAAGACTTGCCCCACAAGAGGGGTGGGCACAGAACAGGTACTCAGACCAGGTGGTCAGTGTTTCTCCCACAAAGCTTTTTCCCAAGACACCTTGTCAATCTATCAGAAATTAATGATTTCTTGCAGACATTGCCACTGCAGAATTGTACCCTTCAGCAGTTTAGTGGCTTTTTTGTTTTTTAATATATCAGCAATGTTGTATGTTTGCAACCTTTTCTTTCTCTTTACAGCAGACCTAAATCCCAGTTGAGTTCACATCAGACATCTCTCTGCCAGACATGTTTGCTACCTGATTAACAGTAGCTATTCATTAGTCTCAAAGACGCACAGAATAATTCAGCAGGAAGCCTTGTCAGTGACTGAATAACTCAGTAACTGAGAACAGCCTCTTGCTACAGTTGGACACATTTCATTTCTTCATCTCCAACAGATTTGCAGAAAACTCCTTGACTTGTCTCACCACCACAATTGCTATGAAACAAAACCAAACCAACTTTTTACACATTATAGTATATATTTATCTGATCATATTTTCATCAACATGTAAGTAATTTTATAGTCAATGGAAAATCACATTGTAGTAGTGGATTACACACGTTACTATCGTGAATTACAGTGAATCTTAATCTTGCACCACTTTCTTTTATCAGCAGGAAAGTTCTGTTGTCATAGAAGCTTCCATTTGCTGAAGAGTCTGTAGAAAATAAAGGTACATGTCTCTATCACTCATTCCATGTGTGAGAAAAGGTTAAACCAAGCCCACCTGTGCCGTTCAGTTGAGCACCGTCAGCTCTCCTCCAGCTGAGCTCAGGGATGGGCACCCCTGTTGTCCCACATCGTAGAAGCACAGTGCTGCCCAGGATGGTCTTCACTTTGGCTACAGACGTGTGTACAACGGGGCTTTGACACTTCCTTAGCTCCACTTGGCTGAAGAACACTCCTGCAAGGCTCCTGGGTGTGAAGCATTTCAGCCTGGGCTCAATGAACGCTATGTTAGGAGACTGGAAATTTAGGAAATGGACCATTTCATACAGACTGCAGTCACATACCCAAGGATTGTCTTGCAAGCCTGTCAAAAGAAATCAGAGCACTAAGTCACTCCAACAGCATCTGTTGTTTCTGCCACTTTCATTTCTGTTTTTCAGCAAAACAAACTGTGATAAGCTCCCAAACTGCTCTGCAAGAACTACCTGTGCTTATGCAGGGGTATGTGGGGTGTGGGGGGGTGATGTCCTGACAGCCCCCTGAGCCTGATGGATCCCATGGCTGCCTGTTAGTAGAATGGAATAAACATGGCTTGCTAAAGTGTCTCAAAATCTGGATCTGAATTATTCATATTATGAAAACATTACAATTTATGCACCTAAAGAAGCAAAACAAGAAGCTATTATAAACACAGTTGGTTCCAGGATGAAAAAAACAAGTAAGCATGGGAGAAGGGATGTGAATTTTTTTGGTACGAGGAGACTGTGAAGTCTCTTCCTTAGATAGGTCAAGAAATTCTTCTCACTGGACACTATTAAAATATTATTCATATTGTCATGCCTACTTTCATGCCTACAATAGGTATAGGTGATCCTACTTGACTGTAATAGTTCTCTTCCAGCCCAGTTATTCTAAGTTATCTTCATTATTTTAGTAATCAGCTAAAATGACCTGTTTTTCCTGAAATACTAATTTACACGGGATAAAACAAAAGAACTGTTTTAAGGATTAAATTGAAGAATATTCCTGCTATGGTATATAAAAGAATATAAATTGCTCCTATTATTATAACTATATTAGGAATATACACACAGAAAGGGGTCTATTGAAGAGCACACTCCTGTTTCAGAGTCCCAGAATGTTTCTCCTTTTTTTTCATTCTGCTATCCCAGTTCACACCTATTGAACTCAAATTCTGAAAAAAATGAGACATTACTCTATGAAAAATAGACCTGTGAAGACAGTACTGAAAAAGCAAATTTGGAACTAGAGCAATGCATATCCATGAACAGAAGTTGCTGCATTCTTATTAAATCTGTGTCATCCTACTTACAAATATTCCCATCCAGCTGTTCTGTGGTCAGTTTGTGATCTCTAATGGTTTAAACTAGCAGAATTGGCACTAAGGACATTTATACCATCTAACCCAGGCACACATTTGAACCCTAAGCCAGGAGCATGGCTCCCAGGCCTCCTGCCTGCCACAGGAGTCAGCTCTGCTTCCTCTAAGGGGGCTCCTCCTCTTTTCCACAGGCAGCCCAAGGACATGCCCTGGGTCTGGCACCTGCCTCAAAGTAAAGAGTACTAACATTTCCTCCATTCCTGGTGGGAGGAAATGACAGCTGCCCACCCTACAGTGCCCACCCTCACTGGAGCCCTGCAGCATGAGTCATGCAAGCACAGGCTTTCCAGCCAGAACCTAATTTCGACACATGCACAGACGGTGCACCACAAGGCTCCATGAGCATCAAGGGGGTGTTTGAATTTGCTACAGTCAACAGAGACACAGTGCTGATCAAAAGCCCCCAAGGTCTCAAACAAAGTGTTTTAAAGACGCTGCTGGAAAATTTCTTCTGAGATAATTCCATATCATCCTCCCTGAGCTCGGAAGAGGATGTGAAAGTGATAGGTCTTGGCAGGAGGTCAAGTCTTATAAATCAATGCATTAAGATGAAGGGGACTAAATAAAGAAAGAAAGTACAGCTTGATTCTGTTGGTTTATGGCATTTTTGCTAGCATACTTCTTTGCAGCTTATTTCTGACCTCATGCACTAGATACCAATTTATCCCAGATTACCTGGCAGGTGCACCAGCTCCAGCTGATGCTGCAGCACCCCCAAAGCCCCAAAGTGAGCTCTTTGCGTCCCTGCACAGCACACTTCCATGGGCTCACGTGGGCAATCCTCATGTGGAAGAGATTGCACCCTTGGCACAGACTTTTAGCCAGCAACTTACCACAGGAGCTACATCTTGAAGTAGTCTACAAACAAGGGCTCTGAAGAGAAGTCACAGTGATGCACTGCAGACAAAGGATGGATTTGGCTGACTCTTTATTATTCATGACTTTTTATGCCTCCATGAGAAGCAGTCATGAGCAGAGTGAAACAGAAACAAGCAGCTGTGTTCTCCCATTCTGCTCCTGTGAGGGACATGCATTTTATCTACCTGGTAGGACAGGACCTAGAAGCTGGAGTGTCTATACATTACTGCATTAATTTTAGCATTATAGGCATTTGCCTACATGAATATTTTAGGATCCTGGCACACTCAACCTTTGCACAGCTGGATATGTAAACACTCAGGTTGGCCAGAGCATCAAGGCACGATCTGTTCTTCTCAATAAAACACTTTACTACTCTATGTTGAATGGAATAACATTTTTACATGTAACTTGATGCTAAAAAAATAAAAAAAGTATGATCTAGGCAGTGTCTTGCCATGAGTGAAATGGGCAATCCCAAAATGCCAGCTTTGGTTTAAAGAACTTGTTACTCCATCTGGCAAAACAGCACAATGAAACACCTGCTCCTCTCCTGATGCTAATGAAACCTTAAACAACATCTGTAAAGGACACTAAAAGCTTTGAAGGTGGCATTTTGTATCTTTTTTTTAAGTCTTGTATCTCTTTCCACTGCAATCCTTTTTAAAAAACTTTACTCTCCTAAATTTATCCAGGGAACAAAGAGCAGCAGGTACTTGCCAGAGCAAGAGGAAACCTGCAATGTCTCTGATGAGATTATCAGCAAGTGCCTGAACTCACATCCACGCTGTAGAGGCAGTACACACAGATGCACATAGCCCGCAGACCAAACACAGTCACTGGAGCTGGATCAGCTCAAGGCAAGTGAAAACAGCAGATGGCAACAACTCTGAAACATCATCAACCTACCGTGGATTTGAATCAGCACTCAAATGTTAAAAGACTAAGTAGTAATCCCCTGAACTAATAAATGTGCTGAAATCTCACTTGGGGATACTGCAATTGAGAGTCAGCTGACACGAAAATAGACAATTGCCCCAAAGCCATACCTCTGAGGAGCCCTGCATTGACAAAGATACAAAGATTCAAGCAAATAATCAAATGTATGGTGTAATACGCTGGGTTTGATGAGCCTGAGGTGAATTTGTTAACATGTAAATGAATTTATGCACTTTATATGGGGTATTAAATTGAACATATATAATGGCAATGTACTTGCTAGGGTAACCACAGTGGGTGAAAATGCTGCAATAAGATGAGAGACTCTTGCCATTCGTGCCCCCTGCAAAATGACAGGCACTTCTCTTACCTAGGATGATCTTGGAGTTATCATTGGGGAAGTAAGGAACAGCCTGGAGGTTTGCCCAGGTGGCAATAAGAGCCTGAGGAAGAGTCATCAGCTTATTGCTAGACAGATCCAGGTATGTGATATTCTTGACGTAACGAGCAGCATCTGGAGGGACTGAGGTAAGTTCGTTGTTGTGTAAATCCAGAAGCCTTAGCTGTGGCATGCCAGCCAGGGCTTCCCAGGGGAAAGCTATTAAATTGTTCCCATCCAGCCTTAGCTCCTGTAGACGATGAAGACCCTTGAAGGTGATTCCGCTGAGGCTGGCCAGGGAGTTATAGGGCATCCAGAGGTACTCCAGGTTGTGAAGTAGGTGGAAAGCCTCTCCTGGCACCCTGCGAATGGCTGTCTTTTCTATCCGAAGCTTGATTGTATCTACGGGGATGTTCACAGGAGGGAGGGTCATCTCTGGGTCATTACACAGCACTGTCCTGGTGGGGAAAGACAAGCAAAGGTGTGACTTTCTTTTATTTTGAAAAGGTTTTAAAACTTTCTTTCAATGCAAGATTTTATCTGCTTTTGTTTTTTCACAAGATTTCTTCTTGTCATTTCTTACTTGCTGCTGATCTCTACATCATCACCATCAGGACATCAACATTCATATGCACCTTCTGACTGCAGAGATTGCAGTGCCATGCTACTCCTGGGGTGACATGAGTCTAAATCTGGACCATTTAGTGTTCCTGCTGTTTTTTGCTTTCAGGTTTTTTTAGAGTACTTATGAGAGACAGTAGTGACAACATTGATGCACAACAGAGGATTCTAGTGCAAGTTAAAACAAAATGATCCAAAAATTGAACAATAAAAGCCATATAAAAAGAAGCCTGACTGACATGTCAGAGGATAAGAAGTTGTATAGATTAAATATGACACAGGACCTTTGATTTGAAAAATGAAGATAAGAAAGTCAGCTAACAGCTCACTGGAAATGCACTAGAGCAAGCTCTGCTTTACTGTGAAGTAACCTGGAAGGTGTGTAGAGGTGGTAGCAGTCACTGCACCACAGGTATGTATAGTTATGAGAGTGAAAGCACAGAAAATTAACTCTTTGGAAAATGCTACACTGAAAGCAAGGCAGATTTATGTGTTTTAATCATTCTTCCCATTCCTAGTCTCTAGCAGTTAAAGCATGAAAAGTCTGCTGCATTTTTGCAGCCTTCATACAAAAAATTGTGAGTTGGGATTGTAGGTAGCCATGAGAAATGAAGGGAGACAAAAAAGGTCTCTCGGACCAAACTGCATTTTAGTTTGCCTATCAGCAGACAGAAGAAGGCAAATTCTTAACAAAATACAAAGCCACCTGCAAAAGATAACAGGTAAAATAGGCATGTTCCACTCCACATGCTAAACAAGATACTGCAAGAAATGTAACGTGATCAGTCAAGTAACATTTTCTTATCACACTGCCTCTATAAACAGAATATTGCAAAGCTGCCAAAACCAGATTGGTTTTGGCTGGAAGCAATTATTCTTCTAGTGTCAACAAAAACATATAACAACGCTGAACTGCTCATGCAAACCTCCCAGTTAAATGCTATTTGAGCCTACAGTTAAATTGTTAATTTATAATCAAAACACAGTACATTACTCTCATTGTGGCATTAAATCCTGCCCACCCTCAGCTGAAAATTGAGATTTTGAGGAAGAGAAAAATCTATCAAATAAGAAAAATCCAGAAATCCTCTTTCAATAAAACATTTTTTTGTGTGTAGTCATGACATAAAATGTTTGCTAACAGAAACACCATGGCAGTAAAGCAGCGTGCTTCTCATAGTGTCCTTAAACTATGTCAGTGAGCACTAAACATCTAATCTATGGGATAATCTCCTTCTGCTAGTGAGAAATATGATTCATAACGCAGGAAAAAAAGGTGACATTATGCTCCTTAAGGGACTAATGGATATTTGCATTATTATGTATCTTACTAAAATGCACAACAGCTTTTCCCAGTCACTGCAAGGAAATTCCCCTGGGAACTGTGACATTTATGAAGCAATAATTGGCTGTCACGCTATTGCGCTCCCTTTTAACAATTGCAGACTACTTGTGTCTCTACCATGCTTCTTACTGGCAAAGTTTATGGTATTAAATCTACAGCACTAGAAAAGAGATAAGAAAGTTGATCTATTTCACGAGGATCCAAAATATTTAATGTCAATACTGTGCTCTTGTCTAGAAAAAATTTATTCCAAAGGATTTTGCAAATAACGTATCTCTGTCACAAAACCTCCTCTACTGTGACCCGCACCTTACAAAAATGTAGCCTCTATTCCAGTGTCAGACAATTACTTTGTGATTACACTTCAGAAGGGTTATAAAAAACAGTCCTCCAGAGAAATGTACACAGTATGGCATTGCAGTCAAAAATGGAGGTCCTTCTGGTCTTGTCTTCTTTTTTAACTGAAAGCTTCCCGTCTGAGAATTAACTTCTTTTATTTTTATGACTATTGTCTATTTTTTTGGTTCATTCTCATCTACAGTCTATTGCTTTGCTTAAAATCTCCAGCTGAAGGATTTTTTTAAGTAAATCAAATTGCCGCTTTTGTTACCACAACATAAATCAAATCTAATTACACTTTAGCAACAAACCAGCAGAGCAGAATAAGACTTCTTAAAACTAGAATTTTCAGCACAAAGGTAAAAAAAACAAAATGTTTAAATTTTATTCCCTTTTTGCCATTGCACCAGCAGTAATTATGTCACTTCTCACAGAGATGCCGAAACGCTTTCTCTGAAATCAGCTTACTGTGTTTTCAGAAGCTAATCCTCTGCAAATATAGCTAGAGCACACAGCGACTGGAAAAAATAATGGACACAAAGTCTGGACACAATATTTTCTCTTCCAAGCCTCCTTACAAAGGAGAGGAAACAAAATCCCCGGCACCCCGAGAAAGAGCGGCAGCCCCCGAGGAGAGTCCCGGCATACCTGGCTTTGGTCCCTTCACTGAGGCTGTGGAAGGCGCAGCTGCACTGGGATGGGCACGAGCCACTCGCCCCTGGCAGCCCCCCGAGCATGAGGCAACACAGCAAACTCACCACGATCCACATGGCTACCTGAGCATGGAAGGACACCTGGGCTCTACACAACGTGGAGGGCTTCGCCTATTGTTTTATCCATTGACTGGTCACATCTTGTTAACTCCCTTTTGTTTTCAGCCACACTGTGATCTTCCAGCCCTCTGCTGAGTCCATCAGATAAAAAAGGATAGGCAGGGATTAAGGATGGGGACTTGAGTTATTTTCATGAAGGTGCTTATTGCTTCCTGGAACAGTACTAACAGCATTTCTTCCTTCAGGGAGCCCCTTCAAAACACCCTCCTCAGGAAATTTGTGGCTCTCGTGCAAGGAAAAACAAACATACTTTCTGGGGACCTGCATCACAGGCAAGGTAACTGTTATCTGACCAGGAATTAGCAGTCATTTACTTCCTCATGGGGATATTGGGAAGATTTAAGACAGTTATTTGTATTAATGGAATGTAAGCCTCCTATATAAGAATACTAAAATATATATATATATATATATAGCAATGCTATTAAAAGGCTTTATTTTCTTTTAAAAACTCCTATGTTGATCAAGCAATTATTGAACTGTCGGCAACATGCCTGATATCGATAAACAGTTAATAACCTAGTAACTATGCACATATTTCAGTTTATATCAGGACTAGCACATGCTCTGACTTGCTGACAAAGCAAAGCTCAGATAAGGGACCAATTTTTGCTACTTGATAAGGGAGCAGAATCCTATTCATACTAACAAAAGATATCTCATGTTTATAAAGACTATTATTTTCCAACAAGTGTGAAAGTATATAAATTACTTATACCACAAATGCACAATACTCTTACGAAAGTAAAATGCTCAAATGCTTTGGAGAAACTGATAGATAATTACTTTCAGCCTGATCAGATTGCTACCCCCCGCTTCCCAGACATACTGCATTATAGCTTTGGCAAGAAAATCAACCCCTGTGCCAGACACAAAACAGAAAACACAAGTTAAAAGTTAACAGAAATGAAGAGGGACTGAATGGAGCTGAAGAGCTAGTGATAAAGCACTAACCAGACACTACTCCTGCAGAGATGCTTTAGGGAGATATTTCTCTTCCAGTTCTGGAGCTCAGGAAAGCTTCAGTGCCAGCAAGTGTTACAGGAGAGAGTCTCAGATGCCCCACTCCAGCCTAAAACATGAGCAACTCTACTAAAATCCTGGACCTGGCCATCTGCTTCCCCCATAGAAATGGGAGTGTGGGATAAAATGTGGCTGATTGAGGCAGAAGCCATCCAGCATCCTGTTGGTCTTTCAGCATCAGTCACCAGCTTTCCTTTTCCTTACCAAAGGTCAAAGAAGAAGGGAAAGAAATTACAACAACAAAGATTTTTCTAAACATTAGGTTTTCTTGGATCTTAATTATAGTCATATTGATCAGAAAAAAAGTGCCCATCCCACTCTCTTCTGTCAGTGTTTGAAGTTGCTGCGGCTCTTCTGTCCACCTCTTGTAGATATCCATCTCAATTCAGATTTTCCTAGGAGAGAACTACAGTTCTGTACCATTTTGATAGCCTGGTTGTATCTACAGCTGCCCTTCTGCAGAGATGCATGTTAGAACGAAATCATATGAACTGCCATAAAACCAAGGAAGAAATATGAACAATCTAGTACAAAAGGCATTTTGGAGGTTAGAAGAAAAGATGGGGAAAAAATTGAAAAAAAAACACATTAAATAAATAAATAAATAAATAAATAAATAAGGACAAAAAGCCCTCCACCACAGACCATTCAACATGTAAAGGTTCCAACCGAAAGTGCTATGAGAGACAGACACATTTGGAAGAGCTGTTATGGATGTTACTCCTTAAAACTCAAATTTCTTCCAGGCTTGTGCAGCCATGTCAGATCCCTGACAAAAGACCAGCAAGGTGGAAAGGATGTTCTAAAATAAGCTTAATACAGGCAACTTCAGTTGCCGGTTGCTGAAGCTGGTCTCTTTTCATGTTGGCAACAGAGGCAATTAAGGATGCCCAGTCCTCCAGCAAAGCTAAGTGCACATGGCTAAGTGGAGTAACTACTCTCACATCTCCTCTGCTTCCCTACTGCCTCCTCTTCTCCTGTCCAGGCTGAGGATCCACCCCTGCGAGGAGGATCCTTATAGGATGTACTGGCTGAGGCAGCTCCAGCCCCTCTTCACCTCTCTTTTCCAGCATTCCTCCTTGTTGCCAACCTGTTGATTTTGCTTCTCCTTTCAAAAACATAATCAGAAGTTACCAGTCAGAAGTGTAGCAGTAACATACAAACCCACTGAAGTTTAACTAGCATGCTACAGCAACGTTGTTCCTAACAAAGATTGCTCACCAGGATTTCTGCAGCATTGCTGTTCTCAGGCAGAATTCATCCTGTGTTCTTCAGCAGAATGAAATTAAACTGGAAATTTTTCAATAATTCTGGGTAATGAACTCCCAGACTTTCAAGGTAATCTAGATGTGGTTTGGGGCTAACAATTAAACAGACATTTTATGGTGCCATAGTTTCACATAAGCTTGTTTCACAAGTTATTCCGATAATTAATTAAGGCTTGTAGCAATCACTTATAGAGAGGGTGGCCCAAAGGATTACTTTTCACCCTGCTATTTTCACATTCTACTTTTACTGTTGTTCAAAGAGAAATTCAAGTGTCTCATTATTTATTTCTGACGAGATGAGAACATGATGCAGTGCTGCTCATTAAAGATCCCCAGTCATTCTCTCATTGACTTCCATTAGGTCCCATTTCTAGATTTAATGATTTTTCAGTTCCCTTAATAATCTCCGAGCTGAGACCAAGCTTATCAGGTTTTTTAGTGTACTCATTGGTCAACTTACCTTGCTGCCCAGACTCTGCCTCAGCTCAATACTCTCAACAGTGACTGAAACATCTGAAGTTAAATTCTAATTGAAAAAGCAATTCAACATAATTAACCTCTTGCCTCTATTTTTTTTTTCCAATGCATCTGATAAAGTGGTTTCCCTCCATTGGATCTCTGGAATAATAAACTTGTTAGAAAGTAGCCAGTAACTGTATGGTAAGGTTTGCTTTCATGAACTTCAATTTTGCCTCACTAATGAAACATTTAAGTTACAACTAAATGCCAGGAGCAGTAGAAGCAAACTTAATTTGTAAATCAACAGCAATCAATAAAGCATGCCTTAGCAGCAGCTAATACCCTGCACTTTGTCAAGAAAGCTGCTATTTAGTTAACATGACAGACTCACTTCTGAACGAGAAAGAGAAAGACCTGGAGGTAGGCTGAGAGATTAATAAAACAAGAAAAGAAGTAACATTAACAGGTTTCTCATCTTGGAGTGTATTCACAAGTGTGTCTCTGAAAGGAGGAAAAGAGAGGGAAAAGGACCAGTCAACTAATAACCCAGTTATGTTTTATCAGCACTTACATGTTTGAGTTTTTCCTCCCCGCTGACTATATTATCTTATAATCCTTCATTGATACAACACAACTAAATGGTGCAATGATGTGTTAGGCAAGAAGCCACAGATACACCCCTGTTAGGCTTGATCTGAATGGTCAAGAGAGGGGGACTGCCCTCAACCTGAGGAAACTCAACAAGAGGTTCATCAGTAGGTGAGGAAAGCAGCTCAGGTAGATGAGAGACAGAAAACTGGAAGCAAAATCCGGCCACTGTGTTCAACAGACTATGAATTCACTTTTACACACAATTCTGTTTTTTCCTGAAGCACTGTTTGCAGTGCAACAGCTTTCTAGATTTTCATGGTATTTTTAAGGCTTAGGTGTATTACCTCTTCCCAACTATTGAACAGTTACTCACACATTATGCTATTTAATGTAAAATGAACACTCATTAGATAATTTCCTTGTAAGTGCAGGTGATATTTGAGATTGTAAAATCAATATCAACTTTTGCAGTGCAGAGTAAAAACAATTTTTTTCATGACAGACAGTTCCATTCCATAATGAAACTAGTGGGAGTTAGGCTCTCCACTTACAATTCTGCACTCCAAATCATACAAATTGTGCTCCTTGCTGCTTACCTAGGAAGGGAAGTAAACAGTTTCTTCTCTGCACCAAACTAAAAATATCAGTTGGAGGAAAAAACAAAGAAGCAGTCAGCAAGTGTCATTCATCTGAAGTGTAAGAATTTGTTTTGCATTCTCCTAGAATAACCAGATCCTCTATTTATATTTTTGGTGTAAGTAAATACAAAGCAAATGGTGTCAAGCTCTACTTGACAGCAAAGTTCAGCACATGGCAATCTTTCTTATCTTTCCTTGGTGGGGTATAATTCAGAGAAAAAAATTTGCTTTGTGTTTAATAAGATTAAATTAATTATTTGGCATAGTTTCCATTTTTCCTTATACACATTTTTAAAGCCAGAAATGTTTTATCAGAAAATTCTACTCACAAGCTCAAAAGCAAAGCCTGAGTGACAAACTCAATATGCTCACCTAAGTCACTCATTTTTAATCTGGCAATTGGACAGAATTTATTTTTACTTCTTTTCCCCATATGAAAATAGAAAAATATGGCATAAAGCAAATCAAACAGCATATTTTAGCATAAATGAAAACTATAAAATACCTTATTATCATGATTTTGTCTGAAAGGTTTTATTAGCAGGCAACATGGGCCAGACACTAAATCAATTTGATTAGGTAAATGCATCTCCAAGAAGCTTCTTGTACAGTGGAAAATCCTTCCCACTGATGCAAGTTGAGAGCACGTTGATACATTACGTCATTCTAAATTGGATCTTGCACTTAATGCTGATGAAGGCAGCTCCCCAGACCTATAGGGCCAAAGCCATTAATAGACCTCTAGACATGCTGAAAAAATACAACAAACCCAAGCAGGTTTTGGCATGGAACATTAAAAGTCTATCAGTGGTATTTCTTTTCTGCACACATTTACCTTAGCATAGATTTACAGAACCATAGCTCTTCTACTCTTCTTCTCCAAAGGCCCCACAGCGACAGGCAAATTCCACTGGGATTGGACATACAGGACCCCAGAGCAAAATTCTCTGGGACAAACTCGCAGTACACTCCTTTGCAGAGGGAAATCAGAAGACAAACTAATTATCTTTCTTAAAAGCCCTCTGCAAACCCATCTTTGAGGCTTAGTCTTGAGCACCAACGAGAGAGTGAATTCGTGTTGCCCTCTAGACAGGAGCTGGAAAAAGCTTCCACCCACAAAAAAATAAATGCACATGAAATGTGTGTAATTCCATGTCAGTAAATATTTTAACTACCATAAAAACATCCTCCAAGGTAATGTCAAAAAAAAAATAACACAAACACGAAAACCACAACTGAGTTGCACAGTAAATCTTTTTGAGAATACTGATGCTTCTGACTAGTTTTGTTACACACATAAGAAGGCCTTTAAAGCTCAAAACAAGTATCACCCATACATGCTACAGTTATCTGTCTGTGAGCTTTGTGCTATGCCAGCTCTCTTGACATTACAGCTGCTAGCAGAGAGAAGAAGAAAAGGAGGAAAAGAGAAGCATTGCAACAAATCCTCACTGCTGGCATGTACAGCTTGCAAAGTGCTGACTATTTCACACTTTTACTCAAACAGTGCCCAGGAGCTCTAGTAAGGCATAGGCACCCTGAAAGTTTTTATCAAAGACCAACACCTGTGTGTCTAATGGAGCACAGCCAAAGAAAACATGACACAAAGATTAGGGAAAGAAACAGATAAACAAATCAAGTGTATCATTGACTTGTACATGTATATAAATAAAACATCTAGATGTAAAGCTTAAGCTATCATGAATAGAAAAATTAATATATATGCTCTGCTAGTCATAAGCTGTTGACTGATTTCTGATCAGAATAGTAGCTAACAGGGAATTTTTACAAGTCTTCTGAAGAAGGAAAGCAAACACACAGTAAGACTGGAGAAGTAGTTATGTGTCTGTACACACATGCACACACCCACAGTTACCAAAACATACACCTAGAGCAGCAGAAATGTCTGTCTGGCAGCATCATTTTCACAGCAAAAGGTACTACTCTTCTCTGAAATGCCTCAGTCACATACCACAGTCCACATACACATAGTCCATTTTCATGGCTGGACATACCACAGTCATATCTGAAATATGTATTTTAAATTACAAAAAATTTCTTAGGTTTATATTCCTGGCCCCTCGTCTCTATTGTACCTTCATTCCCTAATTTCCAGTAAGCTTCCCTCAGTTCAACAAAATCAGCTAACTTTGGGCTTAGCATCCTCAGATGGATGACAGAGGGGTTCATGCAGTAATATTGCTGACTGCAACAACCTTTTCTGATTTGGACCTTAATAGTATTAGTCTAATCCCTGCAGAGTCACCTCTGCTTAGGAAACAGTGATTGTTTTATTTTGTTTCCTCAGGTATTCAAGAGCTTCCATCACTGTTTATCTGGCTCCTGAATGCAGATGGAGCATAATGTTTTACACAGCAGCCCTCTGCCCTCTTTCCAGTCTGACAATCACCAGCTTTCCTACTCTGATTTACCTGTCTACAACCTTGAGATTTTGCAGCCCAAGTATATGCCCCTGTGGTAGTTCTAGGAAACTTCTTGAAAGCTGCAAGTCTTACACACAGGGACCAAGAAAAATTAGGGAGAAAAAAAAAAAAAAAGAAGAAAACAGAAGAAAGAAGAAAAGGTAGAAAGAAGGCGGAAAGGAAAGCTTTTTCCTTGTGTATTTATTTTCTTGATGTTACTTTTCTCAGAGCAAAAAGCTTCTCTCAGTCTATTGTCTTCAGTGATACAATGTATGTACATATATACATGTGGTGGGGTCATAATTACATCGCCTGTGCAATTATTCTTATTTTTATCCTGATTATTGTTGGACTAAATGCTTTATTATATACATTTTTGTTTCAAACATGATTATTTTTGAAATGTGAGAGGAGGAGTTTGGAGAGGTAATAGCAGAAAATCAGAGCATGCCTCAGGTAACCTCTCACCCCCACAACTGTCCACAGGAGACAAAAAAGAAAAGTGCCATGCTTTGGTCTTTCTGTTTTGCTTTATGGGCCATTCTTCATATATTCAACCCTTGAAGAGATATATCTCACTGGCCTAAATTTGATGACCTATCCTTACAAAGATAAGAGTGAGAAAAAAACCTGGGAGGATGAGGGACGACTACGACGATCAGGAGCTTCCTCTAAGCACTGACTTGTGTGTCCCATCTGCCTGCAGACACAGTAATATTAAACTCATGCACGCCCATTCTTCTGAGAAACTCAGTTTACTTCAGAGGATCTTTGCTAGGGCAAAAGCAGGCCTACAGTCCCACTTGGCCCAGAATAACCATGGGAAATGCTGATGCTCCAAGGGCAGCAGCAGGAGGTAGCACTTGCGCTGCAGCCTGCAGGAAATGTATAAGGAGATGAAGTTTTGGTGACAGCTTTCCCTAAGGAATTCCCACAGAAGCAAAGGGGTGTGCAAGGTCCTTGGAAGATCCTGGCATCTGAGGAGAGTTTAATCACCTGTCATAAAGCCATTAAGCTTTTCTAACAATACATTGGGAAAAAAAAACCAACCAAGCTTCTCATTTTCTTGACAATTTGCTCTTCAGTGCCTATATTTTAACCTCAACAATTCTAGGCATTTTTACCTTCTTAAGTAAATGTATCCACTAAATTTTTTTAATTATTGTTTGTATTTGCTTCAATGTCTTACAAAAAGTGATTGACAGGTTACTTCATTTTGCTGAAGGACCATAAGCAAAACGATTTCTTTCCTGTGCATTCTGTCTTATTCCAACATGGCAGATTACCTATAAGATGCCCATGTAACACACAGCTCACATTTTTGTCTGTCTTAAAGGCAATTTTCTGATCAAGACTCTATAGTGAGATTCTGACTACCAAAAATTCTATTTAGAGATTGATTGGGTTTTTTTTACTGTAAAAAATTAAAAATTAGCAAAACTGAAGTAACTGAAAGTTGAAAAAGAGAGCCTGGAACTATAATTTGGAAATGGCTCATCATGAACACTCCTCCCCTCCTTCATTAGCTAACTACAAAGCAAACAATAATTCAGCAAGATTCTCACATCAGAGATGACAACAAAAGTACAACTGAAGGCTTTGCCTTCATCGTGGTTAATTCTGTTTTGTGAGATAAAATAATGTGGTTTTTAAAAGTTTCCTTATTATAAAAGGCAATTCAGCCTAAAGAAATTGCTTATTAACTGAGCTCAAAGGATTGGATAACAGAGGCTAAAACAATTAGTCAATCCTTAAAAAAACAGTAACATTTTATGGAAATGGGGGGGAAAGCCCTGGTTAATTCACAGGTGTGGTTTACAAATAATTCTCTTGATTGTCCCTGAAGCGCACTAAAAAGTGCACTGGGATAACACAAGAGGCCTTGATACATCTATTGTAAACAACGTTTATTTGATCAGGTTCCCATAGGAGCCCTCAGGAGAAGAAAGAAGCTAAAGCAGAGAGGAGCGGACAATGACTGTGGTTAACCTCAAGCTTCGAAAGAAGTGGAAAGCCACAAATCTTTTACATTCTCATACCAACAACTGGGTTGCTCCTTAATATGGTCACCTGAAAGGTAAGCATCACTCTGAAGTCGTCTTTGGGCTTTCTCAAGTCAGTGAAGAGGAAGATGTGTCTCTAGAGCACAGTTTGTCCTGCCCTAAGATGATGCTTGAGAGCTGCGCATTCCTTGCAACAATAAAGAAAAAGCCTAGATAATTAGCACATTTGGGTTTTATATGGAAAAAATTTAGAGGTGATTAATCCCTCCCTAAGTAAACACAGATCTTATACTGAAGTTGAGGAAAGCTATAGTAAATTCAGACTTAAGTAATGTTTATGAGGGAAGTATCAGCAGAAAGTTTGGGGATCTCCCGATGCAGAGACATTGGTAGAAGACCACTAAGACAAGCGAGATATACAATACCACAGTGAGAGAAAAAACAAGGTGCTTTTGTCATACATGGCCCACAAGTTCATTTGCATATGTGATCAGTAGCACAGACTCATTGAGGAATAGTTCAGAGAGTACCACGTATCTTTACAAGAGCAATAGTAAACAGATTTGCACACCAGGAGAGCTGGTGTGCAAATCCCCTTGTAATACAACTAAAACCTCACTTGAAAGCCCCTCGTGAGTTTCTTTCAAGAACTAGGTACTGGTCTTTGAACTGGAAGAGTTATTATTCTGCAGTGGGAAAGCCTCAACCCAAGAGGGAAATACACTAACAATGTTAGGTCTATCCTGTATTCTGTAGGACTGCCTTCTCCTCCAAAGTCCTGAAATACATCACTGTTCAGCAGAGAGATAGCATATTTCATTATATTATGAATATCTATATGATCCCAAAACTAGTAGGCTAGCTGAAAGCAAAACATATGTATAGGTGTCTAAAAAGCATTTTGAGAGACAGGTAACAGATCAAGGCAAAAATTCTACATATTTGATAACAATCATGTTTGGTACATCCAGCAAAGAAGTCTAGGATGCAATTAATGTTCTAGTAACTTTACTGATTTTCTAGTCTGGGTGGATTCCCATATATTTATCAAATATGTATTCAATTTAGTATGACTTAAGCTACCTGCCTCTGCAGAGGTAACTCAAACAGTAAAGGTGATGCTTCTCAGCTCTACAGCAAGTTTTGACTCTCTAAAGACTGAAGTACAGCAGTGTGCAGGAAAGCCAGCCCCAGAGCAGAGACCAGGCCAGGGTACAGGTGTCCTACAAGTGAGCCCTTTCCTCTACCTTCCTCTGCAATGGCAGCACCTCCCACCCCTACCTCTCCATCCTGTTCACAGAAAGCTCAAACCCTGCTCTGGAGCCCCTCACGTTCCTTCCCACCAGACCTGGGGCTGCCACGCTCACTCCCCAAAATCACAGCCATTGCTCCTACCTCCCCCACGCCTCCTTGGCTATACCCAGGGCTTCACCACATCTTCCTACAACAGCTCTGGAGGCAACTGCAGAGAAAATCAGATGGAGAAGAGTGCTATGCTGCCAGACTGTAAAGGAGAATGGTTATTAAGTGGCTTTTCCAGAGGGCTGTCCACGTGCTGCTCTGAGGACTTACTCCCTGCATCGTCCTTCCCATGGCCAATGCCAGGTGCCGATTTGCAGTCTGGGGCATATTCCAAATCACTCCTACCAAATGGAAACAACTTTACACAACTGCAGCTAGAAGGTCTCCAGACAATATGCTTTCTGTTTCCTTTCCTAGATGAGAAGCACTTCCCATGAGGACCAAGATTACCACTCGCTTCAGTGATACCAGACTGAAGTCCTGTGTTGCTGCATTCCCAGCCTGCTGCTGCTGAAATGCTGCAGTCTGTCATTTAAAGGCATATTTCAACAAAAAAAAGTCAAAAACGATTTGCCTAAACCTGAATAAGAAGAAAGGATTAGGAAGGCAGAGGAATAATAATACATCAATTTAAGAAAGTTCTTGCTGTGAATATAAAAAAGTGTGTCAGTAATCTGCATTGATTGCTTGAAGAAAATTCAGAGGGCATGAGCGCTCAGTTATCTTTGTACTGCACCTTTTTTTGTTGTGTTTGTACCAATGCTATTTAACAAAGATTAATATGCTCCCACCAAATCCATACAGTTTTATGAAATCCATGGAGACATCTGGCAAGAATCTATCAGAACTTTTTTCTCCATATTCCCTGCAAAAACATTAGTAACCAGTGAAGTATTCTTAAGTGAGAGGCTGCTGGCTGGGGTTAAATCACAACAGTTGGAAAAAGGAAATGGATGTTTTATTGATGCAGAAAGGAGATCAGTGGGAATTCAAAATACAAAGTTGCAAGAAAACATCAGGTTGAGCAAAAGACCCTTCCGCTGAATTTGGAAACAGTGAGTAGCTATTAAAAGAGTGCATAAGAAAGGGATCACTAAAAACTTCATCATTTAGGGAGTTAATAAATGTCTTTGGCAAACCTGTTATCATTTGCATGTTTTCTCTGGCCTCACAGGAATACATGATGTGACATCATGTCTTACATAAAAAAGAGGGAAAGGAAATGAATGCAGCTTTGTTTTACCAACTGGAAAAAGAACTATCATTAGGAGACTCTTTCAAACTCAATTATTATTCCCTATTTGCACTTTCTCTTTGCTTGAAGAAACCCATTTATAACCTGATTTTACAACTTAATTTAGCAGCCATATTGGACCATATATTATCCCATACTATCCCAATGTAGCATTAGAAAACCAGATTAACACAGCATCAAAAAAAAGTATTGAGAAACTGATGCATAAAGTTCCTGTTGACATCAATTACACTTAAGTCAGATGTCGAAACTAGAAAGTTTGCCTATGACTGACTTGTGCTACTAGACTGCAACAATAAAGTAAATAAGGTTTAGGCATGGAAACTGTTAAGATACTTGAAGAAAAGCAGCCAACAAGTTAATAATATTCAGCCTAATAAAGATCTGCTAAATCCAAGGGGGTTGGGGTAGTAGCCTACTTTCATGGAAAGATTAGTTTTGGAATGAGCAAAGTCTGCACTACAGACTTTAAAACAGACCACAAAACTACCAGTGTCCACATTTGGGAGATTTGCTTGGGAGCAAGGGTGAAGTACTTTTGGCAGGCAACTAAAAGCACCTGAAAACCCTCATGAGGGTGGTTCAAATATCTGGGTCCTTTATGCCCAGTCCAGAAGAGATGTGCAGCTTTATGTTGACAAGCATCACAATGAGCCATCCACTTTCAGAACTATCACACTAAAAAGATTTACAGCACATTTACAAGATCTAGCCCTAATTTTTTGCAAGAACATGCAATGATCACTATTAAAACACAGGTTTAGATCAACCATTTTCCCTGCTAGGAGGAGGCAGGGCTGTCACCTTCTCTATCATTAAGACATGTAGGTGAGTGAAAGACAAACATAATGATGGATTTATGTGGTGCAATGTAATTTTACCCTGCTTAAACCAAACATCTGTATAGCCTAACAAATATCATGCCCTCCTGAATCTCACTTCAAAATCCAAGAGCATATCCATCAAAATGATTACCTACCTCAAAAAAAGCTGAAAATTGAATGCCAGAGATAAAAAAAAGCACAGCAAGATGGTTTCACAACAGCCTTGAAGCTCTGATCAGTTCTCCTGGGCATCACAGCCTGTAGGCACAGCTTTCAGAAAAACCACAAAAAATCCACCACTATCTTCAGCCAAGACCACTGACTGTAAATGCACTTCCACCATGTAGTCAGGAGCATTGAACAGGCTCTGGCTGTGTCTGGAGCAAATTCACACTGCCTGACCCCTCAATCAACCAACAGCCAGGTCAGCACAGTGTGGGACCTGAGCTGGGGGAAGCCAACATCCCTTGTGCTTCAGCAACCTTTTTGCTCCCATTTCGCTCTAGAATTGTGGGGGTGAAGAAAGTTACACGTCAAAGTAGTGCCACTATCATGCCAGTGGCAGCTTGTTAAGGCAATGAGTAGGTCTGGGGGAAAGTAGTAAGGATGAGAAGTGAAGAAAAAGGAAACAAATGCACTAAAAAGGGTAGGATGAAGTACCATTAGAAGAAAACAACCGTATATAGTAGTTATCATAGCTATCACTACTCTAAATGTAGGCTGAAAATTTAGAAGTATGGCCAAGTTGCTCACTTCTAAGGGACAGGTATTAAAAATCATATAAATAATAGTAGTACAGCTAAAAAAGTATCGTTTGTTTCCCTTGGAATCTGAAAGCTGCTGTCTTCCATTCTACAGGATCCAGGCATTCAAAGAGTTATTTAATCAATCAATAGCACAACAAATGAAAGGAAAATGGTTGAATCTGTTGGAAAATGACAAGGTCTCATTTACATCTCGAATCCACTGTGTGGTTTGCTTGTGGTTGGAAGTCAGCTGGCAGATAATGAGCTGGGGTTGGATAAGCTGCATGTAGCACATACTCCAGAGCCACAGTACATGACTGCAGTCCTCAAACATCTCTCAAAGGACAGTAAGTAAAGTCCTGGGAGCACTCACCACTGGGCAGCTCACATACATCCTTGTATGTTTAAGGCTCAAAATCAGTAATTTGTGTTTGCCTTTAATCAGGCTGTGCCACTGTGCATATTAATTTAAGCCTCAGTTACAAAGGGGAGATATGTTACTATACAGAACAGTTATTGCCTCAAAAATGCACTGGCCAGTTCCTAAAAAATGGGTGAGGAGAAGACCTACAAGCTGCAGAAATTATCAGTTCATACTTTTCCTCTAATTACCAACTCAATGAGTGCCTCTTTATTTTTCAGGTCACTTCCCAGTTATATATTACATTTCCTTTGTTCCACAACCTTTAATTCTTTTCCAGTCTTGCAGAATTAACTGGACAGGTTTTTTAATCTTGTCTCTACAAAGAACTTGTTGTAATTGCAATGAATGCTTTCATTTTGCTGGTGTCTGAAATACGATTTGCAGGAGAAGGGGGAGTGCGGGTTGATGCTAGTCCCATCATTAATAACATTCTTGCAGGGATTGTAGTGGCGGGAGTAAAAACCCCAAAGCTTTTATATAATAACAGCATGTGTCTGCACGTGAGCTGCTCCTTTAAGAAGCCCTGGGTTACTGGAAGTAGAGAGATCTGGAGAAAAGGCAGCCCTACAGCTATAACAGAGGGCAGAGGTTAAATCTTTTGACATATTTGCCATAAGAATGGTCACTCCACACCCTCTCCCTGAAGGCTTCACTGAAATAGAGGTGTTTGCCCTGGGCACTGCCCTGCTGGTAGAAGGTAAGTCCGATGTGGGACCTCAGCAGCAGTAAGACTTTTTCCCCTATTATTTGTGATGAGAGGGGGAAGAAAAATTGAAATAATCAGCAGCATTTGTGGTACACTGACCGTGGTTACTGTGGCCACATTACCAGTACTTCTGCTGAATAAATCAAGGGGAGCTCTAAGCTGTTTGCAGTGAAGATCTGCACTCTATGCATAGTTGTGGCAGTGAAGTACTTCTCAAGATTTTGGGACTTAAGATTTTGTTGTTGACTTTTACAGACAATTTTATCTTCCTCAAGGGAAGGATATTGAAATGACTAATGATCTCTCAATAAACTTGGACTGCTTGTTTTGTGGGCTGTGATGACTCTTATAATCCAACACGATAGGTCCAAAATAGCCTGTGAACTCTTAGCATGCATCCAGATTGCGTTGGTAGAGCTGCAATTAAGGGCTGCTGGGTAAAAGTAAACAAACTGTATCAATTTCATTTAGCCAATGTGGACTTTTCTTAAGGCATAAGCCACTTCGTTGAGAGACTGCAACAAAACTGGGAACTGGCAGCTAGCAAAGGGGGTGCCAGGGACCTGCGGCTGTTAAAGTTAAAATAAAGTAAACGACACCTAAAACTAGATGTGGTCTAACACATTTATGATTTACTAAATACAAGTATTTCCTGTAGGGCTTTAGGCAGAATGTGCTCAGCAGATTGGCAGTAAAACTCTTTGTCAACAGACTTAGCAGATCAACCTAAATAAAGATTAATTCACTTTCTGAAGACTCTGAGAGAAAGGCGATGAAGACCCCTCTTTTTATTTTTTGTGGCAGCTTATAAGTGCAGTTTGCAGGAAAGCTATGGGGAAGAGTTGCATTTACTTTATTAACTGGACACATTTGCTGATCTGAAAATGAAAATTCAAAGCTATCATTTTTAAATTTAGTAAGTTCTCTATTTGTACACTCATGCTGACCTTCAAGAGAGCAGAATGTGGTGAAGCCTGAGGCTTAAAAAAAACAAGGGAAAGACAGAAAAAGTTGATGTAGTAATAACTCTTCAGCTCTACTCTAAATATGCTCACAACATATCTCTCCTAAAGGCTTCTTTGCATTTGGGAGAGTTGACAGCAGTTCTACCCTGTGGGTGGGAGGTAATCTGGCAGGGAGGAAATAAGAACAGCAGATCTCAAATGGCTCCAAATATTTCTCCTGGAAATATTTTGTTATATGTTGTGTAATAAACACACATCAGCTGTTACTATGGTTATGCCATCAGCCATTAATGCAATTAAGGTAGAAGCAGGATTTTAGACTAGAAAAAAATCATCCATCTTATGTAACTGCAGAATTAAGACAATGAGCATAAGTAACTACACTACTTTACAGAATTAGGGGATATAGAGTTTTTCTGTGCTACATAATTTCTATTTCCAAGAAGAACACAAAGAAAAAGACACCGTGTCTCTCATCTAACTGAAACTTAGAGATTGGATGTTGAGTCAGAGCCTCATCAGAGTTAAAATAATTCAGGTCACCTTGAAAAGGGCATTAAAGGACAAAGCTTGAATTTAAACCAGTGAAAAATGGGTTTCAGAGTGGCACAGCTCTATGCTGGGTGAATAGCTGGGGTTGCTTGGATGATTCTGTCTGAGGACCAACATTTATTTATTTTTTTAAATCTGTCAGTGACTGCTTTTCATAATTAGATTATTCCTTTCCATGTATAGTCTATTGACGAGGGGCAGTAATAAGATTGAGCTGATGTGATTCAAGCACTGTGTAGGCTAACCTTAGACAGAAGCCCAAAGGGAGCCAGGCTGACTGAAACACAGCTGAGGGATTTCTATGCTTAGACACAAAAGAATGTTATAATTGATACTGAACACAACCCATTTCTCTATCAAAGGCAGGCCTGGAGATGTGTACACCAGCAGCATATGCTGGCTGTCAGCCCCCCTGAAACTGCCTCCCCTGCATCTCCCTTGCTCTGAACTATGTGTCCCTGGATGAACTCTGACAACTCAGTTTCTCTTATTATAACAAAAAGCAGAATTACAAGTAAGATCAAACCATTTCTGCTCCACGTGACTGGCCATATCCCTGATGCAGTTTGGAGCACTGGCTTCAGCTGTCACCTACAACTTCTCTCCTGAAAGCCTTTGTAACTTGCGTGCAGACCGACCACTACAGATTTATTCCCTGCGTGCGCATGAGTTTCCACTGTAATTATTGTTCCCTCATTAAAGAAAACAATAGTATCATTGTAGATGTTTTCCATTTCCAGTTGAATCACACCACACAATTCTGTCTTTCAGCCCTGCTCGGTTTCTGTCTGAATGGCTTGACAATTCTCTCCTTCCGAAAAATCAAAGAACTCCGAACACCCAGCAACCTGCTGGTTGTCAGCGTTGCGCTGGCTGACTGCGGGATCTGCATCAATGCATTCATCGCTGCCTTCTCCAGCTTCCTAAGGTACATCTTAAAGCTTTTCCTAAGGGATGCTCAGAAGAACCACATGAAAATTAATAGCTTAAGTTGTAAGAGATCAAAGTAATTAAATGACTCTCTCTCTACCACAGCACATAGCCAACCTTCTTATTCTCTCAATTTGAAACGGGAAAATGAAACTCTATATAGTTCTACCAGGCAAGCAGAAAAGCAGACTTTACTGTGTATAATCACTGACAGAGTATAAGATTGATTATAGAAGATATTTAACCAGACAGCTTTACCGGTCATTATAGAAGCTACTTGAATACCAAAATACCATTCACTAAACCTCTAGATTGACCCCAAATTTATCTGCAAGTCTTTATCTGTTTGGGGGTTTTTTATTAACCTTTCTATTATAGCACTTATTTGAGAAGTTTCTGGAAAATTAAAATGCAGATCCGTTACCAGGGAGCTCACATCAGTTATGACACAATTGTTTTTCTACATTTTCACACATGTCAATCATTTAATCAGAGGACAGAAACAACATCAAGCATTTTAGTAAATAATTATGACAAACAAATCACAAGCAAATCATACTCAAAAAACCCACCACCACTATATAAAATAGCTGATCAATAATTTCACCTTGGTATCATATTTTTACACCCTGGAAAGACCTTTAATTGAAAACAGAAATGTATTTCAAGCCAGAATGTGACCACGTTATTTTCTCTTAATGGCTATAAAAAGTATTTACAAATTAACAAGTAAATAAGTTCCAATGGGGCCTTATTTAATAATATTTTACCTCCCATATAGGTCAGTCTTGTTTCAGACACTTACGTCCAACTGTAGTCAATAAAGACACCTTTACAGAACTGGAGCTGAGAAGCCAAGGTCAATATATCAAAATAAGCTTGGTTTTAACCATTGCAGGACCTTTTCTTTCAAATAGGACCACAAGTTTCCCAGCCCCTCAAGCAGTAAGCTGTCTCCTGTTCCAGGGGTAGTCTCCTTATGTATTATACTGGTGTTCTGTAAATATATGAGAAAGGAGATTGCCAAAGATTTCTGCCTCACAGCCGTGTTTATGAGCATGAGTCAGTTTAGATGAACACAGAAAGAAAAAAAAGTCATGGCTCCTTTTCGTTCTGTGTCTGCAAAGACATTGGGAAGTTCTTTTCCTTCTTTTCATTCTACGTCTGCAAAAATATCGGAGACCTCAGTCTGGCTATCAAGAGTGTTTTTATTTGTTGTGAGCTTTTGTACTGTGTTGCATGGTGAACTCTGACTTTCAAAAATTCATTTGCTACCTTCACGCATTGATGAATTGGCTGCTCATAAAGGATACAAATTTCAAAGATGTGGATAACTGTATGTGGATGAAATGTAGATTTCAAATTTAAAACCTCCAACTTTTCAATACAAAAATGCAGGGTTATATTTTCTTCTCAGTATTAAGAGTAGAAATAGCTGCTGTACTGTATCAGACATCACAGCAAGAAAAATGCTGGCATATACCTAAAGGCAACCACAATAGCATCTTTTACAATGTCTCTTGGAGAGCTCGAGCACAGTCTTATCATTTTACCCTCTCTGTTAATGCAATTTCCAAACGTGTCTTCATCTTTCTCTATCATTTTCTTAACATATTCCTTGTTTGTTGACAGATACTGGCCCTATGGTTCTCAGGGCTGTCAAATTCATGGATTCTGTGGCTTCCTGACAGCATTAGCCAGCATTAACTGCAGCGCTGCAGTCGCCTGGGACCGATACCATCACTACTGTACAAGTAAGGGCCACAATTTACTGAGCAACCCCACCCAGATTCTGCTACAAGGCAGCTTGCTTAGGTTTCTGAGAACGAAAGAAAGCACATAGCTATTATTTGTGTGTCTTACACATAAGTTTGTTTATTTTACACACTACAGACAGAGCAAATATAAACAATTTCTCCAAAGGACCTCTTCCCATACAGGGAACAATCATCAACCACCTTCAGGAGATGTTTTTTCTTCCAGATCACATCCAATTCGTGACCCTCTTGCCATGCTTTCTCTTAAACCACAAGGGTTTTCAAAACAAAATCCCAAACAAAATTTTTCCTTCACATCGAGGAAAAAACTATTCACCTTGGGCTTTCATCCAACACCCTGCTGCACACCAAACAGATATTTATGCCCATGCAGAGTTTACTAATTACAGATGAATTTGATGTAGCTGGAGAGCTGCCTCTGCAGAGACGGCAGCTGGAACAGAGCCCATGCAGAGGCATGATCAGGCAGACAGAGCTCAGCAGCCCCTTTGTGTGACACACAGGCATTTTGGGGTGCCAGAGACATTTGTGGGGTTTATGTTTTATTCCAGGCCCCCTTATAAGGACTGGAACTTGATACATTTGTTCCCAAGCAAGGAACAAATTATCTGCAAGTTTCAATAAAAACGGCAGAGCTATTTTTAAGTACTAATTGATAAGAGCAGGAATGTGTTCATGTGGGTTTTTTTCCTTAGTAAAGGCCATTTTCTGTTTCTTTTTTTCTTGCAATTTAGTTTTTAACTAACTCTGACACCTTAGCTGGATTTAATGGAAATCGAATGTTAGACAGGGAGATCAACCTATGAAAATAAATTTGTCCTTTTTTGTCAACTTATGAAAGAATATTTTTGATTTAGGTGAGAAATAGAGATTGACAGGATTTACGAATATATGAATTTGACTTCTATCACAGATCTTCCTCCCAGTATTTGGCAATACTTCATTTGTGCATTCGATTCAATCCAAGAGTGGAAATGTCTGCTGAATTAGGGTGCTGAGTTGGATTTGGTGTCTGTAGGGACTGCTAGGATTTGTGCTGGAACTCCAGCTGTGCACTAGCCACTGCTGTGGATATGGGAGAATAACTCCATTCTCTTAGCTAGCCCAGAAGCTGGGAAGCACAGCATAAGGCTTTATCATCAACTGTAAAACAAATTGGCAGCCTTGTGAGCACTGGAACTGGCAAAACCTGCTGTCTTGTAACTAAAACACGGTGCACAGGGATGATATTCCTTTTGTATAACAGGATAGACCCATGCTGACTGCTCTGTGGGTGCTTTCATGGGGACTCACCTCTCCCCAGACATCACCTTTCACAGTAAATGCAGCAACTTAGTACCTGTCAGTCCCCACTTCCTCCTCCAGTTTACTCTAAGTAGCCAGAGTTCTCAAAAGTTATTGGGAAGGGACTGAATGACAAGCACAGGGTATACAGTTTCATGCCCTTCATTATGAAAAGGGAAGAAGACACAATATGAAATACAAACCTATTCTGAAAGGACAGAGAACCTCTTCAAGGTCTTTTCCAACCTTCACTGATCTATGTTTCTATGACATCCTGGCACTCAGCAACGTTTGAAATGCCCTAATCTGCACTCTTTGGCCATTTTGGCAGTCATGTGGGAGCTCTGCCGTCTGGGAGAAACAGATGAGGTCCTCCCATGTAGATATGCAGCTTTTATGTTTCCTGCTAAAGCCTGTTTTTTTCCAGAAGAATGAGGAATCCAGAGCACCTCATGTAACCACATTGTTCTCAAAAAAAGCTGTGTCTCTTTGGCAATGTTGATAGACAAATTCAACCCTCCTTTTGTTGTGATAAAGCACAGGTTGCTTAGACCACTTCATAAAATATTTTCTAAAGGAAATTGTAGTCATTTGTAGGGGAAGAAACTGCTGAGCTGCAGTGCTTCAATGCCCTCCTCTGTTAGCATCCACACAACCTTTCAGGCACAGCCTCCATGTGATTAAAGTAGCAAATGGTGAAACACTCCCAAACCACACAGGGAATATATTCAATCTGATGATCCTGTTGAGGTGAAAAGGTTGCCAATTTTTTGTTCTGCAACTCTAGCAGGAATTCAACTAAGGCAAGGAAATTCTTTTTTTCATGTCTAGATAAAGGACCCCAAAAAAGCAGGCTGTAAGCTAAATCCATTCTAACACCCCTTGGACATCAAAATGTGTTTGGAGCTAGAAGAGCAGCATCTGTATTTTACAAGAGAGAGCCTGAAAATAAGCATGTCTTGGAAAGACATTTTGCTCTCTGCAACATTGACTTTAATGCCTTTGTGTCATGACTTCCTCCAGTCATGAGCACACACTACATTAAGAGCACAGGCAGAGAGACCCTAAGGCCACAAACTTCTTTACTTTGCTCAAATTGTTACTTACTGATGGCCAAACATGGCTGCTACAGCGAACACTTTGAACAACAAAACCTAAAACCCAGAAGGTGCTCAGGCCCTGTGGCTACTCCAGTAAAACCAGCCCTTTCTAGTTGCATCCTTCACGTGCTGATTGCAAGGAAGATTAACTCATATTTCACAAACATGCTATATCAAGCCTGCAGGCTATACTGTGTTCTCAATCCATACATTAAACTCCTGTTGACACTGGTGCACGTTGCATGCCTGTACAGAAGGTACAAAATACCTTTGCCTAAAAAACAAAGCTATCAACCTTGTATCTTCATTAGCCAGGAAATGATAATCCTTCCAAACTCAATTACATCATCCCCAATTTTTTTGTCATGTCCTAACAGTTTCCCAAGAAAACCTTTGCTGTAGCATTCCTCAGCTTGACACTGGATTATCCACTATCTGTATTTCTGAGGAAAAAGGGGCTGACGGGAATGTGAGAGATTACTATGATGATAGGAAAATTTGGGACTTTACAGCCATTCTGGATGCCAATAACACAAATTTGCTCACCAACATTCTGAAAACAAACAAGTTTTTACATTTGGCAGTCAGTACAACCCTCAGTGACAAAGCGCTAGCCTTTAGAGTGTATTGATAACTAGACAAGTCACTCTTCAGAAGTGAGGTTGATATTAAGCATAATATTGGCATAAGGAAGAAAATAGTATTACCACCACACGCGATAGAGAAGGTAGAGTTTCAAGATATTTTAGTCTGCCCTCTTTTGGTTTTTTCCTGCCAAGCAACCACACTGGGCAACTATCTTTTCATCCCCTAAATGTAGCTTTGGGGCCTATGAGGTGCTACGTTCACAGCAAGGAGAAGAGAACCAAAGAAATAGCCTGAAAGTATGCAGTAAGAGGAGAAAAGGCAGGGAAATATGAAGAGTATCAATGTCAATCACCAGCAAGATGGAAAATCAGATAAAATTGTATTTCAAAATTTGATCATTAAGGGGAAAAGAAGAAAACAGAAGTAGTTTTATGTTAGCACCTGACAGTGAAGAAGGAAAGGGCAAACTCTGAGGAAGCTGTCTGTCAGCAGCCAAGCATTCAGGACAGAAGGTGACAGTTTATATCAAGGTAGACATTATAGTTCTCCCTCCTTGGCCATTCAGAAAAGAAAAATGTCCTGAATTATGTTAACATAACAAGGGAGGAAAGAGGCAGCAGCCTGGGAGGCCTCTCTGGAGCTGGGATCAGGCAGGCAGAGGGCAGCTGGTAGAGATCCCAGGGGATCAGTGACCTGGATAGCAGGCAGTCACCTACCACAGAGATGTCCTTGCTGAAGGCATCTCAATTAAGCACATTATTCATTTTGGTGAGGAGCTGTCACACTGCCACCAGAAGTTTGTGGAGAGGGGAAGGATCCTGGTCAGTTTTTTCCCTTTCATAAGTACAGTTACAGTTTTAAAAGGAAAGAAAAAAAATCTAGAAGATTTTATACTTGCATTTAAGAATTAGGGGGAAATGGAAAATCTGAAGTGATTTATGTCATTACTTCTGTCTATACTACAAAAGAAAATATGAATAAAACTAGCAGGGATTTCACAGCAGAATTCGATTTCAAGAAGTAGAATTGCAGTGAGTTTTATCTAATCCTTAACATTCAAGGAAATCTGGGTTGTTATATCAGTATTCAAAAATTACCAAACTACCATTTGTTCCAATTTCAGCTGTCAGCTCTGTCAAATCAGGAGCAAATCCTTAACTCATGTCACATCTACTGCAGCCACCCTGCCACATTGCCTTCATCTAGTTTTGCACCTGTATTAGTTTTCCCTGACAAAACGTCAATGTTTATATAGATCTTGCATTTTTCGCTGAAGCAGAAGGTAATCACCAGAACAGCTCTATGATCCTGGAGAACCACAGCAAAAAAAAAAAAAAAAATCAATGGAGTAAAAAAATCCCTTAATTAGGTTATTTTAAAGAGCTTTTTCTAATAATATGCAGAAAATAAGCTATTACGCATTGCAGTTTTCTTATTTCTACAAGAAATGAGTGCTTGTGAGCACCAGTGACTGGTGCTTTTTGCAAAGCAGATTAAGTAGGTACTAACACCTACTTTACTTATGACTGATACATATTTTTGCTTATAAGACTTTCAAATATCTTCGTCTTTGACAACATTCTAATCTTAAGTGATGCATGCCATGAAGTTTGGTACAAGCCATATTGTTCTGGAATATATCACAACTTAATATTATACAGCTATTATAACTAAACCATTTGCAAGAATGAGGAAAACAAACTTTTTTCTGTCCATCACAGAAAATCCTGTTCACATTTTGATTGAGAAATTCCCTTTGAACAGCAGGCTGAAATCTAGCTGAAAGGTAGCCACTGTGTCGGTGATGTATTTTTTGCTCTTTCTGTGAAAATCAGCTAAACATTTGAAAAAATCATAAGTCTTAAAAAAATCTACATTCATAAACGTTCCCTCAAACTAAAGATGGAGATACAGTTTATGGTTATGTCACCAAATACTGGACATCATAATCAAAAGGATGACTATCCCATACTCTATCTAGCACTTTCTAAAATTTAAGCTCTTGACATCAGAATTTTAGTAATCTTTGAATGATGGGGGGAGGATTCTGTTTATGAGAGTGACCTTGTTCTGTCCCAAAGCAATTACAGAAGCCATTTGAAATCCCCTGTATTAATACTGCACTGTATGGAAAAGAGAAGCTTTACTTTTGCTTTTCAAAGGGAGAAAGCCAGAGCACAAGAGTGATTAGACTTAATAGGACCAAACTGCAAGCACTGGGCCCTAATTAGGAATTATATCTGTAAGCATACGCTGAACTCCATGCATAGACATTTAATTGAATTAGGACCTACACAGCTATTATGTTAAATTTTATCAGGCCCAAAAAAGTCATTTAAAGTAAAGAAGTGGCCTGCTGTGCACAAAAACAACCAAACTGCTTTCCACCTAGGCTCTTACTGTCAGCCTTCTCAGGGGAGGACATTTTTGCCACGTGAACCAATCACAATTCTTTCACTGTTCTTGTACTGAATATTTTTTTCTGGGTAAAACTACAATAATATCGAGCTTCTTTACTTTTACATTCATACATGTTTAGCTGCTTTTAATGTATGAGTAAATATTTTCTGAAGGGTCAACAAGCAGCTGATTTCACCCGGTCTGCTTCACCATTAATCTCATTTTGCAAAAGGTTAAAGCCAAAAGGAAAAACTTAATTGTGTTAGTTCTGATTCTCTCTTCTAGTCTCCAAAATAGGATTCCTTAAGTGTGAGGAGAGAGAATAGAGGAACTCAGCCCCAAGATGAGATTTCCAAAGGCAGGCTGTAAAGACATGCCTGGGGCCAGACTCATTTTTGCATAGTTCTCCATTCTACATCTAATAAGAAAATGGTGATCCCTAACGTATGTGGAAAAGTAACTAAAATAAACTCTTTCTTACAGTTTTTCATAGAAAAGGCACAAATATTAAAGCAAAATTTAGGGAAATAAAGAGAAAAAAAAGCAAGTTAATGAAAAATGAGAACTGGTGCCTTGCTGAGCTCCCAGAGCCCTGACAAGCATGTGGGCTCCCAAGGTGGAGGGAACTGAGGCAGAGCACTGCCAGCCACAAGCATGGGGTGGTTTCCCCTGGAGTGTTCTATGGGCTGCACTTTTCCCATTAAAGAGCTCAACATGGCAATCTTCATTAAAGCCACTCTTGATAGAAAATACTTGAAAGCCATTTCAGCATGAGGCCTCACAACTCTCTTGTTGCCTGCACATAGCCCAGCTGGAAGCACACACGCCAGAGGAAAGATGTGGCACCAAGAGACTGGGCATCACGAAAGATCCCACAGGTGGTTGCAGGCAGGGGAGCAAGAGTTTCTCCAGTTTTTCTGTGCAAGATGACAGCAGGGAAGGTGGGATTATATCGGATTAAATCAATGCAAGGATCTTTTTGTTACATGCAAAGATCCATAAGGTGCTGGTGTGTGACCAGGACCCGGTGCCATCAGAGTGCCTCAGTCAGGGCCCATCATGCTTTGAAACCTTCACAATACTGCAGTAGTTCATGAAGTGAAAGGATGGGGCAAAAAGAGAACAAAATTTCTGCCACAAGATACCACAAAAAGTAACTGATATTAACTATTTTATTAAAACTGCTGAGAATCAGAAACCCCACAGGATTTAGTTCAGGGTTTTTTCAGAATACCAGAGGGCTTACCACTTACAAAATTTTATTCCCAAAGCAATAAAGCTGCTTTTGGCATAAGCTTGTTTTAAAAGATACACAATTCAGATCCAGGTTTCAGTGCAGCTGCTTTTGATAATGCCTTTAAAACGCTGCTAGAATATGTAAAACACAAAACAAAGCTGACAGCTTATGTAATAAGCTTTGTCCCGGTTGAATTTCAAGTTACAGTTGTGTAAAGCCAAGATACGAGAACTGCTATGTAGAACACAAATGGACATCTTGGATGCTTGTTTGAGCATATACCTAAATTGCGCTCACTTAAGAAAGATACAGTTTAAGCTACATTGTTTCTTTGAAACAGAGAGATTACAAATAATTACAAGTTACTAAAAAGTTTTACTTGTATTGCTAGTTCCATAAATCAAAACCTATTCTTTTATTTTCATCTATGTAATTCTAGAGTCATATTATGTCAGTATTACAAAGCAATACTTAAGCTTTTGAACCAAACTATATCTTCTATGTAGGAATCATGTGAAAGAGAGATATCAGCCATTAATAATTCTTCACTAGCAATTACTACAAAATAATGTTTTAAATAACAGAAAAATCAAATTTTTTTTGTAACTACCATATTAAACATAGAATATTTATAAAAATGATATTCTTTACCTTTTTTCCTGGTATTTAAATTGAAATGTGTACACCTGTCCTTTTCCACGACTAATTTTTGAACACCTGCACCAAACAAATTTTCCAAGTTGATTTTTAGTGCAATTCAAACTCTAATTCTTTTCCCTGAAGAACCTCTGGAAGATAAGAAAAAGCACAGAGATATAACCAGCATCCCTGTAAAAGGACAGTTTCACTAACAAACTCACTTTATTTTCCTTCTTTAAAATATACAAGGACATTACCACTCAAAATAGCTACTGTGGAGTTTCTGGTCTTTCCTAGAGCTGCTACCTTATAGAGACCTCCAGTTTGTGTGGCCCCATATGCTCTCCACCCATGAGTCAGCCACGTCTGACCCCATGGCAGGGCCTCACCTCACACACCTTACCCCCAGTCCTTTCCGAGAAAGGTCAGAACAGGCCTGAATCTTCCTGCCTGTTGTCATGATGCTGCTGTTAAGGGCAGACAAAAAGATTGCTTCCCAACCTCAGCGAAAATTACATCATTACTTCTCCCTAATGGGAGATTTGATTAGAAAGGAGCAGTGGGAAAAGTCACCGTTCTCCTTGCCGGTGCAGCTGGCGTCATGGATTATTCAGCATGGCCATGACGACAGACATTAGCCTCCATAACAAAATTATCCAGACCTTTTGACACGCAAGCAGCAAGACTAATACAATATCCTGCAATAGCAAGGAAGCCTGCCTGCTTCTCCATGAAGAAATACTTCCTGTGTCTTCTGAAGTTTCCAGTCCATCATTCCATCCATTGACCTATTCCTGTGATATTTTACGAAACCGGGTGAGATAGGCACAAGTGAACATTTTTATTATAAAATTAGAAAAAAAAAATCACTAGTGCTGAGCTTCACATTTCCTGTTCCAGGCTAAGCAATGATCTTAAGGGCAAAATTACTTGTCCAGTAGTATTTTTAGAATGAGATCTGTTTTCAGGTTTTGTGTATATATTCATATATATATTGATGAATAGCAGTTTTAGAATAGAGTATAATTGATATCCACATGTGCCCTGCACTCCCAGCCAGGCAGGAAGGAAGTAGGCAGGGGCTGGGGAGTGTGTGCAGAGTCACATTTCTGATCTGACCCACACACTGCAATGGGACTCTAGTTCTTCAAACACTATTTATTGCATCACCCTGTTCATTCTACTCTTTGCCTCACCTGAGTCTGTAAACACTTTCCCAAAACACAAGAATATAAGGTTTATAACAGCAGCTGTATCTCCAGTGTGGTACAAAGCTAAGCAGTAATACAGCATTTGTCTAAGTAAAGCACACAAAAGGGAAGTACAGTTTGCTATTTCCTAAAGTTTAAAAGCTTCCTTCATATTTTATGCCAGACTGATTCCTCCAGACACAGGTCAGCTTCAGGGTACAAAACACAGACAGCTGCTTGTTTTTGCCTGAGGCCCAAGGGCCGGACAGCTTTTCCCAGTGGTTTTGTTTGGATCATGGAGATTCCCTTTTCTCTTCCCACAGGGAGCAGGCTGCAGTGGAGCACGGTCATCTCCATGATAGTGTTTGCATGGCTGTTTGCTGCCTTTTGGGCCGTGATGCCCTTACTGGGGTGGGGGGAATACGACTACGAACCCCTCCGAACCTGCTGCACCCTGGACTACAGCAAAGGGGACAGGTGAGGGCCAGGGCCAGCTCCCAGAGGGGTGGGGTGGAGGCTGCCATCCCCTGGGGTGGCCTCGGCAGCACACCAAAGCTGCTGTCCCCCATCACTGCTGCTGGGGCAGATGTCCCTCCCAAAGGCTGCCTTGACTCACATGGTGACATGTGGGAACAGCTTCCTAAGGGGGAGAGGCTGGTGCTTTTTTTCTGCTACTCCCTTGCTCATCTATAAGGGAGCATCTTTTCTGTGTTTAGGACTTAAACCTCTTTCAAAGGGGTTTTGGGTCTATACAGACCAGCGCAAATGTCTGAGCAGGGTTGTTTGGGTTTAGAAAGCAAATACCTGTTGTAATTTTCTACAGTATTATCCATCCCACACAACAGCACGGCACAGCTTAACTGCCCTTCAGCAAATGCTGCAACTAAAGCATGTTGACAAAACTGGTTTTAGCAATTTTAAAAATACAAATTGGTAAATACTAACAGCAAGTTTACATAAATACATTAGACAGGAATTAACGACCTCTTTTTTTTCCCCCTCCTCACCCTTTCCAGAAACTATGCCACATACCTTTTTTCTATGGCTACTTTCAATTTCCTGGTCCCGGGCTTCATCATGCTGACGGCCTATCAGTCCATACACCAAAAGTTCAGGAAAAGTGGGAACTATAAGGTAAGAAAGTTCCCTCAGCCCCTGCAATCACCTTGCCAAAATAGGGCTACATCCAGTAGAGGCAAAGTCCTTGAAGAAAAAAAACTATTTCTTTCACGAAGGTTTTGGCTCAGCTCCTTCTGTGCTGACTCCCCAGTGCTACTTGAGTAGGAGGGTAGTGCAACACAGGATAGGGCCACTTAGAAAGTTCATGGAAACATTATTCTTAGAGATTTCAACATTTTACCAGATGGCCACATCTGCCCCAACCTAGTGCTGTAAACAGTTCCCCATCAAAGAGGGAGTTGGACCAGTGATCCTGAGGATTTCCCTCCATCAACACTGGTCCAACTCTCCTCACAAAATTAACACAGAATATTTGCCAAAAGCATATCAATATTTATCCAGAGAAATTTAGCTCAGGAAGGATTGTTATTTCCTGCTTTGCTACAAGCCCTTAGCTTATCACTGAGGAAGTCAGACAGAATTACAGCTCTGAAAGGAAACACGGAGGCACCCCATGAGGGGAAAAGGGCCTTCCCATACACATTGTGTTTTCACTTGGCTGAGGAAATTCAGAAATCTTTATGAGCTGAAAACAAAGGTTTGTGCGTGGCAGTTTTATGGGAATGTAATGTGGTGATTATATGAGTTGTTTCCTTAGGTGCAGGCCATACAGTCTGGGGCACTGTGCGTGGCTGGTGGGCACAGCCCGACCCCTGCACTCAGTAAAGACAGTTAGTTCTCAAGGGGAGTGTTATATCAGCAAAGAGACAGTCAGGCAGACTGGTTTGTAGCTGACTGGAATAAATACATGTTCCCTCTACATATTTCTTGAATAAATCTCAGTGATCATTATGTCTATTAGCTTTTCTTTCAGTGAGTTTACATGCATGTGATTTCTTTCTTACGATATTCTATAGCTGTGCAGACAAGTTACAATGAAGAAAATTTAGGGATGAAATTATTGTTTCTCTAGTCATTAATACTTTTAAGATACTTGGAAACAGCTGACCATGAACACCATGGATAGGGCCCCAGCATAAAGGACAGAGGAATCCTACTACCACAACGTAGCCACTGCATCCATCTGTTGCACTGCCAGAGCAGTGGCTTCATACAGTTTATTTGTCTGCAAGACCATCTAAGAAGTCAGGAATTTTACCTGTTTTTAAATTTTCACATTGATTTATCCCTTCAGCTGCAATTACTGGCCTTGGCTTCCATATCTAGAACACATTCTGATTTAACTGATCTACCACAAGGTATTTTGCCACCTCTGCCACTCCCCACCCACACCTGGCTTTGTGCCCACTGCACAGGCAGCCCTGGAGGCAGAGCAGCAGTGGGGTCACACATCCTGTTGGCTGATCCTCTCCTGCTACTGAACACAAACCTCTCCCATCCATTTGGTGCAGCATGTGATTGTGAAACGCAAAGGAATTTATTGCTCTTGTTTTTCAGTTTAACACTGGTTTACCTTTGAAGACACTGTTCATCTGCTGGGGTCCCTATTGCCTTTTATGCTCCTACGCAGCAGTGGAAGATGTGATGTTCATTCCAGCGAAATACCGCATGGTACGTCTGTGCCGCCCGAAGGAATCCAGACAATCACATTCTCCTTACTCTCCTCTCTCTGTTCCTATGGAACAATGCCAATTTACTCACAACTGGGTTTACTTGTTAAAACACATATATATAAAGTAGATCTTTTCCTCAAAGCATTCTGTTCATCTACCACTTTTAAGGCAAAGCAGCTAAGCACAGTGACATAACGAGCAGTGCATTACTGCTTTGATCAAGCAGAAATTTGGGAAGTCAGGGGTTTTTTTTTCTTCAGCAGTCAAGGATCTGTAGCCTGTTCTGCTTCATGGTGTGTAGGAGCTTTTTGTGTCCTTCCCAAAGTCAAGTACCAGTTCAAAATTTTCAGTTTTGAAGAGACTGATTGACTCATTCATATTTCTAATACTTCTCCATCCTCAAGGAAGCTGTAATTGATCTCTCCTAAGGTTATGCTGCCTCCTCTTTCCCCTTTATTCTACGAGTCTTGGCTCCAAAACCACCTCTGGGACTCAGTAATATCATATGAAACCTTTCAACTTTCATTCAGTCCCCAAGAATCAGCCCAGTTGCAGGTCACCAAATTCATTACTGTATTCAATATCCCACATAAAATGCATTAGCAACATCAGCCCATTTATTCATCAGAAGGTGTCCATGGCACAGCCTTCACTCCTCCTAAGTGTTTGTATCCACTCTCAACTGAAATATCCCTGTTTCAAGCAATAACAATCTAAATTCTTTTACCCGAAGACTATAATTTCTGGAGCAAGGACTTCCAACCAACCAACTTGCTTTTACTTCTCATCTTTCTGGGGGTAGCACAGTACTACCATTGGAGACAGGCATCTTTTTGGTAAAGGGAAACTGAACCTAGGCTGAAATCAGCCAATTGGCTCCTCAGAGTATTTTGCTATTAATAAATATTGTGTCTCACGACAGATTCCTGCCCTTGTTGCCAAGGCTGCGCCAACGGTGGATGCCTTCGTATATGCCCTGGGAAATGAGAACTACAGAGGAGGAATATGGCAGTTCCTCACAGGACAGAAGATTGAGAAAGCAGAGGTTGATAACAAAACTAAATAACCCATTATGGCATTAAGCAAAATTATTGCAGGTACATCAGTGAAAGCAAAATGCTAGAGAAAACTGTGTGCATTCTCTGATATGTATGTGCAAAGGTGGTTCCACATTGGAAAGGCTGTGTATTGGCTACAAACAATGAAGTACAAAAAGAAAGCCCTCCAGATAACTGTCCAAACCATCAGGAGCTGCTTGTCAAACAAGCTGCCTTAAATCTGTGTTGATTGTCATCAGTCTCATTTTATATGTCACTGCAAATAAACTATGTGCTGGAAAGCATTTTTTTTCTCCTGATAAAAGCTAACGTAAAAGCTCAGCAAATTAACTGAAGCAGGATATTCATTTATCCAGTGAGGCCTCATCAGATCAATCTGTGCAGTTTGTCCATATGGTAATGTCTGGATTACTAAAAGATTAAACCAGTATCCAGTATTACACCACATGTCTGTATAAATACCTTGTTCATCTGAACAACTCATTTTCAATGCCTCCAAAATGGGAGTTCCCAAATTTCCATCATGAATCTGATATCCTACTTCCATAAAAACATTTTAGCAGGCATGTTACCCCAGTAAGGAATATTAGCTTGGCTCCTATTCAAATGAATCACTGTGTGACATTCAGCTTTATCACACACTAAACTGCATCAGATTTTGCAGCTGCTACTTACTAGGACAATAAAATGCTTATAGTCCATCATAAAAAACATTCATCTTTTTGTTGAACATTGAGCAAAAACTAAAGGGAGGTATGAGTCAGTTTCTGGTCTAAAATGTCATAAGGATAAAAATTAACTTCACATCTGCCATTAAATTCCCCTATGATCTACATGAGTGAGAACAATCACTGAATCAGTTGTGACTGAAGAGTCTGAGCAATTAAAAAGTAATTTATTTTATAATTAACAGAATTTATATGTATTCTAAATTTTAAAATACATTTTAAACACTTGTATTTGCTCATGTTGTTCATATTGCCTATGGGATGAAAAACTGTCGGTTGATGTTGCCTGTTACTACAAGATGTGCCTCAGAATGACCCATTTGTTAAAAAATATGTGTGTGACACAGATTATGAGAGATTGTGTGTAAAAAGCCAAACCTAATTGATACTCACAGGAATCATATGGTTCATTTCCAAGCACTGACAGTGAAACGGCTTTTGAAACCAACCAAAGAAAAGGCTGATCTGTCCCTTTGATGCCTTCCAACATATTAGAAGGGAAGTTGTTTAAGGGTTACAAAAGGGTAGATGGTGCAATCCTGGAAGCTAAACAATCAGTAGGTAGAAGGGACATTCCCCTCATGGATAGAGATAGAAAATAAATATCATTTTGACACAGGAATCCCAGGGATCCCATTCAAAAATGTGCTTTGAGACTTTGCAAGGCTCAATCTGGTCACAAACTATCTGACAGAGCACTGAATAGTGCCATAACAAAATTATTCAAAATCATGACATCTAAAGTTGACAGATAAGACTTACATCTTAGATACACATAATATTACATGAGCAGATGACAAAATGTTTGCACTGGTAAGTGCAAAATAATGTGTATGGGCACAAAATTACCTTTAAGTATGTACCTACAGTGACAGGCTCTGAATATGTAATTATCTCTTTCTCAGGAAAGAGACCTGGATAAGTCTTGCAATCATTAGTTCACTTGTCAGGGGGGTCACACTGACAAATCCCAGCAGAAACACTAAAAAAGGAATAGGTAACAAAAGAGGACACATAGTCACACCATTTGAAATCCGCTTATTCAGACTTATTGAATAGGGTGCATAGTTTGGGTCATTCCAAGTCACAGAGGAATAGATAAACTAGAAAAAGGCCACAGCGATGATCAAATGCAGGGAGAAGCTTGAATACAGCAGGGATGAAATTAAGGAGAGTGCTGGCTCAGAAGAGGTGACTGATGAGGAAAGCAGAGACAGCCTTATTGAACCAGGGGTTCAGGGGGGTGAGAGTGGAATGAAGTTTGCTGCTTCCAATAGCAGGAATGACGAGACATACAGCAAAATTAATTTGAGATGTGTATTTTCTGAAGTTCATGGTTTGAGGAGTGTTCTTCATGTCTATCTACTGAAACACATTATGGCTTACATAACAATACTGTAATAGTGTAATAAATAACAGCTTCAGACATTTGGTTAGGGACTGAGTCACTTTGACTTAAAGGGAACATACCTCAGGAACTCATCTAAGGCTTCAGCTTTTAGTCAATTTTCAAATTGATTTTTGCCTTGCTTTTACTGTAAACTTTTTATTGTGGGAGTAGAAAGCAGCAGAGCTGTTTCTTTGTTCTGTTGGACAGCTACAAAACTAAATGTGCCTCTGCTTAGGTTAGTGTTTTCTTTTTTCATTAATTACTGAAAACTAGTGATGGGTAAAGCTGAGTATTATTACTTAGTAAGTTGATAAGTGCTATTCAAGCCTTGAAACAAACAGGGCTGTCCTGAGCAGCATTCAAAGCTATTCTCTATGGCTGCACTGAAGAAATGCAAGGTAACAAGATCACTGAAAACTTTCAGACTGAGGCATGGTGCAAAACTTACCGACATACTTCGAAGAACATGGAATGTGTTCATACAGCCCAGTGCATTGCCATAAATTTTGGACCACAGCAGAGGCAGTACAGTGCACTACAGTGACATGAGAACAGGTTGTCCCACCCAAGAGGGGCCTCCTACAGCTCTCTGGAGTGGGACATCACGTCAGATGGTTCCTGTGCACTGTGTTGCTCCCCTCTGGTCAGAAATCCCACGTGGTTTCACTCTGCACTTCCAAACCTGAAGATGTACATAAAACCTGCATCATTTCTCCTGTCATTTATCTCCACCCTAAGTATCTTAAACAAATGCTTCTCAGCCAGTCAGGCCCATAGCTGTCCCAGCCTAAGGGCTCCTTCAGACAAGTTACAAAAATTCTTCACTGAGTGAAGAGAGGCAAATAAAGCATTCAAACAAACCAGGTGGACTTTAATACCTCCTCAGTTCTAGTTCCTACTGTCTTGGCTGATGACTTCCTCCACCAAAGAGTGGCTCACTTATTGGATCATGAATAATCTCACTGAAACAAAAAAGAGACAGAAATAAACATGAGAGTTTCCAATAACTGGTCGCCAAGTTGTAGCTCTTACTGACTACTGGTCACTTTTCTAGCTATAACTAGTTCTTTCCACTGGTTTACCCATATTAAGAAGAACTGGCTGATGACCACAGAAAAGTGCCTCTACAATTTTGCTGTGTTTTAGGAAAATGTCTGGAAGCAAACTGCAGTGCACATGCTTCCAGTTAATTACACAGTTTATCCTTAGCCTTTGCCACAACACACTGGCCCAGTACCCCACGGCACTGATAATTGTCCAGATCTTGCCAATGGATATCTGTTACCATCCTGATAACACCTGTTGCAACAAGGTCCTGTGTCTTGAGTAGTTTAGGCAGAAGCATGCAAAATCCCATCATGTTTTTGCACTCTGGAGAATCCCAGATGGCTAGAAATGGGATTTATATTACCCTAACCAAAGTACAGGACAGGGGGTTATACGTGGCCTTCGAGACACTCCCATACAGGTGGTATCCCACCTATTACCCAAAGCAAACTGCACAAGAAAAAAAAAGAGGAGATTCAGCCTCAGTACAGCCAATATGAATATCAGTGTCCTGTCACTAAAGATAAGAGTGACCACAACAACCTGCCCACTTTTAAAAGTAATTAGATGGCACTTCCAGCAATTTCACATTAGCCATTTCAATCCTTTGAAGGGATTGAACCATTGCACACAATCAAAATAGAAGAGGAAAGTGTGGCTCTCCTTAGGGTTCAATTACTTGATTTGATATCCAACCACTCTCAACACTCAGTGATCTGCAGTATTATATATCCAATATCACTTAACCACCCTACTTTCCCTCTTACAGGCAAAGTAATTCTGCTTGTTTGTGTCAGAGTGAACATTTTGACTCATTGATGAAAAACAGAAACAGAAGGCAATTTTTCCTCTTTACCCCTAGAAACAAAGTATAATTTCTTCAGATTTTCGTTCAGCAGACAGAAATGCCTCACACCTTAAATAGCATCTTTGCAGTTCTATTTTCAAGGCTATTAAACACCCACAACTCCAAATGAAGTTACAGCATCCTCGATAATGCTGCAGATCAAGATCTTGCTGACTCAGTTTTCCCACACAGCTCACACTTACAAACACCCAGCAGTTCAATTAAAGGGAGTTGAGTTTTTCTGCAGTGCACATTCTTCATGTGCTTTATACACCTTCTGATGTGTTTTTCCCTGCACCTCCAGTGCAGCTGATGGGGACACAACAAACTGATTTAGCAATAGAGTCAGAGGAAGAATTTTCACTCTTCCCAGTCTATCAACATACCACTTCAAAATGCATTATTGTAAAACAGCAAAGTCAGCTGGTTTTGTCACCACCGAGAAAAAAGAGTATTGCCAAATTCCTAAACATGGACCTAAGTGCTAACGACTGGTTTGGTTCAACAAGCTGGGATACAAAGACTAAAAGTGTAACTTAAGATCCTTATAACATGATGACAGCAAGTGTTAATCACAAGTACTTCTCCTTCCTGTTATGTCTCACCTTAATTTCTGTTCATGTTTCACCTGTGAGCATGACTAAGTAGAGACTCACACCTCAGCCTGTGATATTGAGAGTTTGCATGTTGGAGTAAAACTGCAAAAATATTTGGCACCATCTGCCTATTTATATATATTCACACTAGGATCACAATCAATGGTCTGTATGAGGTATCCTAGACAATCTAACACAGTAAATATTCAGAAGGTATTTTGTTTGGAAACAGTCATTTCACTTTCTGCAGAGAAAAAAAAGGGAGGATGGATCTGGTGCATTAAGATTATGTAAAATAATAAGAATTTTCAAATGGTAAACACATATGCCCACATACCAATCTTAGGTGTTTTTTTGGAGTTTACTAATATAAAGTAATCATTTGTGCATCATTAAAAGAGAACAGGATCCAATAACAGCAACAGAAAGCACAAAAATTCTAAGATCTCAATGAGATGCAAGTCTGAATGATTATCAATACAACTGAAATTGTACATGCAAGACTTAAGAATTATTTTTTTAACACTTTGAGACCCTTGGATTTCCACAGACTGTAATTTATTCCAATGTTAGCCATGTGTTATGAAATTTTTCAAAGCAGGTTTTGTTCAGAACAGAACACCAGATCATAGAACTACCAGAAGAGGAGAGCTAGCACTCTGTAAAGGTGCTGTGCTGGGCTACAGATTTTCCTTCTTTCAGAAGCAGCAGGAGGCAAGCACAATGGAATACAATTAAGATTATGCACCTAAATGTTTATTTAATGTTGAGAAGTATTGCAGATGCAAATTCAAATACCTATTTCAAAGGAATCTAAGTTTAATTAACCCAGGTTTCAAATTAATGTAGACTAATTAAACACTGTTCAGAAATATGATTCAGAGGACAATACTTTTTTCATTCAGTCTCTAATGGTAGAAAATGTGCTTGCTTTAATAAAAATTTGTTCTCGTGAATGGGTAAAGTAATTGTGCAGTTATAAAACAAGGTCTGATACCTTTACACAGTGCTATCAAAAGTCAAGTTTTAAAAATAATTATTTTTAATTGGTAGTAGAAGAGTGTGACTCCAGGAAGACAAACACTTGTGGCCTACAAACACATCTGCCTTATTTTTAAAGGAAGGACTGAAATGGTGACAGCAATAGTTCACTTACATATACACCAGGCTGGATGGGGCTCTGAGCAACCTGGTCTAGTGAAAGGGGGATTTGAACTAAATGATCTTTAAGGTCCCTTCAAAACCAAACCAAGCCATTCTATGATTCTGTGATATGAAAATCAGCAAAGAAAATTATTTAATCGGAAGCAGAGAGCAAACTTTCAAGTCCTACAGCAAGAGTGCTAATTTTTCAATATGCTTTAGATCTTGACAGTGAAAACAAACTGTATTTTGACAGGCAACACTTGGAGGCTCTAATTGCTGGAGAAGTCAGTCTAATTTCCTTGGTGAACAGTGAAATAACAGATTTTTTCGCTCATAGTGTTCAACAATTTGTGCCCACTGGGCAAGATTTGTTCCACTGAACTATACAGGGAGGTGCTACAGCAGCATTCTTGATTTCTTTATCAGTGAGCTGACCCAGCATTCTAATAAAAGCAGTTTTGCAAGTAAATTATATCACATTAGATGAGAGATCATTGTGCTGAAAAGCAACTGTACAAGCAGAAGCTTAAGGACGCTATTAACTACAGATGGGGCAGGGAAAATACCATTAAACAAATAGAGGGAAGGCAAAACCAATGTTTTGATGGCAACATTTGCCACCTCTTTCACTACTGAACCAGAGACAGTTCAAACTTCAAAACAGACTGGCACTCCACTGTTATGCTTCTGGCTCAGGAACTCACTGAGTGGCAGCATCTCCTAGATAAGACACGGAATGGCACCTCTGATGTATGGATCAAATGCTCTATTTCCCAGAGGAGTTTGAAGCCTTTCCTTCACTAGGAAGGTTTCAACTTTCTTGAAATAGATAACAAGCAAACATCTTAATGGAGACAAGGCAGTGGGCTGATTGAGTTAGCCCTTTATCTACAAAGAGACTACATATTGAGTTACCTGGCATGGCTATGCAATATATCAGCTCCTGGAGGATAGTCCCCAAGCCTGAGTCTGGTCCCCAAGCTCTCCCCAAAAGTGGAATCCACACAGAAGGTAAGGAAAATCATCTTAGACTATAAATCTGAAAAAATGTTGGTTTTTTTTATATTTTATATCCTGCCCACTTGGCTTTTGTCACCACACTGAGTCACTTCCCCACAGCCTATTTTCAGCAAAGATTCAAAGCCTGGGACTAGGCAACTCAGAATCATTGAATCTGAGTTGAAAAATACCTAACCAGCAACCCAGCACTACCAAGTCCACCACTAAACCATGTCCCTAAGTGCCAAATCTACATATCTTCAAAATAACTCCACCACTTCCCTGGGCAGCCTGTTCCAATGCTTGACATTTTGGCGAAGAAATTTCTCCCAGTGTTCAGCCTAAAGCCCCCCTGGTTCAACTTGAGTCCATCTCCTCTTATCTTATCACTTGTTACTTGGGAGAAGAAAGCAATGCCTTTCTTGTAGTGAGGGGCCCAACACTGAACACAGTACTCAAGGTGCAGCCTCACCAGTGCCTCACCAGTGCCAATACTGGCAGATTTTAAAATACAGGTCATAGGCAGATATGGGGACATTTTTAAGCCAGAGACTTTTTCCTGATCAGCTTTTTGGTTTTGATTTTCCATCCTATAGTCACATATTTAGGCAACATAAAAACTTGGGGGGTAGTAACTAAGAGATAGATGGGTTATCATTACAGGATGACCTGAGTCATCAGGGAAAATAGCTGTAACCTGACAAAATGTATTTTGGTAAGATCAAGTGTTTGAGCTCCAAGAATGGCAGTTGCTTATATTTATATAAGGGAAGACTTTGCTTTGAAAAACAGAGCTCAGAAAAGGATTTAGGGGTCATTATAGATAATCTTCTCAATGTAAGCTGTCTGGGCAATGCTGTTGCAAAAAGGACTAATGAGATTCTTGAATATGGGTGAGGGAGAATAACATGAAGCAGAAATAATGAAGGATTTCAGCATCGCTTGGTAGCAGTGCGAGGACCCTTACTAGGTTAGTGAATCCTGTCCTGGTGTCCGCATTTTAAAGAGGATTTGAAGACATTGGACAGAGTTCAAGTGAGTGTCACAAATGAATTCTCTGGCTTTAACAAAAAAGCCCATGCCTTCTGACGTGATGGGTAAGAAGTTCAACATATTCAGCTCACTGAAGAGAAAGCATAGACATACCTTCATCATACTGTGAAGGTAATTGCTCTTGGGAAAGATATACGTGAGGAGCATTCCAATCTGCCTGACTGAGATCCAATGAATAAAAGCTGAATTTAGAAAAATTCAGCCTTGAAATAAGGGAAAATTTCCCAATAGCAAAGTAATGAAAGATAGAAACAGCTTATCAGGGGAACTAGTGAAACCACTATCACTTGAAACCTTTTAGACAAAGACAGATAGCTCTGAAGATACCCTTTTAACCTAGTTTCACGCCAGATGATTGTGATTGTCCTTCTTAGCTTGGTAAGCTGTGAAACCATAGTTCCCCTATGCATCCTTTATTTCCTCAGCCCTTGGTGAAACAGGACTGCCTACACTGTAATCAACCTGCTTGCAATGCTTCCATGATGGCTCAAGTGAGCTACAGAGGTTGCGACTGTCAAGGACACAGAGTTCAGAGTTCCAGTTGTGGGGCCATGTTGGTCTCATGCTCAGGGAGAAAGGGTGACAGGGGGAAAGTGTTCCTGACTGTGACATGCATGAGACTGAAATCAGAGAGAGGCATCTGGTGGATGAACTATTGCTTTTTCTATCAAGAAAACAATCTCTTTTTCTCTACATCTTGTTTGTTCTAACAGAGGCATCTCCATTGCAGTTCCAAAACCAGCTGTGTGGAGCAATAGGCATCCTACAGGAACTTTAAACAAATTAGCCTGTCATACATGGGAGCTGAGACTAAATGACCTCACAGTCCCTGAAGTTGCTTCTTTTTCTTGCATTACCCCAAATATGCTTTTTGCCTTCCCTTCTCAGGTCACTGGACAGAAGCATAAAAAGAGAGAAGCAAAATACTCACTTGGAATGATCTTTTAACCTGGTGTCCCCTCCTAGTAACTGAGTGAATGCAGTGACTTCCAGGCTACATGAAGGTAAGCAAGACAAGATGAAACCCTGTCAGTTGAGCAAAACTGAGTGAACTCCAGCTTCCTCCCACCCTCATGTCCTGTTCTAACACAGGCACTCAGCTCCGACAATCAGTTAAGATTTTGATAGCAGGTGTAAAATTTTGTTCTTGGGTAGCAGTAGAGAGTCATTAACCCTTGTGAAGCTAAGAAAGCTTTCATTTACATTAGGGCCAAAACTGTTTTGACACGTTCCGCTGCTTTCTCCAAACTCACCCACAGAGCAGTTGGAAAGTGGAGCATATCACAGACATGGTCAGATCTGATCCCAAAGTATTTGCTGAAGGAATTCACACTAACCAACTGCACTGGTCTAAAAATGTAGGTGTTTTATGGTCCCTCCCTTTGTTTATTCAGAGGCAGGGTCCTCCAGGGGAAACTGCACACTGGAGGGCACTGCAGACAGACAGACACACTCTGCTCTCCACATCTGTCTATCCCACAGCAGGTATCAGCACCTCCGGCACTATCACCTAAAGATATTTGAAACTGAAGGTATATAGCAACCATAAATGCAACACATGAAGCAGCAAAGAGTTTAGACCAGAAACATCAGTGGAAAAAAACAAGGTTCTTGACTCCAGAGAAAATCCACTCAGCAGTTGAAATTAGAAATATTAATCCCATGGCACTGCTCATAATTAAAGGCTTCATCTACCACCAAACAGCTGTGTAACTACTGCTGGCTGAACCTCAGTGCTTTGAAATGGGATTAGGAGGAAATGAAAAGAAAAGCAAGCATTGCAAGCATTGGTAAAACAAGCAATACCTTCGTGTGTCTTTTATTACATGGACCAAATAATAAAATCAGTGTCATTTTGCAGTTACTCTTTCTGTCAATTCATTACCAACAGAAATGAGAGTAATACAAACAAAACAAAGGAATTCAGGACTACAGGCATGTCAGCATCCTATTACCCAGTAGTCTATGCTTACATTGAGCCTTTATTAACTTCTTTTTGCTGTAACACTTCAGAGACCTGAGCTTGCCATTTGTGCTGTTTTAGAGTTATTTTTCTTTATAGTAGCTGGCATAGAGCAATGTTTTGGATTCAAGTGTTGATAATACAAGTATGTTTTCCTTATTGCTGATCAGCACTTACACAGAGTCAAGGCCTTTTCTGCTCCTTATCCCACCCCACCAGTGAGGAGGATGCGGGTGCACAAGGAGTTGGGAGGGGACACAGCCAGGACAGCTGACCCCAACTGACTCAAGGGATATTCCACACTATATGGTATCACACTCAACATATAAAGCTGGGGGAAGAAGAAGGAAGAGGGGGACATTCAGATCAATGGTATTTTTCTTCCAAATAGATTACATGTGATAGATCGTTACATGTGATAAAGCTCAGCTTTCCTGAGGATCCCTGAAGACCTGCCTACCCATGGGAAGTGGTAAATGAATTCCTTGTTTTGTTTAGCTTGTGCACGTGGCTTTTGCTTTCCCTATTAAACTGTCTTTGTCTCCACCCACGAGTTTTCTCACTTTTACTCTTCTGATTCTTCCCCCATCCCACTGTGGGGGGAGTGAGTGAGCAGCTGTGTGGGGCTTAGTTGCTAGCTGGGGTTACACCAGGACACCACTGAAATCTATTCCATTGAATTACCACCACAAGAGAATACAATGCCTCAGACAGGATATGCAAATAATTATCCAAAAGATGGTGTTCTCTCCTTGGGTCTTTAAATGGTGCGTGTTGTTTTTCTGGCTGAAGAGTATTTGTAGGTATGGACAAATGACAGGACAGCAACAAGAAAGAGTTATCCTGTGAGAAAGGTGCCATATGGTACACAAATCCAATTAAGAGGGTTTAATTGTTATTTAAAAGCCTACAGACAAGCAGGAATAAAAGGGAGCCCAGTTCAGACAGTCTCTGTATGCTGATTTTGCTCATATTTCCGTCACAGTCGGAACGCAAGATCCATCCCTCCTCCTGCTGGTAGCCTTTAAATACAACTGAAAGAATGTGTAACAACCCCCAGTTACTCTCAGCAAACACCAGTAAGCCAGTACTGTGCATTATATCTCCCCGAGTCACCAGACTCCTGCAGTGCCTGGGTGCTAGCAGCCAGTCCTTTCTCAGCTGCACTGACAATTTCACTCAGAGAAGCTGGTTCATCTGTAATGCAGATGGAATTTTCATGGTTTAAAATTTTTTTGTCTCTCTTTTCAGAAGTAACCCACACTCCTGACAGAGCCGTAAGGTGGGGGCTGCAAACAGCATTATTTGTCACTAGCCTGTTTCTTCTTTTCTTTCTTTTTTTCTCTCCAGATGATTGAAAAGAAATGAACTGGGAGGTCTTTTCAGGCAAGGTGACTGTACTGTGACCAAGGGGTCATACTGGAGCTGCAATCTGCATTGGCTCCTCACATCCTGGTCACTGTCCTGGTGGAACTCACACAGATGAGTAGCTGGCTAAGTACTGCCTCCAGCAATCAAAAATAATGGCACAGAGCTGGCTTGCCAAACTTCAGGCAGTGGAAAACACTGAACCCTGAAAATGTGTCCTGGCTGCTCCATCAAGGGTATAACTGAAGTGTCTATTTTTACTTTTATTAAATTGGTGTATGGAAATAGTACATAGTTTAGAGTCACAGGCTTTGGTTAAAGCTATGATTACAAAGTTTTAAGCAGGTCAGAGGATCAATTAAAAAAAATTAAGTCCACAAAATTTAATCCATCTTTACCTTTTTGCTTCAATGTGACTCTTGTTAACTCCCTAAAATTAGATTTTTAATCTCAGATTGGCACCCCATTCTCTGCCACTCAAGCAACACAGTGAGAAGATTATGGCCACTTATGTAGTATCTATTTTTCTATAATCCTTTTAGCACCATAAATGCTAAATATAGCATCCAGTTTAAATTAGCTTTAACCTCAAGTTGACTCCAGTTAACCATGCAGGAACAGTCAGTAAAACAAACAAACAAACAAACAACAAACCACACCCCAAAGCAAGGTAGAAATATTCCCACACTTTTTAAGAAATACATATTAAGCTGTTCAATGCATGTTAACAGATGACCTCAACAGTGGTCATCATCAACAGTGGTCATCATCAACAGTGAATTGTCAAAAGCATTTTGGAAACCTGGGACTTGTGAGCCATTAGGCTGCCACACACAGGTAGATTGGTTACAGTACTCACCCTTATAAACAGCCATCCCAAAAAGCTCAAGAAATTGGGGCTGCTCATGCAGCTCCTTTATTCTGGCTATATTTGCAAATGATTAACACTGAACATTGAAGCATTTCTGCAAATCAACCTCCCACTACTTTTTCCAGGACAACACTTCTTAATCCTCATGAGACCTTCACAAGAAAAACTGATATATCCCCTAACTAGGGGAGGACCACCACGAGATCATTGTAAATCAGTAGCGAGAAGAGCTAAAACAGGCTCAAAACCCAGAACAGAAATTACTTCAGTACAACGACTGCAGGGAATCCTGCCTTTTCCTTGGCAATTGCTTCAGGAAAAAATATGTCCTCAGCATCAAAAGCAGGGGTTTCAGGGGGTCTCCCACACTCAGACAGGGATACCCATAACGGGCCTCAGGGAGTCAATGCTGGCTCCTGCTGACTGCAGCCAGCTTTACAGGCTGCCAGGGCCAGGGATCACTCCATGATTTTAACTTGGACATTTATAGGTTACATACTTACTCATTAACCTATATGTTCTATTTCTGACTCTACAACAGCACTTATTCTGGACCAACTCTGTTTCTTCCTCAGCCAGTTTGCCTGACAAGGGTAACAGGAAATCGATCACAATAACCAGATCGTTCTGAAGTACACAACCATCAGGTGCAACACCCCTAAAGTTACAGGTTCATCTCAAAACTTAGTACTAGATTTACTGAGGCTGCAAGTTTCTCCATGTCTCCATGTCTTGTCCTTTTCAACCACTGCAGAGAGAGACTAGAAACCCACCCTCAGCAAGTCTGGCATTTTTTCATACTCCAGGGACAGAATGACTGCCAAACCCTACCCTGGCATGGGAAATGTCATAGAAATGCAAATGAAAATATATCTGATTGTGTCTGCCTGTCCATTTTGCTTCAGCTTGTTAGGAACAATTAAACAGATGCCTAAAGCTGAGCAGTAAAATGAGTACCCAGGAGTTCTTCCCACAATTTTCCTCCTTCATTTGGAGGACTGCCATACACACAGATTGAGATGTTCTCAAATGTTCATTACTGAGGTGGACTCGTCTGTTAAATACAGATTAGAAGAAAAGGATAGATAGAGCTGGTCAAAGGAGAAATAATGAATCAGAAAATGTTCTTGTGTACTACCATGGCCACTGCTGAAACACTTGATGAGCTTCTGTTTAAAAAGCTATGAAATCCCAGCAAAATAAACAAACACACTGACAAAATGGAATTGAGGTTCTACATCAAAAGCAGATCCAAACTGGCTGTAAGCAGGAACTCCAGAGCCCATGGTACCCTCGTGCTGCTCCCAGAATGTTTTTCCTTAAGAAGAATCAAATTTCTTTTATTTTCTGGAAAAGTTGTATAGTGGAAGAATAAAAATGTTTTCAACTATGCCTGGCTACAAAACCAAGGAGCAATAAGATAGTAACCAATATAGGACATACCTGGGAAATATTTTGAGTCTCAGACTGAGCATCTCAAGGAGCCCAGCAGGAGTGCCACTGCCTGAGGGGCACTTGGTCTCACTGAGACATGAGGGGACAAGCAGCACCATAGAGAGGAGGGGGGATAACAAAGACAAAAGATGGACACAGTGGTAGAATCACATATTTAGAGGAGAAATTTCTTCCTATTTTTTTGCTATATTATATTTGCAAACCTATTTAACTCCTGGCTCTAGCAACCTCTTTCACTTGGACCAAATCCCCTGCAGGTGGACAAACATCCCAAGTATGTTACACACTCAAGAAAAAGAAGTCACTTGCCTTTCATAAACTAGGCCCTTTGGAACAAAGTCTGTTTACTTTTATTCTGCAGAATTTCTAAAACTTGCTCACTGATACTGTTAAAGTGATTAGCAAATTAAGCAATTATCTAAGCTCTCATTTCCTCCTGAAATACAGGTTAGTTAAATCTTCTTAGGCTCTGCCATGATACTACAGGTACTACAGGACATAGTTAGAGTATGAAATAACATGTCACTCCAGATGAAGGGGGCTGTAAAAGTTTTACTCTCCTCTTTATTATTAAAAACAAACAAACAAAAACTCAGACTTCATCATAACATGAGAAAACCAAATCTTTGAAATTGGAAGAAAGAGATTAATGTTATCACATGCCTATAATAGTGAAGAGTCAGTATGTCTCAACCATGTGTTCCTGGTTAAAATAATACATCCACCAACTATGTGACAGGAATCACTTGCTGTAGGCAAGTGAGTCACAGAGGTGATGTGCTGCAGAGAGGGGTTGTAATGACTGAACCACAGCAATGACATCCCGTAAGTATGTCCATGTCTATACAGGGGAAACCCTCAAGCTGTGTCAGTGTAATGGTACATACCATGTGAGCCATGCTGGCTCTGCACTGTACTTCCCTGATATTGCAGCCTCTGAGGAAAACAACTTGTTAATAGTTTATCACAGTTCACCACCTGCACAAGCATTTATGGGGAACATAGAAATAGCTAACACCGGCCAAAGTTGGTGTGCAAATGAAAACTCTTCTCCTTCCCAACTCAAATTCTCTTTATTTGGTCCTGTGTTACCATCACCAGAGAACACCAAACTGGCAAATTTCCACCACAGGGGAAAAACAGCTGGCCTTATGCCAAGTCACCACATCCTTTGCCCGCAGCCAGAAAAAGCTGGTGCACACCTGAGGTTGCCCTATGACACTTCCCAGCACTGGAGCAGCCTTAGTGGGCCCCAAGGAAACCTCAAACAACCCTTTTTTTGTTAACTAGTTTTTTTCCTGTCATAAAAAAACAAACAATCAAACAAACAAAACAAACAAACAAACAAAATGGGAGCATATTGAGAAAAATATTTCTTAATTACTGCACTAAAATTTTAGGCTTAGCCCAAGTCCCAGCTCTTCCTAATATGCTCAGTAATGCAAGTCCCCTGATGACAGCACTGGACTTTCTTTTCTTTCTTTCTTTTTTACCATGGAATGAGCTTCTGCAAGGTGCTGCTGGGTCCCGCTGGTGGCTCACAGCCTAACTCCACGCTGCCTTCTCCAGAGGCCTGAGGAGGCCCATTCCCACTATGCCCAGTCACAAAAAGCACAAATAACCTTGCACACAATTTAGAGAAATTAATCACATTAAACCCCATCTACTACCCCAAAGAGTTGCTGCAGGAAGGATCAGTGGCAGGAGAAAACACAGCAGAGGCAGAAGGATGTGTGGCCATTTGATCTGCTCAGCCTATGACAATGTCACAGCTGGGAATAAAAAAAAAAAAAAAAAATCACTGGGCATCTCTTGGTTTTTCTTTTTCTGAAAAGTCAACATTCCTACCATGTTATTTCTCTCTTGTTACAGAAGGGGAGTCACAGAGCCTGCAACCTCTGTTCACCCAGTGTGTGCACAGAGCACTCTAAGGTGCACATTCAGATGTAACCTGCCAAAGGTGTTAGCAAGCCCTTACCCACAGCCCATCAGGACAGGTTTACAACACCTAATGAAAGGATTTGGGACTAGTATCAACAATGCACAGTAGAGACAGACATTTATCTTGAGGACTGCAGGGCATCCAATGCCCTTGCCACTGTTTGTGACTGTCACTGTTTATTTAGCACAACTGCCCAAGCAGCATTGGTCAAGTGTGCCAAAAGAAAAGCTCTTCTCTCCTAGCATGGCACCCCTGGAAGGGAAAGGCATTGACAGTTTCTCTTGCTGTTAGTTTACCAGGCTGTCTCTCCCTCCAGAAGCACACTCATGTAGGGACAGGAGCCAAAGACAGGGAGTTGTACCCACTTAGCTACTCCCAACTCGAAAGTACCTTCCTTCACCAGGAGCAAGCACCATCCTGTCAGTCCTGGAGATATGGTAGATCTCAGAGACCTCTCTAACCAGGTCTATCATTACTTCCAAGTAATGATAAATTGTTTCTAGTAAGAGCAAAGTGCTGGAGAGAGAATGGTCTCCGTATCTCTTGCTGAGGGGATCTGGTGTCCTGAGTATCCACTAGTCCATTTAATACAGTGACCTGTCTCCATTTACTAAATTGATTTGGCATACGAATGTTTGCACTACTGAGTGTATTTAAACTAATGGCTGCTAAAGCAGCTTATGTGACCTTTTAATCTAGCTTTTCCAGAGTCATTTGTGGAATGACTGTTTGAAAGGGAAACAGACAAGAAATTGGGGCAAAACTTACGCTGACAGACACCGAAAATGGGATGATGTGGCCACAGCACAGGCAGATTTGTGGCTCATTCAATACCATTAGACTGCTTTCCCCACAGCTGAGCTTTTCTACAGGCCACCTAACTAGAAGTACATGCACGCTCCCTGTGAGCAGACCTCAGGCAAGCCCTGAACAGGCTGCACTTTACAAAACTAATTTCATCCTCTGAAGCAGAAAATACAAATTCCCCTTTCTCCCTGAGGAAAGGGGAGATGGTGGAGGATGTGACCAGTTGAGAGGAGAGGCCCAGCCGGGTGGTTCATTCCCCTGTGCTCTCAGGGGGTTTGACTATCACTAAGCACTGAGGCAAAAAGAGCACTGGTCACTGAGTGACAGCTTCAAGGACCTGCTGCAACGTACAGAGACTGGCTCTGTTCATGGATTACCTGATTTATTGAGCAGGTATAATATTCTGCGTCACTGTATGGTGGAAGTCTCTTTGTGCAGTTTCCCCTTAGAGAAAATAACACTGATCTCTTACAAAACACTCAGATGTGTTATCTGTCATCAAATATATCTATATCATAGTATTTTCCTTTTCGAGTTCTTCCACACCTTATTATGGTAATTAAGTATGCCACATCAAAAACTAAGTCAGTGCAAAATCATAGTGATCCCCAACATGTCAGACAACTCATGTTGTTTCACCATAGCTAATCAAAGGACAGCAAGCAGCCTTGCAACAGCAATAATTAGATTTACTTCTCCTGGTTTGTTGCACATGACCTTCTGATGTGCGCTGCAGGTTCACCTGCCCACCATGCTGGGGAACCGCAGACAACACAGGACCAAGTCCAGGCAACCTATGCATCCCATAACTCCTCCAAAGGCCCTCTTTTAGGCATTGTCCCTGCTGTTCTAAATATGATCAACAGATTGACATAAAGTTCATTTTAAAAATGAGCATTGTCTAAGCCTTCTATTCTGACATTGATATATCCTTACCAACGCCGGTACAAACATTGCTTCAAAATTAGAGACAAAAAACCCAGTCTAAGACATTCTCCTTCGAGGGGACTGGTGCTGCCTGCCCCATCAAACATCTCCACCTGCACAGGTCCCCCAGTAGAGCCAGGGCTGCTCTCACAATCACATATCCCCTGTGACAGTCCCACTGCACTCACAACAGCCAAACACCACCATCTGAGACCCCCTGCTTAGAGCAGGGATTTGGTGATCCAAGATATAAATATAGGAAAATGAGACAGGAAAGGATACATAACAGAATTATGATTTCTATCTTTATTTTCCTGAAGAAAACCCTATTCTGTCAGTGTGACTCCAAAGGTGAAGAGTCAGTTCCCTTCTCCTGTCATAGCAAGAAAAGAAAAAAAAATCACCTTTGGATAATCACATCCTGGGGATAATCATGTTAGCTCAGCCTGACAGATGCTGCAGATCTGAGAAGCAGGAGGAGCAGATGCAGCATGATGTGGGAGCCCAGCTCTTCATGAAAGCCACCTTCACTCCTGGGTGGTTGGAGCCATGCTCTGGGCAGGGGTCTCTGCTTTTCTGGGCATCCCACTCTCCCACAGCAATGGCAGCACCTGACTGTTGCTGCAGCATCCAAAACTACAGAAGGAAATGGCATGATCTCCTTAAACCACAAGATGTACCTGGCAGAGGATTTCTGAGTGATTATCATATATCTCAGGTTGTCCCTGGACTTTGATCACCCAAGAAGCGTGATAATCTCCAAAATACATGCCTTAAAGTGTCTTTACCAGCAGCAGAAATTACAGTGATGGATAAAAAAACGAGCCGTGCTTTCCACACGCTCTTGGATCTGGCATGAATCCCGGGAGCCAACTCATGCCCTCTGCTGGGTCAAGTGCAGAAATTGCATCTCTCCCTTTGCAATTGCCAGCTCAAAAGTATGACACAAGGTCATCTCCAAACACACCACATCAAACATTTGCTGACTAGATACTTGCACTCACGGCTGGGAGATGGAAGGTCATTCAGTGCTGTGCCTCCTCTGAAAAAATAATATTGCTTGGAAGAAAGCTGCTGAATATAGATCATCAGTCCCAGACTGATGGCACGAAGTGGCAGAAAGCAGAGCACTGAGAAGGGAAAGCCACAGGTCTCTGTGATAACATATCTTCAGTTTTAGAAATTTCTTTTATGTTCCCTCTACAGGGGGTAGCTGCTATTTCCTTCAGTCTTTGCTGAAGCTTTAGTAAGAGACGTGAACTATTTCTGTAGGATTTTGACTTAGTAGTGGACTATACAATTTCCTGCAGAAATCAGGGTGTCCTCTCTCAGCACCCATCCAGACTGTATAAAAAGGAAGGTTGAACAAGTAAGACCAGAACCAAAGGGGTGTTTAAATTCAAAGATGGCACCAGAAGGATGCCTGAAAACACAGAAAATATTCTTTGGAAGAAGGCCAAGAGGTACATCTCAGACTCTAGTTACAAAATAGTCGAAACGCCTAAAGCCCTGGCTGGCCCCTCCATTCAGCAACTTGTCTAAGGAGCCCAGCCAGGGCTCAGCTTGTGATTTATTTTAGACTTACAGGACAGAGCTGGCTATAGCAAGTCAGAGGGACGTTCATTATCCGGTCTCTTCAGGCCAATGGCCACTGGCAGCACATCTCACTGCAGCCTAATCGGCTCTAAGCAGCCCAGACAGAGCAGCTGCCATTTGCTTTGTGCTCTTGCATAAATGCTGAGGATTTTACTCTGAAATCTGGATTTAACAAACTGAGAACAAATAAAGATAGCTGATCGTTACACCCAAGCACCTGAGCAGACTGCCCTTAATGGAGAAGAACTCCGCCAGAAAGAAAGTCGTTTCTTATACTTTTAAGATTTATATATTTGTTTACTGTTCACCAAATCCATCATTTGAACAATATTAATCTCCTACATTGTGACATGTCTCCACTGACATAATCTTAATGCATTACTGAAGTTACAATAGAAAGAAATAAGAAAAAAAAAAAGACAACATCACAAGTGAATTAATATTTGACCCATTGATCATAAACCAGTGTACACATCCTCAGAGAGAAGAAACTTTTGTCATGATCCTCATGGTTCTTGGTATGCCCCAATAACTAAGTTCCTGCTCACTTCAGAAAAGCATGTGGTTTTTACAAG